>NC_057807.1:382141095-382454771 GCF_018294505.1 Triticum aestivum
AAGAAGAAGAAGAAGAAGAAGAAGAAGAAGAAGAAGAAGAAGAAGAAGACTAGAAGAAGAAGAAGAAGAAGAAGAAGAAGAAAGAAGAAGAAGAATAAGAATAAGGAGTAGAAGATGGAGAAAAAGGAAGAATAAGAAGATATTTTCTTCTTCGTCTTCTTTTCTCATCTTTCTTCTTCTCTTCTATCTTTTTATCCTTTTCCTTGTCATTCTCATTCTTCTTCTTTTATTCTATCTTTTTCTTCTCTTTCTTCTTCTATTCTTTATTTTTCTCCTCTTCCTTGTTTTTCTTCTTCTTATTCCTTATTTGTGTCATTTTATAGCTAACTTAGGTAATTATGCCATTTTTGACCTAACTAAGCTTATTATGTCAATTTAGAGGAAAATAAGGTGAGCACTGGTACAATGAGGTGCTATACAAACGGTTTTAACCCCTTTCCGCGACGACATTTTGAACCATCGCCAAGTGTGTCTGGGCGATAGGGGAGGTCCTTCCCACACGACCCAGAAACCGTCAGGGATAGGGAGCCAAGATGCATATACAGTACTCCTACTCGTATGTGCTCGCATTGCCATCAGTATTCTGTGGTGCTACGTTTATGATGCGCGGCCCATCACAAATGGTTCACTATTATAAACATGTATGATAAGCAGACAATCACACACATTCGCTTTTCCCAAACGGTATGCGATAACTAATTAAAGATTAGATAATCATCGTACGAGTGTCAAACATGATTATGAAACGTCAAATCATCGTAACATCGTCGTACACGACAACTATCGCACACGCTATTTTGTGGTGCAACGTTTATGATGCATACTTCATCAGAAATAGTTCATGGTTGCGAATTGTGTACGATAAGGCAACTATCACAAACGTTTAGTTCTCCCGCCCTGTTTGTGATATTTTCTGACATCGCACACGCTTTGCAAACGTGAACTGTGTGCATGCTTGCACACGTTTCCTCTTTGTGAACTATGTCGGATTATGGTGTATATCGCAAAGGTTTGTGTTTTACCAACCGTGTGTGCCGTAGTGACCTAGAGAGCATAATTTTACCGTAATTTAATTGTTGCTATTTCAAATTGTACTAGATTTGAATTTGAATGTATGCTATAGCTTTATTCATATCCATCAGGTTCAAACAACCAATGCATTATTCGATTCATAGGTACATATGTTCAAGAATTACATAAAAACTAAATAAAGAATGATGAACCACAGTTGTATACTTGTATTATTAAAGGTGGCAAAGAAAGAGGCGAAATACATTCTAGTTGCTGAACAAGGTGAAGCGGAATTCCCATATTGTGCCCTCCTCCATGCAGAAGGCACGCACGACTCTAGTCCAACCCCTTGTGATGGCCGACCACCCATCCTTCATGGTCTTGATGAAAATATCTAGATAATCCTATTCTAGTAGAAATACTTTAACCTTTGCATGCCCACCAATCATGTAGTATTAGAGGTAATCTTGAGTAAACGGCTTTGGGAACCACTGCAAAGGAAAAATATTCAGACATTGTCATCTAACACAACTCAATATGGGCAGTAAAAAGAAGGCTGCAGAGTTCTTACTTACCATCCTGCAGTTTGCTATTGTCTTGGATAAAGTGTAAACAAATAGTTTAATTGCCATATTTTGACCCATTTTACTAATAATCTTTATCAGCTTCCTCACTTGATGCTGGTTTATCGATATCTCATTGCCCCATACACAGAAAGGGTCGAAGTGCAAATCTTTACCAATGACATATGTACCTAAAAGCACCAAGTTAATATTAGAAGCTAAACAACAATTGCACAATGATGTAGTACAACACTCTTTTATAATATCTTATAATATCCAATATACTCACATATTAGATGAATGAACATCTTATATTATGGGCCGGAAGGAGTTTATTGCATTCTTACAAATTACCGGCTGATTAACTGCTGCTGTATCCATGGGTTAGAATTAGTTTGAGCTAGTTCGGGCTCAAATATCCCTAAAGTATATCCAAACATGAGGGCTAGTTTGAGCTAGTTGCATCTAACCAACCCCAAAAAACTATCGAACCCAAGAGGTGCTAATTGGAGCTTGTTCTCCTAGTGCATTTATTGTCAATCTAACCCTGCCATCCAAACACCTCTTTGGATGGAGTTAGTTCAGGGTTAGTCATGAGCTAGAAACTAACTCTAACATCTAGCTAAGTTGAGTAATCAAATAGGGTTGTGTTGTTGTTGTTGTTGTTGTTGTTGTTGTTGTTGTTGTTGTTGCTGCTGCTGCTGCTCTTCTACGTATATCTAGACATCATCAGAACATTAAGGTAGCGCTCTTCCTTGTTGCTATGTAGCCTAGGATGGCATATTTAGAAATTAAGTGTAGTGCATGTTGCTATGTAGCCTTAGATATATTATATATGGTCCTAGTTAACCTAATTATAAATGGGTTACAGATATATTCAGTTAAAAGTCTGATTCACCGATTAGTCCCTTATCATCCCCCGGCCTATATGGTACCAGCTACCGATATCCTGAATAGTGAGTATATATAAGCCATGGGATGAAACTAACCTCGATGGAAAACAATAATCGTTCCCAAAATTGTCCCATGTAGGTACATCGAGAGGCATGTTAAGCATAACAGGCTAAACATCAACCAAAATTATCCATGGCAGACAAAATAATCTCCAAAAGATCGCTTTAGTGTGCAGTTTTAAGCACGCTAGTAAAGCAAAACAAGTGGAAAGGTGTGTTAACTGCAACAGGCTTAACATTTAACAACAAGCAAACATAGTCATTCAAACTGGTATTGTGCCGGTCTAAGTACACTGATTATTGTTAAATAAAAATGGAAAGGCATGTTAACTACAAGATAACAACCAAATGTAGTCATTCATAGTGGTATTGTTGAAACTGGTATTGATGAAATTGAACTGCACAGTTCATACTTGCACATATAGAACATCACGTTGTGAATAACTGGAATAAACAAGGCATACTACAAACAACCAAAGGTAGCATTTGAAACTGGATATATGCTAACTAGAAACAACCGAACAATCAAAAAACTTAAAAAAGAGGCATATGCTAGCTATAACAGGCTTAACAACAAGAAAATATGTGCATTCCTATCGGTGTGTTTAAAACTGGATTGATGAAATGTACTGCACAATAAATAATTTCACATATAGAGCATCACATTGTGAACAACTGAAATAAACAAGGCATACTGCAAACAACCAAATATAACAATTAAAACTGGACATATTCTCACTACACTACAAAAGGGACTCGACAAAACAAATCATGGGTTCCCTCCTATGAAGAGGCACGACAAAAAAATCAGGGGTTTCCTCACATGTCACAGATGGGCTCGTTCCCGTGGGAAGAGCACAGACCCTGGATGCGCTCCATGTTGTTGCAGATGGGCTCCTTCCCCTTGGAAAAGCACGACTATAGGGTGCCCTCCCTGATGGGCTCTTTCCCCTTGGAAGAGTAGATGGGCTCGTTCCCCTTGGAAGAGCCAGAGAGGGTGCCCTCCTCGTGGTTGCCGTTGATGAGGTCTGACTTGGAAGCTATGGATCCCAAGCCAGCATTGCAGAACGTGTCCTTCAGAAATGAAAAAGGGGCTCGATGGCGATGTAGGATGGCAAATTCTTGACAGTGAGCCAGAGGAGATCATCAGCGGGGCCATGGATGAGACCGAAGGTGGTTGAACTCGATGGGTTGGGGTGTGATGTCTGCTAGAACTACGTCAGTATTTCCCCAACGAGAAATGGATGATGCAGTATAGCGATGGTAGGTATTTCCCTTAGTGATGAGACCAAGGTTATCGAACAAGTAGGAGAACCTCCTAATGCCACGTAAACAACCCCTGCACACAAACAACAAATACTCGCAACCCGACGTGTTAAAGGGGTTGTCAATCCCTTTCGGGTACGGCGCCTCAAGTAGGCAAGATAACATGAGATAATTTTGGTAGATAGGATAAATAGATCGCTGAACAAATAAATTGCAGCAAGGTATTTTTGTATTTTTGGTTTAATAGATCTGAAAATAAAAGCAAAGGAAAATAGATCGCAAAGCCAAATATGATGAAAAGAGACCCGGGGGCCGTAAGTTTCACTAGTGGCTTGATGACCCACAAGTATAGGGGATCTATCGTAGCCCTTTCGATAAGTAAGAGTGTCGAACCCAACGAGGAGCAGAAGGAAATGACAAGCGGATTTCAGTAAGGTATTCTCTGCAAGCACTGAAATTATCGGTAACAGATAGTTTTGTGATAAGGTAATTTGTAACGGGTAACAAGTAACAAAAGTAAACAAGGTGCATCAAGGTGGCCCAATCCTTTTTTTCGCAAAGGACAACCTGTACAAACACTTATATAAAGGAAAGCGCTCCCGAGGACACATGGGAATTATTGTCAAGCTAATTTTCATCATGCTCATATGATTCGCGTTCGGCACTTTGATAATTTGATATGTGGGTGGACCGATGCTTGGGTATTGACCTTCCTTGGACAAGCATCCCACTTATGATTAACCCCTCTCGCAAGCATCCGCAACTATGAAAGAAGAACTAAGGTAAACCTAACCATAGCATGAAACATATGGATCCAAATCAGCCCCTTACGAAGCAACGCATAAACTAGGGTTTAAGCTTCTGTCACTCTAGCAACCCATCATCTACTTATTACTTCCCAATGCCTTCCTCTAGGCCCAAACAATTGTGAAGTTTCATGTAGTCGATGCTCACATAACACCACTAGAGGAAAGACAACATACATCTCATCAAAATATCAAACGAATACCAAATTCACATGACTACTTATAACAAGACTTCTCCCATGTCCTCGGGAACAAACGTAACTACTCACAAATCATATTCATGTTGATAATCAAAGGGGTATTAATATGCATAAAGGACCTGAACGTATGATCTTCCACCGAATAAACCAACTAACATCAACTACAAGGAGTAATCAACACTACTAGCAACCCACATGTACCAATATGAGGTTTTGAGACAAATATCGGATACAAAAGATGAACTAGGGTTTGAGAGGAGATGGTGCTGATGAAGATGTTGATGGAGATTGACCCCCTCCCGATGAGAGGATCGATGGTGATGACGATGATGATGATTTTCCCCTCCTGGAGGGATGTTTCCCCGGCAGAACAGCTCCGCCGGAGCCCTAGATTGGTTCCGCCAAGGTTCCGCCTCGAGACGGCGGCGCTTCGTCCCGAAAGCTTCCTTATGATTTTTTCCAGGGCAAAAGACACCTTATACCAGAATATGGGCATCAGGGGCTTGCAGGTGGCCCACGAGGCAGGGGGCGCGCCCCAACCCTCGTGGACAGTGGGTGGCCCCCCTATGGTGCTTTCTTCGCCCAATATTTTTAATATATTCCAAAACTGACTTTCGTGGATTTTCAGGACTTTTGGAGTTGTGCAGAATAGGTCTCTAATATTTTGCTCCTTTTCTAGCCCAGAATCCAGCTGCCGGCATTCTCCCTCTTCGTGTAAACCTTATAAAATAAGAGAGAAAAGGCCTAAGTATTGTGACATAATGTGTAGTAACAGCATATTGCAATAAATATGAATATAAAAGCATGATGCAAAATGGACGTATCAACTCCCCCAAGCTTTTAGACCTCGCTTGTCCTCAAGCGGAAGCCGATATCGAAAAATATGTCCACATGTTTAGATATAGAGGTGTCGATAAAATAAAATACGGACATGAGGGCATCATGATCATTCTTAGAACATCAACATATATATATATCGTCATATGAATTCTTATGCTTAAAGTAACAATCTATTCACAATGTCAAGTATGAATCAGAAACTTCATTGAAAACTAGCAAACTATAATCTCAGTCATTGAGGCAATTGCAATTTATCATAACATCGGAAAGAGTCAAATATAAGAGCTTTTCAGCAACTCCACATACTCAACTATCATTTAGTCTTCATAATTGCTAACACTCACGCAATACTTATGGGTATGAAGTTTTAATCGGACACAGAGAAAGATAGAGGCTTATAGTTTTGCCTCCCAACCTTTTACCTCAAGGGTAATGTCAACAATAATGCTTTATGAAAACCCACATCCAATTGGATATAAATATCAGGATCTTTCCAACACATAGTGCTTGCCAAAGGATAAAGTGTAAAAAGGAAAGGTGAAGATCACCATGACTCTTGTATAAGGTAGAAGACAATAATAAAAGATAGGCCCTTCGCAGAGGGAAGCAGAGGTTGTCATGTGCTTTTATGGTTGGATGCACAAAATCTTAATGCAAAAGAATGTCACTTTATATTGCCGCTTATGATAGGGACCTTTATTATGCAGTCCGCCGCTTTTGTTTCTTCCATATCACAAGCTCGTATAAAGATTATTTTCTCCACACTAATAGATCATACATATTTAGAGAGCAATTTTTATTGCTTGAAACAATGACAACTTACTTGAAGGATCTTACTCAATCCATAGGTAGGTATGGTGGACCCTCATGGCAAAACTGGGTTTAAGGATGTTTGGAAGCACAAGTAGTATCTCTACTTGGTGCAAAGAGTTTGGCTAGCATGAGGGGGAAAGGCAAGGTCAACATGTTGGATGATCCATGAAAATATAATTTATTTCGAATATAAGAAAACATAACCCATTACGTTGTCTTCCTTGTCCAACATCAACTTTTTAGCATGTCATATTTTAATGAGTGCTCACAATTATAAAATATGTCCAAGATAGTATATTTATATGTGAAAACCTCTCTTTCTTTATTAATTCCTATTAATTGCAACGATGACCAAAACTATGTTTGTCAACTCTCAACAACTTTTATTCATCACACTCTTTATAGTGAAGTCATTACTCTCCATAAGATCAATATGATCTTTTTATTTCTTTTTGTTCTTTCCTTTTATTTTATTCCCTCAAGGTCATATCAAGATAGCAAAGCCCTCGACTCAAAACTAATCTTTATTATATATAGCTCACGGACTCGATTACATAGATAGGGATCAACACAAAAACTCAAAGCTAGATCATACTAAACTTTATTCTACTAGATCAAGATATAACCAAAAGGATCAAACTAAGAAAAATGGTAAAGATAGAAGTGTCATGGTGATATGATACCGGGGCACCTCCCCCAAGCTTGGCAGTGGCCAAGGGGAGTGCCCATACCCATGTGATTATGTCTCTTTCTTCGGAGGTGGTGATGATGGAGATGTTGATGATGTAGGCTTGTCGTCCATCTTCCAAGGCATAGGCTCACCATCATAGAAGGATGATCGAGTCTCCGGGATCCTCAAATCTGCAGCCAAACTCATCCTCTTGAATCTATATTCATACTCACAGTTTTAGTTTTACAGGTCATAGATCTGGGCTTGGAGGTGCTCGATTTTCTCGTGAAGCTTGAAGATGGTCTCCCCAATGATCTTGGCATCTAGCTTGTGGTTGTTGGTGAGCTCCCGGATCATCATGTAGTTGGCATTGAGTCCGTGTTCCACCATCCCTTGGCACTTGAAAACTTGCTGCTCCATTGCTTCGAGTCTTGTCTCCACGCTTCCGGTCCTCCTTGGTCCTTCAACATCACGGATGCAGCACCCCCTCACGCATCTCAACGGTTTGGGGGTGTTGCGGCACCTCCGCGAGGTAGGGGTTGATGACCATCTCGAAAAACTTGTCCCTGGGGGCGCTTGAAGACGTCATGGTGATCTAGATCTGTCAAAAAAACAGCTCAAAACAAAAGCAGAGGATTTTTTCATGGTCCGGTGGTCAAAACCTTCGGGAGATTATATAATGAATTTTTACCGACCAAAAGAAGTATCGTGCAAGAAAACAGAGTCCGGATGGCACACGTGGTGCCCACGAGGCAAGGGGCGCGCCCAGGGGGGTAGGGCGCACCCTCCATCCTCGTGGACGCCTCATGTCCTTTCCGGACTACTTCTTATTTTCCTATTTTCTTAAATATTCCAAAATGGAGAAAAATTGCTATTGTAACTATTTTGGACTGGGTTTACATACCGTACCACATATCTATTCCTTTTCGGAGTCTGAAACATTCTGGAAAGTGTCCCTTATGTACTCCTCTGGGGTTACGATGTCAATAACATTGGTTACAACATTTATGGGATTACCTGAGATATAATGTTTGATTCTTTGACCGTTCACCACCTTCGGATTTGTGCCTTCGAAATTTTTGATTTTTATGACACCGGAATGATAGACCTCCTCGATAATGTAAGGACCTTCCCATATAGAGAGAAGTTTTCCTGCAAAAAATCTTAAATGGGAGTTGTATAGCAAAACATAATTACCTACATTAAACTCACGCCTTTGTATCCTTCTGTCATGCCATCTTTTAACTTTTTCTTTAAACAGTTTAGCATTCTCATAGGCCTAGGTTCTCCATTCATCAAGTGAGCTTATGTCAAATAGCCTCTTCTCACCAGCAAGTTTGAAATCATAATTGAGCTCTTTTATAGCCCAATATGCCTTATGTTCTAGTTCGACAGGTAAGTGACATGCTTTTCCATAATCCATTTTATACGGAGACATACACATAGGATTTTTATATGCAGTTCTATAGGCCCATAATGCATCATCAAGTTTCTTGGACCAATTCTTTCTAGATCTATTAACAGTCTTCTGCAAAATTAATTTAAGCTCTCTATTACTAGGTTCTACTTGCCCACTAGACTGTGGGTGGTACGGAGATGCAATTCTATGGTTAACATCATACTTAGCAAGCATCTTACAAAAAGCACCATGAATAAAATGTGAACCACCATCAATCATTAAATATCTAGGGACTCCAAACCTCGAAAAAATAACTTCATTAAGCATCTTAATAGAAGTGTTATGATCAACACTACTAGTTGGAATAGCTTCTACCCACTTAGTAACATAATCAACATCAACTAAAATATGTGTATATCCATTATAAGAAGGAAAAGGTCCCATATAATCAAAGCCCCAAACATCAAATGGTTCAATAACAAGTGAATAGTTCATAGGCATTTCTTGACGTATACTAATATTACCAATTCTTTGACATTCATCACAAGACAAGACAAACTTACGGGCATCTTTGAACAGAGCAGGCCAATAAAAACCAAATTGCAATACCTTATGTGCAGTTCTATCTCCCGCGTGATGTCCTCCATATGCCTCGGAGTGACACTTGCATAGGATCTATTCCTGTTCATGCTCAGGTACACAACGTCTAATAACACCATCTACTCCTTCTTTATAAAGGTGTGGGTAATCCCAGAAGTAATGTCTTAAATCATAGAAAAACTTTTTCTTTTGCTGGTATGTGAAACTAGGTGGTATAAATTTAGCAACTATGTAATTAGCATAATCAGCATACCATGGAGCAGTGCGAGAAGCATTTATGATAGCTAATTGTTCATCAGGAAAGCTATCATCAATAGGTAGTGGGTCATCAAGAACATTCTCTAACCTAGACAAGTTGTCTGCAACGGGGTTCTCAGCCCCCTTTCTATCAATAATATGGAAATCAAATTCTTGTAGCAAGAGAACCCATCTAATAAGTCTAGGTTTAGCATCTTTATTTTCCATAAGTATTTAATAGCAGCATGATCAGTGTGAACAGTTACTTTGGAATCAACAATATAAGGTTTGAACTTATCACAAGCAAAGACAACTACTAAAAATTCTTTTTCAGTAGTAGCATAATTTCTCTGGGCACTGTCTAGAGTTTTACTAGCATATTGGATAACATTTAATTTCTTATCAACTCTTTGTCCTAGAACAGCACCTACAGCATAATCACTAGCATCACACATGATTTGAAAGGGTAAATTCCAATCAGGAGGCTGAACAATAGGTGCAGAAATCAAGGCTTTCCTAAGTATTTCAAATGCTTCTACGCAATCATCATCAAAGACAAAAGGAACATCTTTTTTGTAATAGATTAGTCAGAGGCCTAGAATTTTTTGATAAGTCTTTAATGAACCTCCTATAAAAACCGGCATGACCAAGGAAACGTCTTATACCTTTGATGTCCTTGGGACACGACAACTTTTCAATAGCATCAACTTTAGCTTTGTCAACTTCAATACCTCTTTTAGAAGTTTTATGCCCCAAGACAATACCTTCATTAACCATAAAGTGACACTTCTTCCAATTCAAGACAAGCTAGTTTCTTCACATCTTTGCAAAACTCGATCAAGATTGCTTAACAATCATCAAAAGAAGTTCCATACATGGAGAAATCATCCATGAAAACCTCAATAATCTTTTCACAAAAGTCAGAGAATATAGCAGTCATACATCTTTGAAAGGTAGCAGGTGCATTACATAAACCAAAAGGCATACGTTTATAAGCAAAGGTACCGAAAGGGCAAGTAAAAGTGGTCTTATCCTGGTCCTCTTTTGACACATGTATTTGAGAGAAGCCAGAATAACCATCTAGAAAGCAAAAATGTGTATTTTTGGATAATCTTTCTAGCATTTGATCAATAAAAGGCAGAGGGTAGTGATCTTTTCTAGTAGCTTTATTCAATTTGCAGAAATCAATTACCATTCTATAACCTGTAATGGTTCTTTGTGGGATCAATTCATCTTTATCATTAGGAACAACAGTAATACCTCCCTTCTTAGGGACACAATGGACGGGACTTACCCATTGACTATCAGCAATAGGATAAATTATACCTGCCTCTAGAAGCTTTAGTATTTCATTTCTTACCACTTCTTTCATCTTAGGGTTTAACTATCGTTGCTGATCAGCAACTGGTTTAGTGTCTTTCTCCAAAAAATATTTGTGCCGGCATAGAGTGGGGCTAACGCCCTTAAGATCATCAAGCGTGTATCCAATAGCAGCACATTGCTTCTTCAGAGTTTTCAATAATTTCTCTTCTTCTTGCTCTGAAAAGTTAGCACTAATAATAAGAGGATATATCTTCTTTTCATCAAGATAAACATATTGGAGAGTATCAGGTAATGGTTTAAGCTGAAACACGGTATCACCCTTGGGTGTAGGAGGATCCCCTAGGATTTCAAGAGGCAAGTTGTGTTTCAAAATGGGTCCCTGTTTAAAGAATACTTCGTCTCCCTTATTTCATTCATAAACATATCATGTTCATGGTCTAGCAAATATTGTTCAAAGAATCATTAGGAGGCACGATAATAGAAGCAAGACCAATAATTTCATCTTTACTAGGCAATTCTTTATCATGGGGTTGTCTACGGAATTTAGCAAAATTAAAGTCATGAGACATATCCCCTAAACCAACAGTAACAATATCTTTTTCGTAGTCTATCTTAGCATTAACAGTATTCAAGAAGGGTCTACCAAATATAATGGGAAAAAGTCATCTTGTGGGGAACCAAGAACAAGAAAATCAGTAGGATATTTAACTTTCCCACACAAGACTTCAACATCTCTAACAATCCCAATTGGTGAAATAGTATCTGTATTGGCAAGCTTAATTGTAACATCAATGTCCTCTATCTCAGGAGGTGCAATATCATGCATAATTTCTTTGTATAAGGAATGAGGTATTGCACTGGCACTAGCACCCATATCACATAAGCCATGATAACAATGATCTCCTATTTTAACAGAAACAACAGGCATGCCAACAACAGGTCTATGTTTATGTTTAGTATCGGGTCTAGCAATTCTAGCAGCTTCATCACAAAAGTAAATAACATGCCCATCAATATTATCGACCAAGAGATCTTTAACCATAGCAATACTAGGTTCAACTTTAATTTGCTCAGGGGGTGTAGGTGTTCTAGCATTACTCTTACGAACCATAGTTGAAGCTTTAGCATGATCCTTTATTCTAACAGGGAAAGGTGGTTTCTCAATATAAGCAGTAGGAACAATAGGATCAACATTACAAGTGATAGTCTTTTCTTCAACTTTAATAGGTTCAACTACTTTTACTTCAATGGGAGGATGATATTTAAACCACTTCTCTTTAGGGAGATCAACATGAGTAGCAAATGATTCAAAGAAGGAAGCTACTATCTCAGAGTCAAGTCCTTATTTAGTGCTAAATTCATGAAAAATATCGGTATCCATAAAAGATTTAACACAATCAAACTTAGGTGTTATACCTGACTCCTTACCTTCGTCGAGACCCCAATCTTCAGAGTTGCATTTAATTCTTTCCAATAAATCCCATCTGAATTCAATAGTATTCATAAAAAAAGAACCAGTACAAGAAGTATCGAGCATGGAGCGATTATTGAGAGAAAGCCGAGCATAATTTTTTTGAATAATAATTTCTCTTGAGAACTCATGATTAGGGCATGAATATAACATTGACTTAAGCCTCCCCCAAGCTTGAGTGATACTTTCTCCTTCGCGCGGCCAAAAATTATATATATGATTGCGATCATGATGAACCAGCTGCATATGATAAAACTTCTGATGAAATTCTAATTTCAATCGATTGTAGTTCCATGATCCAATATCATCACATAGCCTAAACCATGTCAATGCCTTTACCTTCAAAGATAAAGGTAAGACCTTCTTCTTGATAACATCCTCGGGCATACCTGCAAGCTTAAATAATCCACAAACTTCATCCACATAGATTAGGTGCAAATCGGGATGTAATGTTCCATCTCCTGTAAAAGGATTAGCTAGCAGTTTCTCTATCATACCCGAAGGAATTTTGAAGTAATTTTTTTCCAGTAGGTTTAGTAGGTTGAGGAGCAACTCTTTGCTCTAATGGTCGGGGTGAAGATACCCCGAACAAGCCCCTCAAAGGATTATTTTCCATAGTAACAAGTGATAGTAAATTTCACACACTATATAAAATTTTCCTTACCAAATTCCACCTACCAAAGGCGCTTCACACCCCGGCAACGGTGCCACAAAAGAGTCTTGATGAACCACAAGTATAGGGGATCTATCATAGTCCTTTTGATAAGTAAGAGTGTCGAACCCAACGAGGAGCAATGGGAAATGACAAGCGACTTTCAGTAAGGTATTCTCTGCAAGCACTGAAATTATCGGTAACAGATAGTTTTGTGATAAGGTAATTTGTAACGGGTAACAAGTAACGAAAGTAAACAAGCTGCAGAAAGGTGGCCCAATCCTTATTGTAGCAAAGGAAAAGCCTGGACAAACTCTTATATAAAGGAAAGCGCTCCCGAGGACACATGGGAATTATCGTCAAGCTAATTTTCATCATGCTCATATGACTCGCGTTCGGTACTTTGATAATTTGATATGTGGGTGGACAGGTGCTTGGGTACTGCCCTTCCTTGGACAAGCATCCCACTTATGATTAACCCCTCTTGCAAGCATCTGCAACTACGAAAGAAGAATTAAGATAAACCTAACCATAGCATGAAACATATGGATCCAAATCAGCCCCTTATGAAGCAATGCATAAACTAGGGTTTAAGCTTCTGTCACTCTAGCAACCCATCATCTACTTATTACTTCCCAATGCCTTCCTCTAGGACCAAACAATGGTGAAGTTTCATGTAGTCGATGTTCACATAACACCACTAAAGGAAAGACAACATACATCTCATCAAAATATCGAACGAATACCAAATTCACATGACTACTTATAACAAGACTTCTCCCATGTCTTCGGGAACAAACGTAACTACTCACAAATCATATTCATGTTCATATTCGGGGGGGGGGGTATTAATATGCATAAAGGATCTTAACATATGATCTTCCACCGAATAAACCAACTAGCATCAACTACAAGGAGCAATCAACACTACTAGCAACCCATAGGTACCAATATGAGGTTTTGAGACAAACATCGGATACAAGAGATGAACTAGGGTTTGAGAGGAGATGGTGCTGGTGAAGATGTTGATGGAGATTGACCCCCTCCCGATGAGAGGATCGATGGTGATGACGATGGTGATAATTTCCCCCTCCCGGAGGGATGTATTCCCGGCAGAACAGCTCCGCCGGAGCCCTAGATTGGTTCCGCCTCGAGACGGCGACGCTTCGTCCCGAAAGCTTCCTAATGATTTTTTCCAGGGCAAAATACACCTTATATACCAGAAGATGGGCATCGCGGGGCTTCCAGGTGGCCCACGAGGAAGGGGGAGCGCCCAGGGGGGTAGGGTGCGCCCCCACTCTCATGGATAGTGGGTGGCCCCCCTCTGGTGCTTTCTTCGCCCAATATTTTTAATATATTCCAAAACTAACTTTCGTGGAGTATCAGGACTTTTGGAGTTGTGCAAAATAGGTCTCTAATATTTTGCTCCTTTTCCAGCCCAGAATCCAGCTGCCGGCACTCTCACTCTTCATGTAAACCTTGTAAAACAAGAGAGAAACAACCTAAGTATTGTGACATAATGTGTAGTAACAGCCCATATTGCAATAAATATCATATAAAAGCATGATGCAAAATGGACGTATCATGGCTTCTCTTGAGAAAAATAGAAAACAGTGGGAAAACAATTACTGTTGGGCAATTGATAGAACTTCAAATAATCATGACGATATCCAAGCAATGATCATTATATAGGCATCACGTCCAAGATTAGTAGACCGACTCCTGCCTGCATGTACTACTATTACTCCACACATCGACCGCTATCCAACATGCATCTAGTGTATTAAGTTCATGGAAAAACAGAGTAATGCAATAAGAACGATGACATGATGTAGACAAGATCTATTTATGTAGAAATAGACCCCATCTTGTTATCCTTAATAGCAATGATACATACATGTCATTTCCCTTTCTGTCACTGGGATCAAGCACCGTAAGATCGAACCCATAACAAAGCAAATCTTCCCATTGCAAGATAAATAGATCAAGTTGGCCAAACAAAACCCAAATATCGGAGAAGAAATACGAGGATTTAATCAATCATGCATATAAGAGATCAAAGAAGACTCAAATAACTTTCATGGATAAAAACATAGATCTGATCATAAACTCAAAGTTCATCAGATCCCAACAAACACATCACAAAAAGGCTTACATCATACAAATCCCCAAGAGACCATTTTATTGATAATCAAGAGAGAGATGAAGCCATCTAGCTACTAACTACAGACCCGTAGGTCTACAAAGAACTACTCATCCATCATTGGAGAGGCACCAATGGACATGATGAACCCCTCCGAGATGGTGTCTAGATTGGATCTGGTGTTTCTGGACTCTGCGGCGGTTGGAATTGATTTTCCTCGACTCCCCTAGGGTTATTGGAATATTGGGGTATTTATAGACCAAAGAGGCGGTGCGGGAGGCCAACGAGGAGGGCACAACCCACCGGGGCGCGCGTGGGCCCCCAGGTGCGCCCTGTTGGGTTGTGCTCCCCTTGGAGCTCCCCTCTGGTGCGTTCCTAGCCTAGTGGATGTCTTCCGGCCCAAAAAATATCCACAAAAAGTTTTGCTGCGTTTGGACTCCATTTGGTATTGATTTCCTGCGATGTAAAAAACATGCAGAAAAGAGCAACTGGCACTGGGCACTATGTCAATAAGTTAGTACCAAAAAATGATATAAAATGACTATAAATGATTGTAAAACATCCAAGAATGAAAATATAACAACATGGAACAATAAAAAAATTTAGATACGTTGGAGACGTATCGTCATCCCCAAGCTTAATTCCTGCTCGTCCTCGAGTAGGTAAATGATAAAAACAGAATTTTTGATGTGGAACGCTGCCTAACATGTTCATCACATTTCTTTTATTCATAGCATGGACATTTGGACTTTTATATGGTTCAAATCCATAGTCTAGTTTTGACATGACTTTAATACTCAAGCATACCAACAAGCAACCATGTCTTTCAAAATATCAACACTAAAGCAAGTTATCCCTAGCCCTCTATGCTCAATCATTGATCCATTCATGAAACACACTCGAATATTAGCTACACCCAATGCTCAAACACGATCATAGTGCCCCTTAGTTGGTGCTTTATAAGAGAAGATGGAGACTCAAATTTGAAATAAAAATTGCATAAGTAAAAGAAAGGCCCTTCGCGGAGGGAAGTAGGGATTTGTAGAGGTGCCAGAGCTCAAAGTGAAAATTGAGAGATAAAAACATTTTTGAGAGGAATGTTTTTATCTCTCAATTTGTTTGAGAATATAATAAATAACTCATAAAAATGTTTTTATCTTGTAATAACATTTTTGAGAGTTATTTATTATATTCTCAAACAAATTTAAGTCCTAAAATTGAGAGATATGTTGCTTTGAGCTCTCAAAATTTTTGTGGAGGTGCCAGAGCTCAAAGATTTTATTATATTCTCCTTGGATATCTATCACTTTGGAACTATTTTCATATGTTTCTTTTGATAAGCTCAAACAAATTTAAGTGAAGAACATGAGCATAATTTTTCTTTCTCTCAAAATAATATAAGTGAAGCAAGAGAGAATTTCTTAAAAAATTATGAACTCCCAAATAAATCGAAGTGAAGCATGGGAGCATTTCTTTAAAAATAACAAAGCACACCGTGCTCAAAAAGATATAAGTGAAGCACTAGAGCAAAACCATGGCTCTAAAAATTTAAGTGAAGCATAGGAGCAAGCATAGCATAATTTTTGGCTCTCTCAAAAAGGTGTGTCTAGAAAGTATTCAAGACTTAAAACACAAATCAAAACAAGCAAAGACTCGTATCATAGAAGACGCTCCAAGCAAAACTCATAATATATGACGAATAAAAATATAGTTTCAATTAAAATACCGATGATTGTTAGAAGAAAGTGGGGATGCCACTCGGGGGCATCCCCAAGCTTAGTTTCTTGCTACTTCTTGAATATTACCTTGGGGTGCCTCGGGCATCCCCAAGCTTAGCCTTTTGCTAATCCTTATTCCTGCATCCATCGTAAGATCACCCAAAACTTGAAAACTTCAATCACACAAAACTCAACAAAACCTTCGTGAGATCCGTTAGTATAAGAAAGCAAACCACCACTATAAGTACTGTTGCAAACCTATTCATATTTTATTTTTTCATTATATCTAATGTATTCCAACTTTTCTATGGCAAAAAATCATCAAAGAAAATGATAGAATCATCAAAACAAGCACACAACGCAAAGAAAACATAATCTCTCAATAACAGAACAATCTGTAGCAATCTGACTATTTCAAATTCTTTTGTAATTCCAAAAATTCTGAAAAAATTAGGACGACATGAGTAATTTGTTTATTAATATTCTACAAAATGAATTAGCTCAAAATCACTCTTCTATTAAAACTGAAAAATAATTTCGTGAGCGCAAAAGTTTATGCTTTTCAGCAAGATCAAATCAACTCACACCCAAATCATCCCAAAGGCCTTGCTTGGCACAAACACTAATTTAAACCACAGAAACTCATCTAACCAGAGGTATAATTTTGTAATTTATTGAAAACAGCAAGAAAACCAAAAAGCAAAAAGATACAAGTTGGGATGCCTCCCAACGAGTGCTATCGTTTTACGCCCCTAGCTAGGCATACCGTGTAGGATCTAAGTTTTGTCATCTTTGGTTCTAGATACATAAGATGCCCTCATGGTTGATACATATGGTGGCCTAATTCTTGTTCTAAGGAAGTGTTCCATACCCTTCCTTAGTGGAAATTGAAATTTAGTATTGCATTCTTTCATATCAATCACGACACCAATAGTACATAAAAACGGTCTACCAAGAATAATCGGACAAGACGGATTGCAATCAATATCAAGAACAATAAAGTCTATGGGCACATAATTCATATTTGCAAGAATAATAACATCATTAATTCTTCCCATAGGCTTTTTAATAGTAGAATCCGCCAAGTGCAAATTTAAAGAGCATTCTTCAATATTGGTAAGACTAAGCACATCACATAAAGATTTCAGAATTGTAGAAACACGAGCACCCAAGTCACATAAAGCAAAACACTCATATTTTTTAATCTTGACTTTGATAGTAGGTTCCCACTCATCATGCAATTTTCTAGGAATTGAAACTTCTAATTCCAACTTTTCTTCAAAAGCTTTCATCATAGCATTAACAATATGTTTAGTAAGAGCTTTATTTTCTTCATAAGAATGGGGTGAATTTATCATGGATTGCAACAAAGAAATACAATCAACCAAAGAGCAACTATCTTTGTAATCCAAAATAGTGGGCACATCACTAGTTAAAGTCTTGACCTCTTCAAACCTAGTTTTATCAATTTTCTCAACAAGATTTTCACCCTCCGAATCATAGGGATGCCTTCTAACTAAAGTTGACTCTTCTCCAGTCCCTTTTTCATCAATCTTAATTTTACTAAACAAAGAATCAATAGAAGAAATACCAATCATTTTAAGATCTTCATCAATTTTACGAAAGTAATCACCAGAAAATGCTCTTTCTAAAAATTCCCTTTTTGCTCTAAGCATAGCGGTTCTTTTCTTACTTTCATCCATAGAAACATAAAGAGCTTTAATAGATTCTTAAACTTTAGGCACACAAAATTTCATCTCGAGAGTTTCTACATCATGAGAAATTCTATCAATACTTCTAGAAAAACCATCAACTTTATTCAACTTTTCTTCTATCTAAGTATTGAAAGCTTTTTGCGTATTGATAAATTCTTTAATATTATTCTCAAGATCAGAGGTGTTTCTATTATTACTATAAGTAGGATTACCATAGGAATTACCATAATTATTAGAGGAATTACTAGGAAAAGGCCTAGGATTAAAAATATCTCTATAAACATTGTTATTGAAATTGTTTCGCTAAATAAAATTCACATCTATGGCGTCACTATTTTGCTCAATCAAAGTAGACAAAGGCACATCATTAAAATCAATAGGAGCACTTTTATTAGCAACCAACTTCATAAGAGCATGAACTTTTTCACTCAAAGAATTTATTTCTTCTACTGAATTGACTTTTTTTACTAGTAGGAGCTCTTTCAGTATGGCATTGTGAGTAATTGGCCATAATATTGTCTAGCAATTTAGTAGCTTCACCCAAAGTAATTTCCATATAAGTACCCCCGCGGCGGAATCTAAAAGATTACGAGAAACAAAATTCAATCCCGCATAATTGTTTTGTATGATCATCCAAAGATTTAACCCATGAGTTGGGAAATTCCTTAGCATCAATTTCATCCTTTCCCAAGATTGTGCAACATGCTCATGTTCAAGTTGCTTGAAATTCATGATCTAGGTTCTAAGGGAAATAATTTTTGCGGGCGGAAAATACTTAGTAATAAAATCATCCTTGCACTTCTTCCAAGAATCAATACTATTGCGAGGCAAAGAAGAAAACCAATTTTTTGCACGATCTCGCAAAGAAAACGGAAATAATTTCAACTTCACAACATCGTTGTCCACATATTTCTTCTTTTGCATATCGCATAATTCTACGAATGTGTGAAGATGGGATGCGACATCCTCATTAGGAGTACCGACAAATTGATCTTTCATAACAAGATTCAGCAAAGCAGTATTAATATCACAAGACTCCGCACTAGTGGCGGGAGGAGCAATCGGAGTGCTATTAAATCATTGTTGTTGGTATTTGAGAAATCACACAACTTGGTGTTTTGTTGAGTCATGATGACTTCACAACAAGATTGCACTCAAAAAATAGATCTGACGAGAAAACGGTGAACAAAAAAGAGGGCGAATAAAAGGCAAATTTTTGTGATGTGGGGGCGAGGGAAACGAGAGGCAAATTGCAAATAATGTAAATTGCGAGGAGATGAGATTTGTGATTAGGAACCTGGTTGATGTTGAAGATCCTCCCCGGCAACGACGCCAAAAATTCCTTTTGATGTGTGCTAGAACTACGTCGGTATTTCCCCAAAGAGGAAGGGATGATGCAATATAGCGATGGTAGATATTTCCCTCAGTGATGAGACCAAGGTTATCGAACCAGTAGGAGAACCTCCTAACACCACGTAAACATCCCTTGCACACAAACAACAAATACTCGCAACCCTACGTGTTAAAGGGGTTGTCAATCCCTTTCGGGTACGGCGCCTCAAGTAGGCAAGATAACGTGATATAATTGTGGTAGATAGGATAAATAGATCATAGAACAAATAAATTGTAGCAAGGTATTTTTGTATTTTTGGTTTAATAGTTCCGAAAATAAAAGCAAAGGAAAATAGATCACAAAGGCAAATATGATGAAAAGAGACCCGGGGGCCGTAGGTTTCACTAGTGGCTTCTCTCGAGAAAAATAGCAAACGGTGGGAAAACAATTATTGTTGGAAAAAATTGATAGAACTTCAAATAATCATGACGATATCCAGGCAATGATCATTATACAAGCATCACGTCCAAGATTAGTAGACCGACTCCTGCCTGCATCTACTACTATTACTCCACACATCGACCGCTATCCATCATGCATCTAGTGTATTAAGTTCATGGAAAAACGGAGTAATGTAATAAGAATGATGACATGATGTAGAAAAGATCTATTTATGTAGAAATAGACCCCATCTTGTTATCCTTAATAGCAACGATACATACGTGTCATTTCCCTTTCTGTCACTAGGATCAAGGACCGTGAGATCGAACCCATCACGAAGCACCTCTTCCCATTTCAAGATAAATAGATCAAGTTGGCCAAACAAAACCCAAATATAGGAGAAGAAATACGAGGCTATAATCAATCATGCCTATAAGAGATCAAAGAAGACTCAAATAACTTTCATGGATAAAACCATAGATCTGATCATAAATTCAAAGTTCATCAGATCCCAATAAACACATCGCAAAAAGGCTTACATCATATGGATCCCCAAGAGACCATTGTATTGATAATCATGAGAGAGAGAGAGGAAGCCATCTAGATACTAACTACAGACCCATAGGTCTACAAGGAACTACTCACGCATCATCAGAGAGGCAGCAATGGAGTATCTAGATTGGATCTGGTGTTTCTGGACTCTGCGGCGGCTGGAATTGATTTTTGTCGACTCCCCTAGGGTTTCTAGAATATTGGGGTATTTATAGAGCAAAGAGGCGGTGCGGGAGGCCAACGAGGAGGGCACAACCCACCAGGGCGCGCCTGGGCCCCTAGGCGCGCCCTGGTGGGTTGTGCTCCCCTCAGAGTTCCCCTCAGGTGCGTTCCTGGCCCACTAGATGTCTCCTGGCCCAAGAAAAATCCACAAAATGTTTTGCTGCATTTGGACTCCGTTTGGTATTGATTTCCCGCGATGTAAAAAACATGCAGAAAACAGCAACTGGCATTGGGCACTATGCCAATAGGTTAGTACCAAAAAATGATATAAAATGACTATAAAATGATTGTAAAACATCCAAGAATGATAATATAACAACATGGAACAATGAAAAAAATTATAGATACGTTGGGGACGTATCAGGGTGGGCCACTTAACCTGTGACATAGCCCACCTCAGGTCGTCGCTGTTGAAGACCTCAATGTTGTAGCCGGCATCCGCGACATACTCGCATACTCTAGCCCGCTGATTGAGTGCTTGCAGCTAGTAATGTCGTCAACTTCCTCGGTGACGTCGGGTGAAGAGACCACGATACATCTCTTTTGGGCCAGTCACTCCTCGAGCTCCACGGGAAGCGTAGCCGGGCTTAGGCTGCGACGCTCTGGAGTAGGGGATGTGGATCTATGGGAAATGGGGCATTTGGCAGGCGTCATCTAAGAAACTCAGGATGGCCTGGGTATGCAGATCGGTGGGTAAGCTGCACGAGCAAACCGGTAGATGTTGACAATGAAGGCCTTGCGGTGGCGAAGGCGTGGACCTTGCTAGGGTTTCGAGCGAGGGACTGTGTGTGTGTGCGCGTGAGCCCGAGTAGGTTTTGGTGTGTGTGTGTGTGTGTGGAGGGGGCGGCGGGGTGTGTGTTTGAGGAAATGACGCGGCTACTGAAAATTTTACTACACGGGAGTAAAACGCGGGAGTGAAATGCCGGTGCTATTGAAAATTTGGATGATGGTGCATCGCACATGGTTCGGACAGAACAACCATGTGTTTATGAAACAGAAAAGCCCTCGAGGCGGGCAGATATTTTTGAGGGATGCAGGCGGGATTGGGAACAAGAAACATCAACATGGTCAAAACATAATAACCGTGTGTTATCAAACAGAAAAAAGTTGCAGGTGGGTAGATATTTTTGAGAAGGGAAGCCTCATGGACCCCAATGTACTATGCGGATGTGCGTGACAGGGGCACTAGCGTGGCACATGGTTAGTGTGAGTGAACCGTGTCTGTTGCGTCATCCAACTTGTCTAATGTTCGTAAATTTAGGCAAAAAATGACGCGGGACCAAATTTATGTATGAAAAGGGTAGTTTGATGTTCAAATACCAAATGCAACTTCGATGTGGAACCTATCTCGCAAAGCGCACGGTATTGCTTGCCTCCCTCGTGTCGGCACAAAGGGGCCCAAGCTATGAACACATGCCCCCCCCCCCAACCGAGGTTCACCTAGCAAAGTGCAAAGTAGCAGCCCCCACACCCACTTTTAGTCGGCGGACCAGAGAGGCATCTCACAAACATGGATTTTATAGACCAAGAATAATCCACCTTGGCCGCAGAACCTCTCTCTTGTTTTTGGTCAAAGTGATGGCCGTCCATGCGACCCTGGAGATGGGCTAGCTCTCCAATAATCACGCAAGTAGCTAGTCCCCAAAGACAACCACTGCATGCGTGTGGCCCAAACATATGCATGGAGAGGTGTGTTTTGAATACACAATGGAACAACTTTGATTTGGCACCGTACTTTCGAACCAGAAATCCCCACATTGAGTGAGGGTTAGGTTGATGATGCATATGTATGTCACACCACACTTCAAGCCGGTGACGGGGATTCATGCATGCATGCATGCATTGTATGCTCTCAAACTTGATTAGGTCTGAATCTCACCATGACCTATACTACGATAAGACGAACCAAAGGAAGAATCCGCCATGGTAGCCTATCTTGTTTTCGGTCAAGGTGATCATGGATGTCCACGCGGGCTCACAAATATATAGGCTTGTCGCCAATAACCACACGAGCGAGTGTACCGTTCGAAGACAACCACTACATGCATATGTATGGAGGTGATGCGTGCATGCATGTTTGAATACCATTTCACAACAGTGATGTGGCGCGTGCGTCGAAAATCATACAGTCCCCACATAGAGCGAGATTGGTTCATGACGTGTTGTTGTACTAGCCACCTCGACTCAATGAGAGGGATTCATGCGTACACATGCATGTGTGTGTGCTCATACTGTATCATGTCATCCCAAAGCATGAACTATATATATACATACCCTATTATGAATAAACAATAATCCCCTCCTAAGTCAAATTAATCTCTCTCATTATCAGGCAAAAATTAGTGATGGACCAAGCGGGCCCACATATGGAAAGCATCGATATCGCTGATAACCGCTTAAGTGGGTGCGAGAGGACAACCACCATCGCTTTGCATGTGGGCCAAACATATGTTGAATACCCAAAATGCACAACTTTGATGTGCCACGTTCCTCAAAAACTGTAAAGTCCCCACATAGAGCGAGGTTCATGAAGCGTACTACATATGATGGCCCCCTTCCCCCTCTTCGACGCATACTATATGCTCCTACCATAATACAACCCAAAAATAATCCTCCTCGATGGTGAAATTAATTAACCACTCCTGATGTAGGTCAAAGTGATGCATGCATCGATGATTGCCTCGTGGGCCCACAGATGGAAGGGTCACATGTGAGTGTCCTAGCTAGGATAACCACCGCTTGCATGCATGTGGCCCAAAGAGGTGTTGTGTGATCTTTGAATAAGCCAATTTCACAACTTTGATCTAGCATGTGCCTCGAAAACCGAAAAGTCCCGACACTAAGTGAGGTGTACTTGTTCACGGACCCGTACCTATAGTATATATGCTAGTCCCCTCCCACCTCTTCGGTGCATACTATATATATACTCCCACCATAACAAACAAAAAATATTCTACCTTGCTGGTCAAATTAACCTCACCATCGACTGTTCGTCAAAGTGATGGACGACGACCTCATGGGCCCACAGAAAGCGTCACACGCGAATATTGAGTGTCGTGTAGGACAACCATCGACTGTATGTGGCCAAAACATGTATGTATGAAAGAGTTATATAATGTTTCAAATAATGAATTCACGACTCTAGTGTGGCACCTCCCTAACAAAACGGACAACCCACACGGTGGCTCACAAATTGTAGTGTACTGCGAGCCACCCGCTGATGATCCACAAGTATATGGGATCAATTGTGCCTTTTTGATAAGTAAGAGTGTCAAACCCAACGAGGAGCAGAAGAAAATGACAAGTGGTTTTCAGCAAGGTAGTGTCTGCAAGTGCTGAAATTGTAAATAACAGAGTAGTTTGATAGCAAGATAATTTGTAACTAGTAAGTGACGGTAGTAGTAACAAAAGTGCATCAAGGTAGCCCAATCCTTTTGAGGCAAAGGACAGTCCAAAACAGTCTCTTATGATAAGCAAAGTGTTCTTGGGGGTACACGGGAATTTCATGTAGTCACTTTCATCATGTTGGTTCGATTCATGTTCGCTACTTTGATAATTTGGTATGTGGGTGGACCGGTGCTTTGGTGTTGTTCTTACTTGAACAAACCTCCTACCTATGATTAACCCCCTCGCAAGCATCCGCAACTACGATAAAAGCATTAAGATAAATTCTAACCATAGCATTAGACTTTTGTATCCAATCGGTCCCTTACGAAATAGCGCATAAAGTAGGGTTTAAGCTTCTATCACTCTTGCAACCTATCATCTAATAAGTACTCCACAATGCATTCCCTTAGGCCCAAATATTGTGAAGTGTCATGTAGTCAACGTTCACATGCCACCACTAAGGGAATCACAACATACATATCATCAAAATATCGAACACATATCAAGTTCACATGATTACTTGCAACATAATTTCTCCCGTGACCTCAAGAACAAAAGTAACTACTCACAAATGATAATCATGCTCAAGATCAGAGGGGTATTAAATAGCATAATGGATCTGAACATATAATCTTCCACCAAATAAACCATATAGTAATCAACTACAAGATGTAATCAACACTACTAGTCACCCACAAGCACCAATCTGTGGTTCCAGTACAAAGATTGAACACAAGAGATGAACTAGGGTTTGAGAGGGGATGGTGTTGTTGAAGATGTTGATGGAGATTTCCCTTCCCAAGATGGGAGAGTTGTTGGTGATGATGATGATGATGACCCCCCATCGGGAGGGAAGTTCCCCTGATGGAATCGCTCCGTTGGAGGGCAAAAGTGCTCCTGCCCAGGTTCCGCCTTGAGACGGCGGCGCTTCATCCTGAAAGTCCTCTCCTTATTTTTTCTTGGTCAAAATGACTTATGTACCAGAAGAGGAGCACCGGAGGTGGGACGAGGGGAGCACAACCCACCAGGGCGCGCCTGGGCTCCCTGGTGCGCCCAGGTGGGTTGTGCCCACCTGGTGGGGCCCCTCTGGTACTTATTTGCTCCAATAATTTTCATTTATTACATAAAAAATGCTCGTGAAGTTTCAGCTCATTTGGAGTTGTGAAGAATAGGTAGCCTGATGTAGCTTTTTCCGGTCCATATTTCCAGCTGTCGGAATTCTCCCCCTTTGCATGTACCTTGCATATTATGAGAGAAAAGGCATTACAATTACTCCAAAAAGCATTATTATGCAATAAAACAACATAAATAACAGTAGGTAAACATGATGCAAAATGGATGTATCAGCTCCCCAAGCTTAGACCTCACTTGTCCTTAAGCGAAAACCAAAATTGAAAAACATTTCCTGATGCTTAGAGAGAGAGAGAGGTGTCGATAAAAACAAAATACAAACATAGAAGCATCATGTAACTTATTATGACAACAACAAACTTTAACATAAAACTTTTATCATAGACTTCTCATGAGTAAGTAACAATTCATCACAACATCGAAGTATCAAGCATAAACTCTATTGGGAACCAACAAACTATTTTCTTAGTCAACTTTGCAACTAAAATTCATCATCTTTTCGGGAAGGGTCACATATTGGAACCTTTTTGGCAAGTCCACATACTCAACCATCATATAGTCTTCTATGATTGCTAACACTCACCACGTACACATGAACAAAACGTTTCAACCAGACACATAGAAAGAAAGGGGCTTATAGTTTCGCCTCCCAGCGTATTCACCTCAAGGGTGATGTCAACAATAATAACTCATGCTACCCATATTCAACTGGATATATGTGCCTAGATCTTTCCTCACCACATGATGCTTCCCAAAAGAGAACATAAAAAGGAATAGAGAGAAAAACTTTGACTCTTTGCATAAAAGTAAATATTGAAAAGTAAAAGATAGGCCCTTCGCAGAGGGAAGCCAAGGTTGTCATGCACTTTTTGTTTGTATGCTCAATCCCTTAGTGCAAGAGAACATCACATTATATTGCCCCTTATGATGGCAACCTTTATAATGCAGTCAGTCGCTTTTATTCTTTGCCATCACAAGTTCGTACAATGCTTAATTTTCTCTTACACAAAATGATCCAACACTTTAGAAGAAATTTTTATTGCCTTATTGCACGGATGACAACTTACTTGAAGGATCTTACTCAATCCATATGTAGGTATGGTGGACTCTCAAAATAGGATTTGGGTTTAAGGGTTTTTGATGCACAAGTAGTATCTCTACTTGGTGCGGAATTTTCGGTTAGCAAAGATAGGGGGGAAACACCAGATGTTGAAGGATCTATGACAATATAGCTGTCGGATTTCGGGTTCCGGCAGACCCTTAAGGTTCGAACTCTGGGGTGCGCGCGGAGATCACCCCTCTACCAACTCACGTCTCGTCGCCTTGCAAGGGATCTAGGCTACACAAAGAACAACAAAAGGGACGCATGGTTTATACTGGTTCAGGCCACCATTGTGGTGTAACACCCTACTCCAGTGTGTGGTGTGTGGATTGCCTCAGGGGCTGATGATGAACAATACAAATAAAGAATAGCCTCGCGAGGGGAGGAGTTCTTATGTTGGTGTGGGTGGTTCTGGCTAGGGTTCGATTGGTCGATCCCAGATGGTGTCCCCCTATCCTTGAGGATGGCTAGTCCTATTTATAGAGCGAGGCCCTGGTCCTCTTCCCAAATATTGAGTGGGAAGGGCGCCAACAATTGGCCATTTTGAAGGGGAACATCTAGTACACTTATCCTGACTAAAGTAGGTCCTCGCCTGCCAAAGACTCTGATGATGACGCCTTCCTGGACTCCACGATGACCTCCATCCTGCCATTCTGCTGGTCTTGGTCTTGTTGCACCGAAATGGTAGCCTTTGCTTGATACCTTGGCCTGCGCTTGCCCCCTTTGCATCAAAGAGGACACAAGGACACTGCATAGGCCAGCGCCCGCCTGGCGCCCGCCTGGCTTCGGTCGTCATGGCT
The DNA here is from genome assembly GCF_018294505.1 of Triticum aestivum. Taxonomy (NCBI): domain Eukaryota; kingdom Viridiplantae; phylum Streptophyta; class Magnoliopsida; order Poales; family Poaceae; genus Triticum; species Triticum aestivum. The sequence continues at coordinate 382,168,444 of NC_057807.1, forward strand.
TGCGTCACGAGAACCTCGTGAGGTACCCCGCCTTGATCTCTCCGCCTCCATGCGAGCCAGCCTAACAAGGCTGCGCCTGAGGAAGCTTCCTGTCGTCCACCCCGCGAGGCTTGGCCCCTCACGAGGGTCTTGAGCTTGTGTTGACGAAGATGGGACGTACCGGGCCACTCCTTGAGCCACGCGGCAGGCCGCATGCAGGCATGTCTGGGTACCCCCATTCTTAGAACACTGACAATAGCCCCCGGGCCCAAGGCGCGCCCAGACTTGGCTTAGCAGAGAAGCGAAGGGGCAAGTGCGAAGCGCCACGGGCCCCAACAGCTTGCGGCCTTGGGTGCCGTGTGGCGGTTGATTGGACGTGGGCATCCCTGCTTCCCCACGACGCCTCGGCAACTGCATGACTTGACAAGTCCCTGCATGAAAAACGGGTCATGATTACCTGTGATCGTGGAAGCCGGCGGTTGGCCTCCTTCGGCTATATGTACGGAACGACGCGAGCCCTTCCAGTCCATCCCTTCCTGCTACTTTCTTTCTTCTTCTTCCTCACCCTTGCTCCTCCTTACGTCAATGGCGCCAATCCGCCGGTTTTCTGCAGAAGAGACGGGAAAGGCCCCCCGAGAGGGTCCTGACCCGCTTCCGCCGAAGAAACGGCTAGCCCTCTGCCGCAGAGACGGGGGTGCTTGGCAGGAGGTGTCGAGGCCCTGGTTCAAGCGGCCACCGCCTGGGTTTCCGTTGCCCTTGTACGCCCGGATCGAGGGTCCTGGAGAAGAAGGCGCCAAACGACATCGCCAGAGCCGCCGCCGTCGCCGGTGGATTACGAAGGTGCGCGTCGTTCCTCCTGGATTCCATGCCGAGGGCTCCTCTCGCGAGCTTGTTCTTCATGCCACCATGCCTCCTCGATCTTGGATTCGCCTTCCTCCCTCCTTCGCCTTCGAGATTCTGCCGAGGGGGCCTCTTGAGCTCTGGCTGCAGCATGCTAACTGCAGTACCCCTGCGACCGGAGCGGAGGTCGAGGTCGTCGCTCCGGGCAAGGTCTACATGACCCGGGGCTGGGGCGAGATCACCCTGGTCTGCCGATCGGAGGGGCCCCTTGTAATTCACTTTGAATACGATGGCACCTCCTTAATGCTCTTCAAGGTCTTCGACGCGGAAGGACACCGGCTGGAATGTTGCCCCGAGAAAGGCGACCGGGGCATCATCGTGGCGGGGGCCAGGCCTGCCAACCGCTTCCCCAGCGGCTCCTCAGGAAGCAGCGGAGGTTTCGGAGGGTCCAGCTACTCCACCGAGCTTTACGCGACTCCGGAGACGAGCGACGACAGCTATGAGCCCCCGAGCTTGCGTCGCGCTCGGAGCGGGGCAGCTGTACCAGGCCGTTGATGCCTCTGATCTGGATGGGGTTGGCACCGGTGCCTGATGGCCTACTGTTGATGATGGCGTCTCCCACGGAGGCGCGTGTAGCTAACGCTCCTTAGGATTAGCACCTTTTGTTCCCTGCGAGGAATTGAAGTACCACCCCACTGGGGTATGTAAGGCGATGGCCATGTCTTTTGTGAATATATATCCTTATTATGAATTGATGCGAGATGCTAGTCCTGTCCCGTCTCGGCTCCCCCTCTCTTTCCTCACGAGGGCTTGGTGCTCTACACTGATAGGTCCCCGTCCCTAGGCAAGCTTCAGCCGTCGCTGGTATGCCAGGTCGCGATGCCGTGGTCAAGGCCAGGAGGTGAGCGGCCCAAGGTCCAGTAAAAGCCCCTGAGTCGCGATGCTCAGGAGGTCCCCTTTAGCGCTCAAGCAGCCTCCGCTGGGTAAGAAAGGTAGGCAACATTGCCGTGACAGAGATGCAGTAGGCGATGGTTTAGTGCTGAGTCGAATCAGTTTTAGTGTGACTTATCTTGTCGGTTCGGAGTAGTTTCCGGTGAAGTGCCGGGCCTGCGTGGCGGCAACTGAGGCGTTGCTGGGTCAGGTCTTCGCGAGCTCCATCCCTCTCCCCCACACTTTCCTTCATGCTCTACGTCCCCAGGTCCCGGCCCTCGAGCGAGCTCAGCCGCCACTGGTATGACAGGTCGCGATGCCGTGGGTCAAGGCGAGGAGGTGAGGTCTGGAGAGCCAGTAAGATCCCATGAGTCGCGATGCTCAGGCGCCCCCCTTTTAACGTGCAAGCAGGTTGTGCCGGAGAGAAGGAGAGGAGGCTCACGTCGTTCCCAGCATTACTCCTGGAGCAGATCCTGCATACGAATCACGAGAGAAAGTAAGGTCTGCTATTGCCGTTGCCAGCCAACCATTGGTCGCTCCGAGGGAGTGATTGAGGCACTGAGGGGCCGGTGAGGTGGCGCCTTGCAGGGCTGCCGCGGCCAGAGCTCGACCGCTCAGATTCATCGGCATTGCAGGGACAGACCCGTGCGCAAGTGCCGTGCCAGAGCGAGCGGCTCCAAAGGTAGGTGACAATCGAGCAGGTGATTAGGTTGAGCACGTTAAGCATGAAGGAGCAAATCCATTTAGATAGATGCAGAAAAAGGCAAATGTCGCTGGGTCAGGCCCGAGTGGCTTGGGGATAATGCAGCCCGAGGGGCGCCCCCAACAAGGTAACCTAAAGGCATGAACAAAAGGGATACATGCCGCAGGGACGGACCCACGCGGCCTGGGAATGATGCAGCCCTGGGGGCGCTCCCAGCTGAAAATGAAACTCGAAGGATGTCACCTGATGATGTTGGAGATGAAGGAATGCTGAAGTAGCTGACGACGCACGCTGCGGAAACCGATCCTCATGAGCCCCCAGGCCCAGGAGCCTCGGGAGGCTCCGGGGGCGCAGGCGGCTCCTCGAGGACCATCTCCATCTCTGCCAGGACTGCGGAATGCCTGGCCTCCTGAGCCTCTAGAATGCTCTCATAAGATGTTGACGCGCGGCCGCCGCGTTCGGCAGGCCAAAAGGCATTCGAACATAGCTGTGGTGTGGACCCTCGCAGCGTCCCACGCGCGAGGGCCAGAAGCGCTCCTGAGAGGCGGCTCGGTTGAGCCCTGGTACGTTGATGCAGACGCGCAGCCCACCATCCTTGACGGGATGGGGAGCTATGGCGGGTAAGCGGCGGCTGCCACTCATGACTCTTGACTCCTGCAGCTCCTGAATGATCTTGCTGATGAACTCCCGAGGGTTTGGCCCTCTTTGCCTTGTTCCTTCCTGAGGGAAACGTGCTTTGAAGCACACCTCCAAGTGGTGCCCGAGCGCCTCCCTCGTGATCTTGGCAAAGTCGGTGGCCCTCCAGGAGAGAGCCCCCAAGCCTTGCCCGCACCGGGTGCGCCTTCCTATGCGACAGAAGGATGCGCCCCTTGAACGGGCGCAGATCCTGGCACAACGCCACTGGAGGGGCCTGCCACCCGAGGGTTTAGACCAGGTAATGCCTTCTTCTTCTTAGGGACTGCCTCGGGAAGTCTTTCGCTCCCGTGATCTGGGTCTTCGATTGCCGCGGCTTGAAAAGCACGCTCAAGGGAACACACTGCATCCCTCTCCTCACAAGGCACCGTGATGACTCCACCGCTTCCTGGCATCTTGAGGACATTGTAGCCGTGATGAGTCATTGCCATGAACTTGGCCAGGGCTGGGTACCCGAGGATGGCATTGTATGGCAGGTAAATGTGGGCGACGTCGAAGTCGATGAGCTCGGTGCGGTAGTTGTTGTGCTGCCCAAAGGTGACAGGAAGGCGAACTTGCCCTATTGGTACGGTGGAACCATCAGTGACTCCTGAGAAAGGCTTGGTTGGCTGAAGCTGATCGTATGGCACTTGGAGATTGTTGAATGTCTCGACGGATAGGACATTGAGTCCCGCTCTGCCATCGATGAGGGTCCTGGTGACTTGCACATTGCTGATGATTGGGGAGCAAAGCATCAGGAGGACTCCGGCCGTGGCTGCGCACTTGAGCTGATCCGTTGAGCTGAACGTGATAACGCACACTGACCACCTGAGAGGGCGTGTGGCCTCAAGCTTGGGGAGGACTGCATTCACTTCGCGAGCAAATTGTTTGAAGATGCGCTGAGAGGCTGGGGCCTGAGCGCCGCCCAGGATGCAAGCGATTGCGCACGGCTCCTGGAAGCCCCCATCCCCTTCATCCTGATGAGGGTCTTCATTCCTCCTCGGCGGTGGTGGCAGAGGAGGGAGGCCTGCGTTGCCCTGAGGGCGATCCTCACGAGGCTGATCCCTCCAGCCTCCCTTGCGAGGCTGGTCCTGCTAGCGGTCCTCGCGAGGTCGGTCACGCCACCCTTGGCGAGGGCCACGGTCTTCCCATCGTCCTCCACCTCTTCCTCCTCCTCGGCCATAGCCCCGGTCGTTGCGCTCAGGGCATTGGCCGGCACGCCCATCTCGCACAGCCCCGAGCTCTTGGCATTCGTTGGTGTTGTGGGTGTGGAGGTATTGGTACACGCAGTACCAGCTGCCCTTGGATGACTCAGGCTGATCCCTGCCTCGTTTGGTGTCTGGCTCTGCTGCAAGCACATCAGCCCCCTTGCGCTTCACGTCCTTGACCTTGGGCTTCTTCTCTTCTGGCTCGGCAGCCGGAAGCTCGAGGAGGGAGAGGCGTCCTTCCTCAGTCTTGGCGCACTCGGTCGCCAAGTTGAACAGCTCCAGAGTTGTGCACATGTCTTCATGGATTGCTAGCTCCTCTTTCATCTTGATGTCACGCATGCCGTCAGAGAAGGCTGAGATGATGGCTTCCTTAGTCACCCTGGGGATCTTGAGGCGAGCGTTGTTGAAGCGCTGGATGTACTTTTGCAGGGTCTCTTCTGGCTGTTGCTTTATGCAGCGCAGGTTTCTCATGGCCGGGGGCCGGTCGCGAGTGCCTTGGAAGTTGGCGATGAAGCGAGTGCGCATCTCGTCCCAGGAGGAAATCGTGCCAGGAGCCAGGTTCAGGAGCCAGGTGCGGGCACCGTCCTTGAGCGCCATGGGAAACCAGTTCGCCATGACCTTCTCGTCCCCGTTGGCGGCTTCGATGCCCAGCTCGTAGAGCTATAGGAACTCCGCAGGGTCAGTTCTGGCTTGAACTTGCCCGGCCAGGCCATGCTGCGCAGCTCGGCGGTGAAGGCACGACAGCCTGCAGTGGCCACTGGAGGCCTTTGGTGGCGAAGGGCTTGATCTTGGAGGTCTCCGTGCACCGCCGCCAGGAGAAGCGCGGGGTCTTGGCGCGCTGGAGCAGGAGCGCGGTCATGACGTGCCGGTGCAGGGAGCACACAGGCAGCTTCTTGAGGACGAGGGATCTCTTGGCAGCTCTTCTCTTGCTGCACGGGCGCTGGACAGAGCGGGTCCCATCCAAGGGCCGCGCGCCTTGGGGCCAGGGCACCTTCTTGAGAGGGAGGCGGCTGAGGCGCCTCCAGAGCTGCGTTGCCCGCGCAGGGTGGGGGGCGGTGCAGCGAGAGGGATGGTGCAGGGGAGTCCCCTGCGGCACTGACGAGCTCGGTGATGCGGGCAAGCACTCATCGTAGAGGTCGTCGACGGGATGGTAGTGCAGGAGCTCTCACGCCAGGAGCAATGCGGCGTGCGCGTCCGCAGGAGCGCGACGGGCGTGCGATGACGAGCCTGCTGGAGTCAGCGACGGGGTGGTGGTGCAGCCTTCTCGCTGCACCAAAGGATGCAGGGATGAGGCCTGCTGCTCGTTCCCCGCCGGACCGGTGGCGGCGTGGGCGGCAGGCAACAGGGAACAACGGGGAGGCCCTCCGACAGGGGCCGTCTGGGCGACATGGGCTGCGAGGACAGCCCGGTGCTCGGCGCGGGCGCGACGAGTGTCAGACATGGATGCGACGGACGGCGAAACACAAGATGGCGGAAGGCGTGATTCCGACGAAACCCTACCTGGCGCGCCAAATGTCGGATTTCGGGTTCCGACAGACCCTTAAGGTTCAAACTCTGGGGTGCGCGCGGAGATCACTCCTCTATCAACTCACGTCTCGTTGCCTCGCAAGGGATCTAGGCTACACGAAGAACAACACAAGGGATGCAAGGTTTATACTGGTTCAGGCCACCATTGTGGTGTAACACCCTACTCCAGTGTGTGGTGTGTGGATTGCCTCACGGGCTGATGATGAACAATACAAAGGAAGAACAACCTCGCGAGGGGAGGAGTTCTTATGTTGGTGTGGGTGGTTCTGGCTAGGGTTCGATTGGTCGATCCCAGATGGTGTTCCCCTATCCTTGAGGATGGCTAGTCCTATTTATAGAGCGAGGCCCTGGTCCTCTTCCCAAATATTGAGCGGGAAGGGCGCCAACAATTGGCCATTTTGAAGGGGAACATCTAGTACACTTATCCTGACTAAAGTTGGTCCTTGCCTGCCAAAGACTCTGATGATGATGCCTTCCTGGGCTCCATGATGACCTCCATCCTGCCGTTCTGCTGGTATTGGTCTTGTTGCACCGAAATGGTATCCTTTGCTTGATACCTTGGCCTGCGCTTGCCCCCTTTGCATCAAAGAGGAAACAAGGACACTGCATAGGCCGGCGCCCGCCAGGCGCCCGTCTGGCTTCGGTCGTCATGGCTTGCGTCACGAGAACCTCGTGAGGTACCCCGCCTTGATCTCTCCGCCTCCTCGCGAGCCAGCCTGACGAGGCTGCGCCTGAGGAAGCTTCCTGTCGGCCGCCCCCCGAGGCTTAGCCCCTCGCGAGGGTCTTGAGCTTGTGTTGACAAATATGGTCCGTATCGGGCCACTCCTTGAGCCACGCAGCAGGCCGCAGGTAGGCAAGTCTGGGTACCCCCGTTCCCAGAACGCCGACAATAGCTTCTATGTGAACAAACATAAATCATTACGTTGTCTTCCTTGTCCAACATCAACAATTTTGGCATATAATATTTTGATGGGTGCTCACAATCACAAAAGATTTCTAGGATAGTGTATTTGCATGTGAATCTTATCTTCCCTTATTAATTCTTTCATGAGTTGCATCGTTGACCAATGCTATGTTTGTCAATCTACAATAAAATTTTCTACTTATACTTTTCCTTATGTGATGTCATTACTTATCATAAGATTAGCATATGATCTTTTTCATTTATTTCCTTTCTTTTATTGAAACATGAAAGTAAAAGAAGCGAAACTCAAACTAAACTTTATTATATATCTCACACACGATTATAAGGATGGATCACTAAGCAAACTTTCAAAAAGAAAGGATCGAACTAAACTTTTATTCATCCAAAGCAAAAGATAACTATGGATCAAACTAAGAAAAGTGAAGGCAAAAGATAGTGGAGGTGATATGATACCAGGGCACCTCCCCCAAGCTTGGCGAAAGCCAAAGGGAGTGCCCATACCCAATACTCAATTTTCTTTTGGTGATGAAGAAGGAGGTGGTGGTGATGAAGTGGTGGTGATCCTATCCAATATATCTCTGAGTGCCTCTCTTAAACTGTGAACCTCCCGAAGAGCTTGGTGAAGCAACTTAGTGTTCTTCTCTACTTCAGCCATGATATGCTTATTTTCTAGACCCCAAGAGTTTATCCCTACATCACTTTCTCTTGGATGAGATATGTCCCAATAGGACGGTATATGCACATGAGGAGTGTTTTCGAACCCATAGTTATGAATCAAATTGTGAAAATTGTTATGATGTAACCTGTGTAAAGGCCTTCTAGAAGGGAGTTCTTCCTGTACTTCAGAGGGCTCTTGATTATTTGATGATCTCATGGCTTGATGAGGATTAGAACGGGCAGAGATACCAGCTAGTGTGCCTCTCTCGGAAGCCGGAGGGTGAACTCCAAGGGAATTCCCTTCTTCTTCCTCCATAGCAACCTATTGAACTCTCCCCCCTCTAACTCCTCCCACAACAACCTCACATCATCTTCTCCATTGTTGGAAGAGGGGAAATACATGATGCCTGACAGAAAACAATAATAAAAGAAGACAAAATATTTCTCCGTGATACGGAGGTCAATAGGTTCACGGAGTATATAAAGATTTTTTATCTTGGGAAACAAGCAAATGGAAGAAAAACGAAGTCCGGAAGGTACCCGAGGTGGGCACAACCCATCTGGGTGCGCCTAGGAAGCCAGGCGCGCCCTGGTGTCTTGTGCCCACCAGGTAGTCCTGGCCATGGGAAGCCCGGCCCGGCCAAAAAAGCCCGGCCCGGCCCGTCCCGATGCTGCCCTTGGGCCGGGCTCGGGCCTAGATTTTGAGCCTGAAGGTCGATCCGGGCTGGGCCCGGGCCTGTCGTTTTTGCATTTTCCTGAAGGTCGGTCCGGGCCGGCCCGGAGCCCAACGGGCTTTCACATGTTCGGGCCGGGCTTAGGCCCAAAAAAACAGGCCTGATGGCCCGGCCGGGCCGGGCCTGGGCCTGGGTTTTTTGTGTCGGGCTTGGCTAGGCCCGGCCCGAAGCCCAGCCCGGCCCGAGGTTTTGCCAGGTATACCACCAGGGTCATCTTCCTGGTAGTTTCTTATTTTCCTATTTTTTTAAAAATATTCCAAAGCTGACAAAAAATATTTTTGCGGTTTTTTCGGAGTCCGTTTACTTACCGTATCACGTACCTCCTCTTTTTCACGATTTTGGAGTGTTCCGGAAGTTTTCTTTTATGGGTTCTTCCGGTGTCATAGTTTGGATAATATGCTTTCAACATTAATGGGCGTACCTGAGATATAATGTTTTATTCATTGCCCATTAACAACCTTCGGGTTGGTACCTTCGGCATTATTTATTTTGATAGCTCCAGATCGATAAACCTCCTCGATAACATAGGGTCCTTCCCATTTGGAGAGGAGTTTTCCTACAAAGAATCTAAAATGAGAGTTGTACAAAAGAACATATTCTCCAACTTTGAACTCACGCGTTTGGATTCTTTTATCATGCCATCTTTTAACGTTTTCTTTGAATAACTTTGCATTTTCATAAGCTTGGGTTCTCCATTCATCTAATGAGCTAATGTCAAATAACCTCTTTTCACCAGCAAGTTTGAAGTCATAGTTGGGTTCTTTAATTGCCCAATATGCTTTATTTTCTAACTCAAGAGGCAAATGACAAGATTTTCCATAAACCATTTTATAAGGAGACATACCCATAGGATTTTTATATGCTGTTCTATAAGCCTAGAGTGCATCATCTAATTTCTTAGACCAATTCTTCTAGGACCTATTAATAGTCTTTTGCAAAATTAGTTTTATTTCTCTATTGTTAAGTTCAACTTGGCCACTAGATTGAGGATGATACGGTGATGCAATTCTATGGTTAACATCATACTTGGCAAGCATTTTACAGAAAGCACCATGAATAAAGTGTGGCCATCATCAGTCATTAAATATATAGGGACCCCAAACCTTGGGAAAATAACTTCCTTAAGAATTTTAATAGAGGTGTTGTGATCAACACTACTAGTTGGAATAGCTTCTACCCACTTAGTAACATAACATCGACCAAAATATGAGTATACCCATTAGAGGAAGGAAATGTCCCGTGAAATGAAATCCCCAAACATCAAATGGTTCTACAGCAAGTGAATAATTCATAGGCATTTCTTGACGCTTACCGATATTACCTATTCTTTGACATTCATCACAAGATAAAACGAACTTACGGGCATCCTTGAAGACAGGTTATCAGCTACAGGGTTCTCCGCTCCTTTTCTATCAGTGATATGCAAATAAAATTCTTGTAGTAGAAGAACCCACCTAATGAGTCTAGGTTTAGGATCTTTCTTTTCCATAAGATATTTTATAGCAGCATGATCGGTGTGAACAGTCACTTTGGAATCAACAATATAGGATCTAAATTTACCACAAGCAAACACCACTGCCAATAATTCTTTTTCAGTAGTAGCGTAATTTTGTTGAGCACTGTCTAGAGTTTTACTAGCATAGTGGATAACATTTAGTTTCTTATCAACTCTTGGTCCTAGAACAACACCAAAAACATAATCACTAGCATCACACATAATTTCAAAAGGCAAGTTCCAGTCAGGTGGTTGAACAATAGGTGCAGAAATCAAGGCTTTCTTGAGTGTTTCGAAGGCTTCCAAACAATCATCATCAAAAACAAAAGGGATATTCTTTTGCAAAAGATTTGCAAGAGGCCTAGAAATTTTAGATAAGTCTTTGATAAACCTCCTATAGAAACCAGCATGACCAAGGAAACTACAAATACATGGCATTTTCTCAATTGCATCAACCCTTGCTTTGTGCACCTCAATACCTCTTTCAGAAATTTTATGGCCCAAAACAATACCTTCCTTAACCATAAAGTGTCACTTCTCCCAATTCAAGACAAGACTTGTTTGCTCACATCTGTGCAAAACTCGATCAAGATTGCTTAAACAATCATCAAAGGACTTCCCATAAATAGAAAAGTCATCCATGAAAACCTCAATAATCTTTTCACAAAAATCAGAGAATATAGTAGTCATACATCTTTGAAAGGTAGCAGGTGCATTGCATAAACCAAAAGGAATACGTCTATAAGCATAAGTTCCAAAAGGACAAGTAAAAGTGGTCTTTTCTTGATCAGGTTGAGAAACAGGTATTTGTGAAAAACCAGAATATCCATCAAGGAAGCAAAAATTTGTGTGCTTAGATAATCTTTCTAGCATTTGATCAATAAAAGGCAGAGGGTAATGATCTTTTCTAGTTGCTTTGTTTAATTTCCTAAAATCAATTACCATTCTATAGCCCGTGACAATTCTTTGTGGAATAAGTTCATTCTTATCATTAGGAACAACAGTAATACCTCCCTTCTTAGGGACACAATGAACAAGACTTACCCATCTACTATCACCTATATGATAGATTATACCTGTTTCCAGAAGTTTCAATATTTCTGTTCTTACCACTTTTTTCATCTTCGGATTTAACCGACGTTGGTGATCAACAACGGGTTTAGCATCAGGTTCCATATTAATCTTGTGCTGTCATAGAGTGGGACTAATGCCCTTAATATTATCAAGAGTATATCCAATAGCAGCTCAGTGCTTCCTTAGAACTTTCAACAATCTTTCTTCTTCATGTTCTAAAAGGTTAGCTCTAATAATAACAGGATATATCCTTTTCTCATCAAGATAAGCATATTTCAGAGTGTGTGGAAATTGTTTCAATTCAAACACAAGATCACCTTTAGGTGGAGGAGGACCTCCTAGAGTTTTAATAGGCAGATTGTGTTTAAGCAGAGGTTGTTGTTCGAACAAGATTCTATCTATTTCATTTCTTTCATGCATATGCAAATCATTTTCATGGTCTAGCAAATATTGTTCTAAGGGATCAGTAGGAGGTACAACAATAGAAGCAAGACCAATAATTTCATCCTTACTAGGCAAATCTTTATTGTGATGCTTTCTACTAAACTTAGAAAACTCATGAGAATTGTAGTGGAATTGTCACGACAGTGCCCTAGCATGAGGACTTAGGTGTGGAGCCATCGCGACGTAGTTAGCTTGAAGGGGTTAAAACGAGACAAGGGACACAGAAAGTTTACCCAGGTTCAGCCCCTCACAAGGAGGTAAAGTCCTACTCCTGCTTTAGGTTGTATTGCTTGGGTCTCGACTACTAGGGAGCGAATATGCTTGACCTAGTTCTCGACTTGTTGTTTCTTGCCCTAACCCGCCACTGGGTCACCCCTTTATATACACAAGCTGATGCCCGGTGGCTTACAGAGTCCCGGCCAGCTCATACACAATGTGTCCGGCTCGGTGACGAAACTAAACTTTCCTTAACATACAAGTTAAACATATGGGGGTTTATGCCCATGGGACTCAAGTCTCCTCGGGGTCTTGGGCCTTTAGTAAGCTTGCTTCATGAGCCGCCATCTTCAACATCTTATTGGGCCTTCTCATTATGAACCGCCAGTGGTATGACCCGGTCCCTCGTGGGCGGGTCATACCCAATAGTTATATCCCCAACATTAGGCCCTAGGTTGATGTGAACTTGTTCATATCAATCTTCAACACTTGAGTTAGAAAAAATCCTTGATTGTCAGTCCTTATGAAATCTTATAACCCGCCATGACATCAGCTCTCAGAATTATGTTAACCCGCCGTGACGTCATCTCACATTAATATCACACGAGGCCCAAATCTCAATATATCTTCACTTTTAATGAACCTCCCAAAAATCGAGGCATCTGCGCTGTCACATAATCATTTTTTCAGCCTCCTCGATTCCCGGGCATGCCATCCATCCACTGCCTTATAAATAGGGATAGGGGTCCTTTTCATTTCCCCCCTTGCCTCCTCATCTTCGTCCTCTTCCTCACAACGCATCAAGTGCCCGAGCTCCGCCACCGTCGTCGACATTCGTCCGCTGCACCACCTCTGGATGCTGCATCAACCTGAGCGCACTAGAAACACCGCCGCGCGCCTCCACTGTTCAACAACCTCAGTAAGCTCCCCTCTTTCCTCACCATAGATCTCCATTAGGGTTTGCTTGAGTTCTTTGGAGTTCATCTCCGTTCCTCTGTTCCTCCCCATCTCTTGCAATTTTTCATCTGAGTTTAGTATTCATCTTGCGCAACATCAGTTTAGCACTCATTTTTGATATTTGAACGCCTCCCCTCCGTGAGAGATCTCATCTGAGCACATGAACTGTTCTGCTGCCGCCACTTAGGTTTAGATTTTTTTTCTTCATTATCTGAACTGCTGTAGATCCAAAATTATAGCATCGATCTATGAAAACTGTTTGTCTAACACTCATAGATCTGAAAATTGATAGCTGTGTGGGCGGCTTAACTGATAAACCATAACCCTCCAAGTACCATTAGTCCCCTTTTAAGCCACCAATAGAATGCTCTGCATATCTCAACACTAACCTCTGGCTTAACACACTGCATGTTTATATTTCTTATCTTTGAACCAATGACTGGTTTAACCAATATAATCTTAAACCGGAATATTTCCTTTTTAAACCTTCATCAGCAATGACTAAGACCTTCACCTCATGCAATTGGGTAACGTCCCGGGTTACCGAGGACGATCTGAACAACTTTGTTCAAACTGGCGTTTTAGCCAAGAAAAACGACATCCATTGGAGGGTCCCAAGCACTGAAAATCTTCCTCAACCCAAAGAAGGAGAAGTGTTTGTTTTTACTGATCATATGATCCAGGGGTTTAGCCCGCCCGATTCAAAATTCTTTCGAGACGTGCTACACTTTTTCCCGCTTCATCCTCAAGATATTGGGCCTAATTTTGTCTCCAATATCTGCAACTTCCAAGTCTTTTGCAAAGCTTATCTTCAAGAAGAGCCCACTGTCGAACTATTTAGGGAATTTTATTATTTGAACCGGCAGACAGATTTCACCGACGGACCCAACTTGGAATTAGGCAGCGTTTCAATTCAGAAACGGAAAGAATCCACCTTCCCATATGCCAAGCCGCCCAGTCATCCCAAGGATTGGAACCAGACTTGGTTCTATTGCCAAGATAGATCTCCAGAAGGTGAGAATCCCCTGCCGGATTACCGTGAACACTGGCTCAGCAACACACATCAGCTCCCATAGCGGATCAACACGAAGGAACGGGCTAAGTATGCGCCCATTTTTTCAAAGATCAGAGCCTTCATGGCTAACGGCTTAACCGAAATTGACCTTGTTTTGTGCTGGGTCTCCTGGAGGATTCTGCTCATAAGCCGCCGCCCTGGCTTAATGTGCGAGTACACCAGCGACTTGAAAGATGCACAACACCACTGAAAAATGCAATTATCTAACGCAGAAATCAATGACGCGACCAAGGATTTATTGAATGAAAGCCTGACCGAGTGCAGCAAAACCGGACTTAGTCCTTTCTACACCTTCAACCAGCCGCCAGCTGTAAGTGTTGCACACAATTTTTTTAGTTGAATCATGTTTTCATTAATACTGTCTTCTTATAATCATCTGACTTCCACAGGCCGATTCTCCTTTTTGGAAGAAGAAGCTGCAGGACAAGCCGACCAAGAAGATCCGGACCAAGACCAAGTCTAACAAAAGCCTGCCAAGAAGAAGACTGACCCCTCTGAGTTACTTGACTCTGATGATGATGGTGATGATGATGATTCGAAGGTAGAACTTGATTCTCTTGGCTCATTTTTTGTACATCTCATTGACAATGACTATTATGAGGATGAAGCGGAAGCCAGCCGTGCGGGTGATGAAGAGGTAATTGTTCTTTCCTCCGGCTCAAAATCTCTGCCAAAATAGTAAACTCGGCAAACAAGCCGGAAAGTAAGGTTTTCTCATCCTTTGGCTTATTTGGATCCCAACTTTATTTTGAAGAAGCAGCAACATGAAGCTCGCTGCACAACCCGGAACAGTGGAGGCGGGGTCCTTTCCTCTGGCTTACCAAACACTTCAGCTCCCTGCAAGCGTCGTCCAGAGGTCTCAACAATTTCTGACTTGACTTATCCCAAGGTGGGACTTTTTTGACAACCTCTTAATCCTTCCGACTCAAATTACCAGGGAACGTCTCATTCCTCTTCTGGCGACTCAACGGGAACTCATGTCCCAGCCTTCAAACCCATGCCTGGGTAAGTTTATTAAGTCTATACTTTCAATCATGTACTCAGGTGTCATACTAACTTTGTATTATGCTACCTTATAGATCTATGGCAAAGCCTAGCAAGAAAATGAAGGTGACAAAACCCACTGAAAACCCGGAGCAGCCATCAACAGAGTCCTCCCTTCATGCCCTTGAAGCCACAACCAATGAGCCGCCACTAGAAGAACACAACATCTCCATAGATCATATGGATGTTGACCCAGCCACCACCAAGCCACCAAGTCCCATCAAGCCACCAAGCCCCATGAAGCCTACTGAAGAAAAGGTTGATGATGTTATCATCACTGGGCTTGGTTATAGAGCGCCAGGCAATCCCATTGTCTTGTCAAAGCACATCACCAAGGAAGAAATTTCTGTTGCTGACAAAGGCAAGTGGTCAGTCAACTTAGAGAGTTATGCCCACTTCAGTGCTCAAGAGATCCACTCTAGGTACTTGAACCGCCTGCATACAAGGCGTGACTTTGAAGCTGGCTTAGTCAACTTGATGAAGGAGCGTTTTGAGGTAAACTTTACAGCCCCTTCATATGAATATACTTATATCAGCCGCCAAATTTACAGGATATGATAGAATTGAATGTACTGTAGACTTTAGATAACCTTGTAGATCAGATCCGGTAGCCCCCAAGGGCCGGCTTATACCTTCAAGATAAGTCAGGACTTCAAATAATAATCCTTCAACTTTGCATGTGTAGCCCCCAAGGGCCGGCTTGAACTTTCAAGATAAGCCGGGACTTCAAATAGTAATGATTCAATTTTGCACCTGTAGCCCCCAAGGGACGGCTTAAACTATCAAGATCAGTTGGGTCTCATTACCATATTTGTCCATAAAATCCAAGCCTATAGCCCCCATGAATTAGATATATTCACCATAATGTAGCCAGTCATCATAAAATTGTCTTCAAAAAAGAGCAATGTGCATTAGCCCCCAAGTGCCAAGTGAAATACTTGTATTGTGCTTGGGACTTTTAAATAAGATGATTGTAACCCCGTCTATTGTTTATATCCTGCAGGCTGAACTTAATGTCAAAGAATCCCAAGTCACCGATCTTCAAAAGAATATAAAGTCTCAGCAATCTGAAACCTCCAAGGCCAAAGCAGAATTGACCACCGCCTTGGCAGAGATGGAAAAGCTGAAGAAGAACTTCAAGGCTGACCAGGCAGGCTGGGAGACAGAGAAAACACCTCTGTTGAAGAGAGCCGAGGAAGCAGAAGCGGCACTTAAGCCGGTGGCTGAAGAGCTTGCCAGTTTAAAACATCAAATAAATGCCATGACTGCTGCCTGGTAAGTAACTTCATCTCAATTTGTTACTATCAATGTAGTGTAATACTCATTCATCTGGCTTATAGATTTATTTGGTACTGCAGGCTCCAGAATCGCCCATCTTGGCTCAGACATGCGCAAGAAGCTGAAAGCTGCCTATACTCTTATAGAGCAACTATACACTAGCGCGCAACGAGCTATCTCTGCTGCCTCGCACAAAAAACAATGTCGGTGTACTAAAGTAGGGGCACTACTTTGTACCCCTTACTTGTGCACAGGCAGTCAGAGCCGCACCCACTGCCACACTTAGCAGGGCAGAGGAAGAAGTCAAAGCCACAAGATGGCCAAAGCAACGCCAAGACCAGGGACACAACAGCCAAGAGGGCAAGGTGGACTCCCTGGCAAGACCCTTGCCGGGGTGGCCTCCCCACCTCCGGTAGGAACCTTACCGTGGCAAATTGCCCGAACGCCAGCAGAGCGCGCCGCCCTTGAGCCCAAGGTTTCCGAATGCCACCAACCATATTGGGACCAAGGCTCGGGAGGCACCTCCATGGTGGCATGCAGATCTTTGTGAAGACAAAGATCAGAAGACGACGAGCCTTGACAAGACCCTTGTCGAAGTCATCCACAAGACCTCCGGCAAGATCCTTGCTGGGGACGAACGCAATACCACGACAAGACCCTTGCCGGGGCCCCGACAAGGCCCTTGCCGAGGACATCCGCAAGGCCACAGCCAGGCCCGCGCCCGCCAAGGCTCCACCATCGCTCCCATGCAGCTGCAAGCCCACAAGCTAGGCAGGCACCTGCGTGTCGACATGAGGCTTCCAGGCCAACTCAGCGAGCGCCTATGTTGTGGCATGTAAATCTTTGTGAAGGCTCTACCACCGCGCCACCTCAGCAGCCTGCCAGCCTACATGGAGCCATGCGCACCGCTAGCCTGGACGCGTGTTGGAGCGAGGTGGAGCGGCGACGGACGGGACAGGGGCTGGTTGCTGTCCCCGATAAAGTGAAGGGGACACGTAAGGGGCGCATTAAATGCGTCTTGTCCCGTAATGGCTAGCGATAAGCTTAGCCACTGTGCACCGATGCCACCTCCTGTGTGCCACTGTGGTGATCCCCTTGACTATAAAAGGAGGGCCGAGGCATACTGGAGAGGGATTCAGACCCCTTGACAAGTTACTCATCGTAGCTAGCTCAAGAACTCCAAGAACACTCAAATAGACACTAAAGCAGGACTAGGGTATTACGCATCCTTGCGGCCCAAACCTGGGTGAACAATCTGTGTGCTTGAACCGACTGCCGATCCCGCTCTTCTCTCAACCCCGCGCCCATCAACCGTAGTAGGGATCCCAGTTGATCCCATACGTGTCGTTTCCACCGACATCTTTGGCGCGCAAGGTAGGGGGCGCAGTTGAGAGAATCTTGGTTTGATAGTTGGTTCAATAGTCCTTTGTCGCCATGGCTTCCAAGGAAGAAGGCGACCGAGCGAGCAGCACCGTCAGCGGATGCGGCAAGAGTTCGCGCGGCGACCAAAAAGCTAAGTCATGCAAAAACTTTGAGTAATTCACTTTTTTTGTAAGGTTGTTCTCCTCGGAGATCTTCCCTCTGTATGAGAAACCTGCACGCAGTGGGGTCCTTCCATTATTGGCAACGCCCTTGGTCTGTTTCGAGTCTGCTCTATAGATCGAGCGGCTGCGTCGAGAGCAGCAGGGTGGCCTTCCGCTATTGGCAACGCTCTCACTCTGTCTCGAGTCTGCTCGACAGTTCGAGCGGCCGCGCTGAGAACGGCAATGTGGTTCGCAAGACAGCAAGCACACCATGCCGGTCGCTAAAGGACCCGTCCTTCAAAGCACAACGGTTTGATTTTACGCGCCGACAAGCCTACCCAATCAACGTAGGGTGGACGTACAAAGAGAGGTTGAACAGGGAAATAACATGCATCATATGAAAAGTACTTCATAGTTATATTACATCAATTGTTGCTGCGGTTCTAACTAAAGATAGAAATTGTCTTGGTCATGAACTTGTAGCAGCGACAAGAAATGGGGCGCCTAGTCCCGGCACTGGCCCTCCACCCTCTGGATTCCGCCGACGCGGCTGATGATGGGCTCGATGCGCTCCTTGAGCACTGTGAGTATACCTGGCCAAACCTCGGGCCGGGCCGGGCTTCGGGCTGGGCCTAGCCAAGCCCGATGCAAAAAACCCAGGCCCGGGCCCGGCCCGGCACGGCCATCGGGCCTGTTTTTTGGGCCTGAGCCCGGCCCGAACACGTAAAAGCCTGTCGGGCTTCGGGCCGGCCAGGCCCTACCTTCAGGAAAATGCAAAAATGACAGGCCCGGGCCTAGCCCGGCCCATCCATCGGGATCAAAATCTAGGCCCGAGCCCGGCCCGGGGGCAGCATCGGGCCGGGCCGGGCTGGGCTGGCCGGGCTGGGCTTCCCATGGCCAGGACTAACTGTGAGGTCCGCATCGCCCGGCAAGCTATCCAGCGCGGCGTCGAGGTCCGCCCGCCTCTCTCAACCAGTCCAGCCCATTAAAGTGGCAGCAGGCGAGGCCGTCGACCGCCCTCCTCGCCCAATTGAAGGCGCGTGGGTGTCGACCCACGCGCGCATGCCTTCCCATATTCCATGCGGCAGTCGTCCACCCCACGCCGTGCATGCGGTGTACGTGGCGCGAGGGGCGGTCGTAGTGGGAGATGTGGAACGACGGCCATGCAGTTTCCAAAGGACACGCAAACCATCCCTTCATTATTTCACCACGGGATGATGGAAGCGTGCTTCAGTCATCGCCACGCACGATCGCCACGTCACACATTCAACGCGGGTCCTGGGGAAGCACAGCAGACGGAAAAAGTTACTGCGGTAAAAACCGCCCCGCCTGCCCGCGCACCGTTCTGGGCCTAGCCCAACAATGCGTTACGCTTATGCATGGCCCAGGCCTGGGGGCTCCTATCGGTGTTCTAAAGTAGGGGCACTACTTTGTACCCCTTACTTGTGCACGGGCAGTCAGGGCCGCGCCCACGACAACACTCAGTAGGGCAGAGGAAGAAGTCAAAGCCACAAGATGGTCAAAGCAATGCCAAGACCAGGGACGCAACGGCCAAGAGGGCAAGGTGGGCTCCCCCGGCAAGACCCTTGCCGGGGTGGCCTCCCCAGCTCCGGCAGGAACCTTGCCGGGGCAACTTGCCCGAACGCCAGTAGAGTGTGCCGCCCTTGAGCCCAAGGTTTCCGAACGCCACCAACCATATTGGGACCAAGGCTCGGGAGGCGCCTCCATGGTGGCATGCAGATCTTTGTGAAGACAAATATCATAAGACGACAAGCCTCGACAAGACCCTTGTCAAAGGCATCCACAAGACCTCCCGCAAGATCCTTGCCCGGGACGACCACAGTACCGCGACAAGACCCTTGCCGGGGCCCCGGCAAGGCCATTGCCAAGGACATCCGCGAGGCAACAGCCAGGCCCGCGCCCACCAAGGCTCCACCACCACTCCCATGCAGCTGCCAGCGCACAAGCTAGGCAGGCACCTGCGTGTCGACATGAGGCTTTCAGGCAAACTCAATGAGGACTTGTGTGGTGGCATGTAAATCTTTGTGAAGGCCCTACCACCGTGCCACCTCAGCAGCCTGCTAGCCTACATGGCGACATGTGCACCGCTGGCCTGGATGCGTGTTGGAGCAAGGTGGAGCAGCGACGGACGGGACGGGGGCTGGTTGCCCTCCCCGATAAAGTGAAGGGGACACCTAAGGGGCGCATTAAATGCGTCTTGTCTCGTAATGGCTAGCGATAAGTTTAGCCACTGTGCACCGATGCCACGTCCTGTGTGCCACTGTGGCGATCCCCTTGACTATAAAAGGAGGGTCAAGGCTTACTGGAGAGGGATTCAGACCCCTTGACAAGTTACTCATCGTAGCTAGCTCAAGAACTCCAAGAACACTCAAATAGACACTAAAGCAGGACTAGGGTATTAGGCATCCTTGCGGCCCGAACCTGGGTAAACGATCTGTGTGCTTGAACCAACTGCCGATCCCGCTCTTCTTTCAACCTCGCACCCCACAACCATAGTAGGGATCCTAGTTGATCCCATAGGTGTCGTTTCCACCGACATCTTTGGCGCGCCAGGTAGGGGGCACAGTTGAGAGAATCTTGGTTCGATAGTTGGTTCAATAGTACTTCATCGCCATGGCTTCCAAGGAAGAAGGCGACCGAGCGAGCAGCCCCGTCAGTGGATGCGGCAAGAGTTCGCGCGGCGACCAAAAAGCTAAGTCATGCAAAAACTCTAAGTAATTACCTTTTTTATAAGGTTGTTCTCCTCGGAGATCTTCCCTCTGTATGAGAAACCTGCACGCAGTGGGGCCCTTCCATTATTGGCACGCCCTTGGTCTGTTTCGAGTCCGCTCAATAGATCGAGCGGCTGCGTCGAGAATGGTAGGGTGGCCTTCCGCTATTGGCAACGCTCTTGCTCTGTCTCGAGTCCGCTCGACAGTTCGAGCGGTCGCGCTGAGAACGGCAAGGTGGTTTGCACAGCAGCAAGCACACCCTGCCGGCCGCTAAAGGATCCATCCTGCAAAGCGCAGCGGTTTGGTTTTACACGCCGGAAAGCCTACCCGATAAACGTAGGGTGGACGTACAAAGAGAGGTTGAACAGGGAAATAACATGCATCATATCAAAAGTACTGCAGAGTTATATTACATCAGTTGTTGTTGCGGTTCTAACTAAAGATAGAAATTGTCTTGGTCATGAACCTGCAACGACGACAAGAAACGGGGCGCCTAGTCCCGACACTGGCCCTCCACCCTCTGGATTCCGCCGACGCGGCTGATGATGGGCTCGCTGCGCTCCTTGAGCACTGTGAGTATACCATGCCAAACCTCGGGCCAGGCCGGGCTTCGGGCCGGGCCTAGCCACGCCCGATGCAAAAAACACAGGCCCGGGCCCGGCCCGGCCATCGGGCCTATTTTTTTGGGCCCGAGCACGGCCCGAACACATAAAAGCTCGTCGGGCTCCGGGCCGGCCCGGCCCAACCATCAGGAAAATGCAAAAACTACGGGCCCGGGCCTGGCCCGGCCCGGCCTTTGGGCTCTAAATCTAGGCCCGAGCCCGGCCCGGGGCAGCGTCGGGCCGGGCCGGGCCAGGCTTTTTCGGGCCAGGTCGGGCAGGGCTGGCCGGGCCGGGCTTCCCATGGCCAGGACTAACTATGAGGTCCACATCGCCCGGCAACCTATCTAGCGCGGCGTCGAGGTCCGACTGCCTCTCTCAACCAGTCCGGCCCATTAAAGTGGCAACAGGCGAGGCCGTCGACCACCCTCCTCGCCCAATTGAAGGCGCGTGGGTGTCGACCCATGCACACACGCCTTCCCATATTCCATGCAGCAGTCGTCCACCCCGCGCCGTGCATGCGGTGTACGTGGCGCGAGGGGCGGTCGTAGTGGGAGACGTGGAACAACGGCCCTACAGTTTCGAATGGACACGCAGGCCGTCCCTTCATTATTTCACCGCGGGATGATGGAAGCGTGCTTCAGTCATCCCCGCGCACGATCCCCACGTCACACATTCAACACGGGTCTTGGGGAAGCATAGCGGACGGAAAAAAGTTACTGCGGTAAAAACCGACCCACCTGCCCACGCACCGTTTTGGGCCTAGCCCAACAAGGCGTTACGCTTATGTGTGGCCCAGGCCCGGGGGCTCCTATCGGTGTACTAAAGTAGGGGCACTACTTTGTGCCCCTTACTTGTGCACGGGCAGTCAGAGCCGCGCCCACGGACACACTTAGCAGGGCACTGGAAGAAGTCAAAGCCACAAGATGGTCAAAGCAACGCCAAGACTAGGGACGCAACGGCCAAGAGGGCAAGGTGGACTACCCCGGCAAGGCCCTTGCCAGGGTGGCCTCCCCAGCTCCGGCAGGAACCTTGCCGAGGCAACTCGCCCGAACGCCAGCAGAGCGCGCCACCCTTGAGCCCAAGGTTTCCGAACGCCACCAACCATATTGGGACCAAGGCTCAGGAGGCGCCTCCATGGTGGCATGCAGATCTTTGTGAAGACAAAGATCAGAAGACGACGAGCCTCGACAAGACCCTTGTCGAAGGCATCCACAAGACCTCCGGCAAGATCCTTGCCGGGGACGACCGTAGTACCGCGACAAGACCCTTGCTGGGGCCCCGGCAAGGCCCTTGCCGAGGACATCAGCGAGGCCACAGCCAGGCCTGCGCCTGCCAAGGCTCCACCACCACTCCAATGCAGCTGCCAGCCCACCAGCTAGGCAGGCACCTGCATGTCGACATGAGGCTTTCAGGCCAACTCAATGAGCGCCTATATGGTGGCATGTAAATCTTTGTGAACGCCCTACCACCGTGCCACCTCAGTAGCCTACCAGCCTACATGGCGCCATGCGTACCGCTGGCCTGGACGTGTGTCGGAGCAAGGTGGAGTGGCGACTGACGGGACGGGGGCTGGTTGCCGTCCCTGATAAAGTGAAGGGGACTCCTAAGGGGCGCATTAAATGTGTCTTGTCCCGTAATGGCTAGCGATAAGCTTAGCCACTATGCACCGATGCCACCTCCTGTGTGCCACTGTGGCGATCCGCTTGACTATAAAAGGAGGGCCGAGGCATACTGGAGAGGGATTCGGACCCGTTGACAAGTTACTCATCGTAGCTAGCTCAAGAACTCCAAGAACACTCAAATAGACACTAAAGCAGGACTAGGGTATTACACATCCTTGCGGCCCGAACCTGGGTAAACGATCTGTGTGCTTGAACCGACTGCCGACCCCGCTCTTCCCTCAACCCCGCACCCCGCAACCGTAGTAGGGATCCCAGTTGATGCCATAGGTGTCATTTCCACCGACAAACAACCACCAACCCTCATCAAGGACACGTTGGAGAAGTTATCTGTGATGCCCCAATGAGTTGAAGAGCTGAAGAAATCATCTGCTAGAGCCGGTGCCATCACCGCGCTGACCCGGGCTAAAGCATGGCAAGTAGATCTTGACCTGGAAGACTTGGCCATTAGTTGCCCCAGTGTCAAGGAAGACGGGTCTCCCTTCAGCGCTGATGATTTTGCAGCTATAGCAAGAGAAATGCACCCGCTAGAAAGCAAACTAGCTGAGGACACCAACCTGTCACATTATCAGGCGGTTTATGATGCTGACAACAAGAAGGTCAAAGCGCCAATCCATGAATCCCAGGACCTTACTCCTCCAATTCGTAAGCACACTTTTGCCCCTGACATTGACCCGTCAACACTTATTAGTGACGAGGTTGTATTAAAAGCTTTGCCTAGGATCAACTGGGCAACCTCTGACTTCCAGCCAATGGGTGAAGATGAGGACGATGAACCGGTGCTAGATGACCTGGAACCCTCAACTCGCCAAGGCCAAGACCAATAATCTGAAGGCCGGCTTAGCATCTGCCAGTCAAAAACTTTATCAAACACTTATTCTTCTAGATCGTCTGTTGCCTTGTAATAGGCTAGCTTGAAAACAATGATCTGCCATGCCATTGCGCATGTTGATTTGCATAACACTTATGAACTGGTTGATCTTATTTGACGATCCAATGTGTATGCTCATAATCATTATCAGTTTTGCTGATCATATTGTCATAAAACCCTGCATACAAACAGAGCACAAGTTCCTTGGCGGTTCACCCTAAGGCGGGTCATAATGCCCCGTAAAAACCACTGGTGACTGCATTGTCCATAACCAGGGTCGGTTTATCAAAACATCATATAATCATAATTAAATAAATACCATACCTGTGATACTTATGTGTATTGCCGGCTTACCATGCCATATTCAGTAAGGGTAACAACCCAGACTCAGAGCGCAGTGCTTGATGTCTACTACACAACCTTCTTCTTGTAGACGTTGTTGGGCCTCCAAGTGCAGAGGTTTGTAGGACAGTAGCAAATTTCCCTCAAGTGGATGATCTAAGGTTTATCAATCCGTGGGAGGCGTAGGATGAAGATGGTCTCTCTCAAACAACCCTGCAAACAAAAAACAAAGAGTCTCTTGTGTCCCCAACACACCCAATACAATGGTAAACTGTATAGGTGCACTAGTTCGGCGAAGAGATGGTGATACAAGTGCAATATGGATGGTAGATATAGGCTTTTGTAATATGAAAATATAAAAACATCAAGGTAGCAAGCGATAAAAGTGAGCGTAAACGGTATTGCAATGGTAGGAAACAAGGCCTAAGGTTCATACTTTCACTAGTGAAAGTTCTCTCAACAATAATAACATAATTGGATCAGATAACTATCCCTCAACATGCAACAAAGAGTCACTCCAAAGTCACTAATAGCAGATAACAAACAAAGAGATTATGGTAGGGTACGAAACCACCTCAAAGTTATCCTTTTTGATCTATCTATTCAAGAGTCTGTAGTAAAATAACATGAAGCTATTATTTCCATTTGATCTATCATAGAGTTCATACTAGAATAACACCTTAAGACACAAATCAACCAAAACCCTAATGTCACCTAGATACTCCATTGTCACCTCAAGTATCCGTCGGCATGATTATGCGATATGCATCACACAATCTCAGATTCATCTATTCAACCAACACAAAGTACTTCAAAGAGTGCCCCAAAGTTTCTATCGGAGAGTCAAGACGAAAACGTGTGCCAACCCCTATGCATAGATTCATCGAATCCGCAAGTTGATCACCAAAACATACATCAAGTGAATCACGTGAATATCCCATTGTCACCACAGATAAGCACGACAAGACATACATCAAGTGTTCTCAAATCCTTAAAGACTCAATCCGATAAGATAACTTCAAAGGGAAAACTCAATCCATTACAAGAGAGTAGAGGGGGATAAACATCATAAGATCCAACTATAATAGCAAAGCCCGTGATACATCAAGATTGTATCACCTCAAGAACACAAGAGAGAGAGATCAAACACATAGCTACTGATACATAACCTCAGCCCCGAGGGTGAACTACTCCCTCCTCGTCATGGAGATCGCCGGGATGATGAAGATGGCCACCGATGAGGGATCCCCCCTCCGGTAGGGTGCCAGAACAGGGTCCCGATTGGTTTTTGGTGGCTATAGAGGCTTGCGGCGACGGAACTCCCGATCTAGGTTATTTTCTGGAGGTTTCAGTATTTATATGATTTTTTGGCGTAGGTTTCACGTCAGGGGGGTCTCCGGGCTGTCCACGAGGCAGGGGGCGCGCCCTAGGGGAGTGGGCGTGGCCCCCACCCTCGTGGGCAGCTCGGGACTCTTCTGGCCCAACTCTTGCACTACTGGGGCTTCTTTTGGTCCACAAAAATTCATCAAAAATTGGCACGTTAATTGGACTCCATTTGGTATTCCTTTTCTGTAGAACTCAAAAACAAGGAAAAAAACAGAAACTGGCACTGGGCTCTAGGTTAATAGGTTAGTCCCAAAAATCATATAAAATAGCATATAAATGCATATAAAACATCCTAGATGGATAATATAATAGCATGAATACTTCATAAATTATAGATACGTTGGAGATGTATCAGCATACCCAAGCTTAATTCCTGCTCGTCCTCGAGTAGGTAAATGATAAAAGAAAGAATTTATGAAGTGTGAATGCTAGAAGGTGCACAAGTTTGATCAATGATAATTTCAGTCACCTTTTCTAGCATTATTATATGTCATAACAGTAGCTCATATCATAAAACTTTTCATGATCAAGTAACAAGCTATTCACAGGTTAAAGCATAGACCATAAACTTTCTTGAAAACTAGCAAACCACATTCTCAGTCATCAAACAATTGCAATTCATCTTATTTTTAGGAAGGGTCTATGTCAGAGCTTTGATTTAGCAAACTCCACATACTCAACTATCATTTAGTCTTTCACAATTGCTAACACTCACGTGATATTTATGGGTCCAAAGTTTGAACCGAACACAGATAAAGATAGGGGCTTATAGTTTCGCCTCCCAACCGTTTACCTCAAGGGTAATGTCAACAATAATAATTTATGAACGCCTAAATCCAAGTGGATATATATATCTGGATCACCCCAACACAAAGTGCTTGCCAAAGGAAAAAATAGGCCCTTCGCAGAGGGAAGCAGAGGTTGTCATGCGCTTTTATGGTTGGATGCACAAAATCTTAATGCAAAAAACGTGACTTTATAGTGCCACTTGTATATGGACCTTTATTATGCAGTCCGTCGCTTTTATTGCTTCCATAACAAGATCGTATAAAGCTTATTTTATTCACACTAATAAGTCATACATATTTAGAGAGCAATTTTTATTGCATGCACCGATGACAACTTACTTGAAGGATCTTACTCAATCCATAGGTAGGTATGGTGGAATCTCATGGCAAAACTGGTTTAAAGGATATGCGGAAGCACAAGTAGTATATCTACTTAGTGCAAAGAATTTGGCTAGCATGAGGGAGAAAGGCAAGCTCAGCATGTTGGATGATCCAAGACAATATAACTTTTCAGATATAGGAAAACATAACCCATTACGTTGTCTTCCTTGTTCAACTTCAACCTTTTAGCATCTCATATTTTAATGAGTGCTCACAACTACAAAAGATTTCCATGATAGTATATTTATATGTGAAATCTCTCTTCCTTCAATATTCTTTTATGAATTGTTCAAGTGACCAATACAATGTTTGCTAACCTTCAATAAATTTACAACCTCTACTTTTTATATGTGAAGTCATTACTCCCCATGGGATAAGCATATGAAGCATATATAATTTCAGATTTATGATATTCAACTCATTCAACCATTTACTCATAGGATATAAGTGAAGCACACGAGTAAATGACAAACTACTCCAAAAAGATATAAGTGAAGATCAATGAGTAGTTAAATAATTATGTAGCTATGTGAAGACTCTCTAACATTTAAGAATTTCAGATCTTGGTATTTTATTCAAACAGCAAGCAAAACAAAATAAAATGGCATTGCAAGGATAGCACGACTCATGTGAAGAAGCAAAAACTTTGGTTGAACCGATACTAACCGATAATTGTTGAAGAAGAAAGATGGGATGCCTACCGGGCATCCCCAAGCTTAGGTGCTTGAGACATCTTAGAATATTACCTTGGGGTAACTTGGGCATCCCCAAGCTTGAGCTTTTGTGTCTCCTTAATTCCTTTTATATCACGGTTTCCCTAAATCTCAAAAACTTCATCCACACAAAACTCAACAAGAACTCGTGAGATAAGTTAGTATAAAACAATGCAAAAACCTTTTCATTCTCTACTGTAACAAATTACTAAAATTATTATTCAACATTGCATACAAAATGTCTCTGCATATTTGACACTCCTATCCTCAAATAGAATCATTAAGCAAGCAAACATATGCAAACAATGCAAACATAACAGCAATCTGGCAAAACAGTATAGTCTGTAAAGAATGCAAGATTCATCATACTTCCCTAACTCCAAAAGTTATAAGAAAAATACTACGCTATAGAAGATTTATCAGAGCTCATTGTGCAAAAAGATTTACCATTATATCACTTTCTTACTTTTCTAGGGAATTTTTGCAACAGCGGTAAACTTTCTGTTTTGAAACAGCAACATGTATACATGCAAAATAAGCATGGTAAAGGCTATCCTTGACATTTTTGTTGAAAATAAAGATGCAAAACATTATTATAAATAACATCAAGCAAATACTAACAAAATAAAATGATGCTCCAAGCAAAACACATATCATGTGGTAAATAAAAATATAGCTCCAAGTAAAGTTACGGATGAACGAAGACGAAAGAGGGGATGCCATCCGGGCCATCCCCAAGCTTAGGCTCTTGGTTGTCCTTGAATATTACCTTGGGGTGCTGTGGGAATCCCCAAGCTTAGGCTCTTTCCACTCCTTATTCCATAGTCCATCGAATCGTTACCCAAAACTTGAAAACTTCACAACACAAAACTCAAAACAAAACTCGTAAGCTCCGTTAGTATAAGAAAATAAATCACCAATTAGGTACTGTTGTGAAATCATTCTAAATTCATATTAGTGTAATACCTACTGTATTACAACTTCTCTATGGTTCATACCCTCCGATACTACTCATAGATTCATCAAAATAAGCAAACAACACATAGAAAACAGAATCTGTCATTAATCAATAGTCTAAGAATGAACGGCCGACCATTAACTTCAAAGCAATAGGGTTGCTAGAAGGGAAGAATCCAAACAGCACCGTTCACTTGTTGGTACACCGGTTGGAATCAACACGAGGACCAAGAAAGAATGGTGATGGTGGGAAGCATCACTGTATCACAAATTCTTAAAAGGTGGTGTAATTCTCACAACATTGATGACATAAGAGATGGTAATGTTCCGAGTAAAGGAGAACAATTGCTGGATGGCAGGGAACTCAAGGTACAACACCCAACACGAACAAGCTGTGTTGGTGGGAAGGCAATAAAGTGGTCGATGATAATAAAATTCATCGAGGGCAAGGATGGTATTTCTCATCATGAATTCAATTGATATCCTAGAAGAGCTCAAAATGTTGATGATGATCACGACACAATTGTCGAGAGATTTCATGAAGGTGTAACAGATCGGCGATGACATCAAGTCAAAGGAATGATGAAGCGAAAGGTTATTGGAGCCACGGGTATGTCATAAACTCCAAACCAAGTTTGATGTTCAAGGCGAAATGACATGATGAGGAAAATCGACGTAAGCTTAGCTCATCGTCAAAAATTGTGCTCCGAGAAGAAGGACCAGGTAGCACAGTTAAAATTTAGCATGATAATGATATAGCCGATCAGGCTAGGAATGATGTGATCGGGTACAAACTCGTACTTATAGAAGCGTACTGAAGAGTTGTTGAACCGTAGTGCGGACTCGGTCCAGTTATTGGTGTCTTTGAGTGTTTAATAACTCAGAGCCCATGAAAAATTGGAATCAGTGGGAATGTAGCACTTGATGAAGAACTCATAAGATGTTATGAAGTTCCATGATAATCTCGAGATACCAGGGGGTAATACTCGATGACAGATCAAAGTAGAGGTTGGACTGGGGTATTGCTCTACAGAAGACAAGTGCTTAAACTTGCACGAGAAATGGTATATAAAAGAGAACATGGTCAGAACCACGATTGCAAAAGGCCAGATACCAGATATAAGATGAACTTATACCAAAGGAATAATTAATTTCAGAGAAGCTTTAATGATAAGATCTACATCGTGTCCATGGGCAAGAACACAAGTTCAAGGTCGACTCCCACTTCTCCAATGCATAATCTTTCATTCACTTCTCACGTTCGATGAAGTTGCAGTGTTGAAATTTTATCTGGTGAAGCACTAGAAGAGTATGACTCGTGAAAACTTTCGGGTTCACACGGTTTAGAGAAGGCATATGTTCAACCTATAGGGGCTTCTTAGAAACATATACCACAAGTTTCAAGAGTAAATAACACAAGCCTGAAAACAGAGCATGGTTGTCCAAGCAGAGGATACAACTTAACAAAGGCATTATGTATCAGGGGAAGAACTCACAAAGTGATCAAATGTGAAGGACACTGTCGGATAACAATCCAACAAAGGACTTGATGGTCCACAAAGGATCTGATGTGAGTATCGATACTCAACCAGAAGAGGAAGGAATGCAAATGCAACAGGTTATGGAACCATCTGAATAATCCAAAGCTTAGATGCAAAGGAATTATGATTTCCAAAACAAAGGATCAAAAGCAGACGTTTTGATGAAGGATGGATCAATTGAATATACCATAGGCACAATTCGACGACAGATAGTTTGGTCGAGAACCAGCTCATGTTCAAAATGACGTCTGAGCCGGAAAGATAATCCTAGGACTCGATTGATGATTGCGAACATTCACAACGTATTGAATCAACGGACTCAAAAATGATGGTGACAAAGGATGCCAATATGATTACTATACTTATGGGATTAATCATAATGAAAGCAAACAAGAAATTCCAGAGCAATAGGTTGCTGAGGATTTTCGGAATATCGAATGGTATTTCGAAGACTTTTGTGTAACACATGAACAACTGGGGGATGAGCGGATACTCGATAAGTGCGAGAATCAACCGTAGGGGTATTCAGGTGACAAAGAACAGCAAGGCAGTAAGCTCAAAGGATTATCGAAACAACGACGAGTTTTTCGGGGTATCTTGTAATAGCAAGACCAACTGGGGACAAAGGTAGGAATAACAACTGCAAGTAGTTATCCATAAGGGTTTAGGGTGGAAGGGGAATTGCAAACGCGATGAACACAAGTTCTCGAGTTAACAGCGGAGAGTATCTTCAGGGTCTTCTGGTGCAGCCGACGATCATCATTAATAAGGGGCTCTCCGGGTGAAAGTGATAACGAGATCCTAATGTTAGATTTAGCAAAGTTCATTTAACCCGAATAGAAGAGAGATTAGAGTCCCAGAGTAAGATCGAGGAGTAAAAGATCCTAATACCACCCAATGGCGACGTGGGCCCATGGGCCACACAGCCAAGTTAGTAAAAGTTTTGTAAAGTCTAGACTCGACTTCGACCAAGGAGTGTGGAAGGGGAATTCCTACAGGAAGTTGGCTCTGATACCAACTTGTGACGCCCCCGATTCAATCGTACACTAATCATGCACGCAAATGTGTATGATCAAGATCAGGGACTCATGGGAAGATATCACAACACAACTCTAAAACATAAATAAGTCATATAAGCATCATAATACAAGCCAGGGGCCTCGAGGGCTCGAATACAAGTGCTCGATCATAGACGAGTCAGCGGAAGCAACAATATCTGAGTATAGACATAAGTTAAACAAGTTTGCCTTAAGAAGGCTAGCACAAACTGGGATACAGATCGAAAGAGGCGCAGGCCTCCTGCCTGGGATCCTCCTAACTACTCCTGGTCGTCGTCAGCGGGCTGCACGTAGTAGTAGGCACCTCCGGTGTAGTAGGGGTCGTCGTCGACGGTGGCGTCTGGCTCCTGGACTCCAGCATCTAGTTGCGACAACCAGAAAGAAAGGAAAGGGGGAAAAGGGGGAAGAAAGCAACTATGAGTACTCATCCAAAGTACTCGCAAGCAAGGAACTACACTACATATGCATGGGTATATGTGTAAGGAGGCCATATCAGTGGACTGAACTGCAGAATGCCAGAATAAGAGGGGGATAACTAGTCCTATCAAAGACTACGCTTCTGGCAGCCTCCGTCTTGCAGCATGTAGAAGAGAGTAGACTGAAGTCCTCCAAGTAGCATCTCCAAGTAGCATCTCCAGTAGCATCGCATAGCATAATCCTACCCGGCGATCCTCCCCTCGTCGCCCTGTGGAAAAGCGATCACCGGGTTGTCTGTGGAACTTGGAAGGGTGTGTTTTATTAAGTATCCGGTTCTAGTTGTCATAAGGTCAAGGTACAACTCCAAGTTGTCCTATTACCAAAGATCACGGCTATTCGAATAGATTAACTTCCCTGCAGGGGTGCACCACATAACCCAACACGCTCGATCCCATGTGGCCGGACACACTTTCCTGGGTCATGCCCGGCCTCGGAAGATCAACACGTCGCAGCCCCACCTAGGCACAACAGAGAGGTCAGCACGCCGGTCTAAATCCTATGCGCGCAGGGGTCTGGGCCCATCACCCATTGCACACCTGCACGTTGCGTACGCGGCCGGTGAGCAGACCTAGCAACCTCCATTACAAAGGAAGTTGCGTTAACGCAGTCCAACCCGGCGCGCGCCGCTCAGTCGCTGACGTCAAGAAGGCTTCGGCTGATACCACGACGCCGGGATACCCATAACTACTCCCGCGTAGATGGTTAGTGCGTATAGACCAAATGGCCAGACTCAGATCAAATACCAAGATCTCGTTAAGCGTGTTAAGTATCCGCAAATGCCGAACAGGGCCAGGCCCACCTGTCTCCTAGGTGGTCTCAACCTGCCCTGTCGCTCCACCACAAAGTAACAGTCGGGGGCCGTCGGGAACCCAGGCCCACCTCTACCGGGATGGAGCCACCTGTCCTTTCAGCCCCCTCATCAGAATCACTTGCGGGTACTCATCGAGCTGACCCGACTTTAGTCTCCATCTGTATAGTATGTATGTATGTATAGTATATACCCGTGATCACCTCCCGAGTGATCACGGCCCAATAGTATAGCAAGGCAGACTGACAAGAATGTAGGGCCAATGATGATAAACTAGCATCCTATACTAAGCATTTAGGATTGCGGGTAAGGTATCAATGACTGTAGCAACAATGACAGGCTATGCATCAGAATAGGATTAACGGAAAGCAGTAACATGCTACACTACTCTAATGCAAGCAGTATAGAGAAGAATAGGCGATATCTGGTGATCAAGGGGGGGGGGGCTTGCCTGGTTGCTCTGGCAAGAAGGAGGGGTCATCAACTCCGTAGTCGAACTGGGGAGGTCATCGGCAGCCTCGGGGTCTACCGGAAAGAAGTAACAGAGGGGGAATACAATAAATAACAGAGCAATCAAAGTATCACAAAGCATAGCATGGCAATACGCGGTGCTAGAGGTGACCTAACGCAGTAGGAAGTGATACCGGTGAAGGGGGGAAACATCCGGGAAAGTATCCCCGGTGTTTCGTGTTTTCGGGTAGAGGAGCCGGAGGGGGAAAGTTGCGAGTTCGATAGGTTAGGGATGCGTGACGGACGAACGGGCTGTGTTTCTGGGTTCATCTCGTTGTTCTGAGCAACCTTCATGTACAAAGTTTTTTGATCCGAGCTACAGTATATTTTGTATAATTTTCTAAAGTTTTAAAATCATTTTTAGGATTTATCCAATTAATTTACTCCAACATTATCCAGAATAGTGTTTGCTGACGTCATCATGACGTCAGCAGTCAATAGAGGTGTTGACTGGTCAAACTAACGTGTGGGTCCCACGTGTCATACTCTGTTTATTCTAATTAGGGTTTAACTAATCTAATTACTGTTTAATTAATTAACAATAGTTAGATAAGTTAAGTAACAGGATTAATTAAGTTAATTAATCGATTAATTAATATTTTTATTTATTATTCTTTTTCTTAATCTCTTTTTTTTAACATTCCAGGGGCGGGTCCCATGTGTCATAGGCACAAGGGCCATAGTGGATTCGGGTAGTGGTTAACGGGGCGGGCGCTGGTTGCGGGCGCTCGTGCCCGAGGGGGCACGGCGATGCAAGGCCACCGGGGCACGGCGACAGATCGGCGCCGCGGCGCAACAATGGTTGAGGCGGGACGGCGCGGCAGTAGCGGCCAGGTGGAGCGGCGGGCACCCGCGGCAAGCTGTGCGGGGCCGACAAGCTAGGCGAGCAGCGGGGGGGGGGGGGGGGCGCAAGTGCGGGACGGTGAGGTCCGGCTGGCGAGTAGGACAACGGGCGCGGGGTCGTGCGCACGCGAGCAGTGAACGGCGCCGGCGACACAGATCGAGGGGAAGAGGCCGATGGCCTCACCAGCGTTGAAGAGAAGCGGGGCGGTGAGGCTCGGGGGCGACCCGTGGGGAGAAGATGAGGAGGCCACGGCGAGGTCGATCCGGCGCAGGGCGGCGGCGGTGGGGTAGCGCCAGCGAGGTGGCGCCTAGCGCCGGCGATGATGACGGGGTCGGGGGCGACGCGTCCAGGTCGGGGAGAGGGTGGTGAGGGTTGGTGGAGCCGGCGAGGAGTCACGGACGGAGCAACGATGGCATGAGCGATGAGGGGGCCGCTCCGTCGAGGAGGGTCTCCGGGGGGCTTGCTGTCCCGATCTAGATCCGGTCGGGGGGGGGGGGGAAGAGGAGGGAGGGTGTCGTTTCCCCGATCCAGATTGGATCGGGAATGGGGAGGAGAGAACGAGGGAGTAGGGGAAGTGGTGCGGTTAGGGTTAGCGGGGGAGTGGGGGTTAAGGCGGCGGGATGGGCCGGCCAGTTGTGGCCGGTATCGGCCAGCTGGGCCGAATGGCCCAGGGAGAGGGGGCTTTGCCCCTTTTTTTGTTTACTGTTTTGTCTTCTCCTTTTCCTTATTTTCTTTTCTATTTTATTTCTAGTTTCTTTTACTTTTAGTTTTTTAAAAATTACCACTAGTGCCCGAATTTGTATTTATCAACAAACTAATGTAAGATTAATTCTTAACCCATAATAAAATAGTTTTAGCATTTTATAAATTCTAAAATAGTTTTAGCATTTTATAAATTCATTGGGCATTTGTTTAATTGTTTTCATTACTGTTTTAATCATTTTAGAGCCTTTAAACATTTTATCAAAGTTTGGTTTCTCCACCATAATTACTTACGATTTATTTGACACAACCCAAACATTTTAGTTTTGATATTTGGAAATTTAACTATTTGCCTATATTTTAAATTTTAATTTGAATCGTTTTTGAACTAACTCGAGTTTATCAACAGTAACTGAGGTGACGTGGCATCGTTAACATGGGATTATTGTAGCCTAAGTATCCGGGCGTCACAGTTCTCCTCCACTACAAGAAATCTCGTCCCGAGATTTAGGAGCGGTTATAAGGGGGAAGGGATCTGGTTACGAAACTCTAACGATTCTTCTCAGTCATAGTTGCTCTTCTCGAAGAGGTCGTTCCATCATATTCATGCCTTTAGTCCTCTGCTTCAGGTCATCATGATGAAGTCGTCATCCTTCCTTCGGAGTCTTCATTGTACGTATGAAGGACAAGGGGTAATTTCGGAAAAACAGACCTCTGAAAGGTCGACTATCTGGTGGATAACATCGGGGATGGTGGCGGAAAGTAACTCTCGAATGGAAACTTAAGACAATATCGAGAGTAGAGTAAGTAAGTACCATGAGATGTTTCGAGCGGGTAGGCAATCGTCCGATGCCTGAAACAAAGTGTGAAAGGGGTCCAGAGCAACGAAAATAAGTATCGCGTCTGATACCAGATTAGATCATCTCTAGTAAGGTGGTTGGTGATCTTCATACGAAGCCAATCGTGAGGAATAACTTTGAAGACAGGGGTATACAGGACAGTCAGGTTTCGATCCTGGGACCTGTGGGTTATGGACCCAGCATGTGGGTTAAAAGTAGAAAGGGCGGTGATATTTTGCACAGTCATGATAACAAGGCATGTCAGAGGATAACCTATCAATTATGCCGGCCACGTCGGTACCAAGGGCGAGGGACAAAGAGAACCATTTTCCCGCTCGTTGAACGAGGCGGACCAATAGGCAAAGTTCTCGTCCATCGGTGGCTACCGGAACGTCAGCAACAATAGTAACAGGGTTACACCAGACAAGATGGTACACCGAGGTGTTTACATAAGCAGGAAAATATTACTGCTTATATAGATCACAAGAAGGTTTAAGCAAAACAATGGAAAGGAAAATGTGTTTAAACACATTTTTCAGGGGGTATATCCTTCCCAAGGACAAGCAGAGTATGATATCCATGATAGGAAATAATGTAGAAAACCCTTTAGGTAAGGGGAGAGAAATTTCATGACATTACCCATACAACGGTGTTTGGATAATTGATAAAGAAACATTTAGCATTGGGCTTTAAATGTTCTTGTTGAAAATTGGAGTATCACAGACATGCTCTGAGATAGCATTGACATGGTCTTCAAGCAAAGGTCGGACTTTGGATACACAAAGGATCCATCATAATAAACTTATTAAACAAGGCATTCAATTTCCCCATGGAAAAATGGTTGACCTTGTTAAAAAGGAAACTATAACAATAGGGCCTCCGGCCAGGTGGGCTAGGAATGACACCACCTTACCGGGTCATATTAAGACCATTGTTATAACTCTTGGAAATATGTTCCAACCATCATATCTGACCGAGATTCAGTTCTGATTGGTGTCAGGATACCTCAGACCCAGGATGCCTGAGAAGAAAGGTGCAACACAAATTGTCGAGATGACATTGTAAGAGTCTCGGGAAATTTACTACGGAAGCGAGTTCCGAAACAAAAACTCAACATTAAACCAATGAAGGGATAAGGAGGTAGCTGATGAACTCAGCGACAATTCATCGAGACTTCCAAAAGATGGGTTTCCACAATTATGTGAACAAGGAGATAACATTAGTCAGATGAAATGATATAAGGGGATATGCTCGAGGAAAACATACCCAATTTAAACATTGGGTGATAGGTGCACCCGAAATATGGGCTGGGTTGCACGACCAATGTCGGAATGGTGATTCCATAATCAATAGTCTAAGAATGAACGGCCGACCATTAACTTCAAAGCAATAGGGTTGCTAGAAGGGCAGAATCCAAACAGCACCGTTCACTTGTTGGTACACCGGTTGGAATTAACACGAGGACCAAGAAAGAATGGTGATGGTGGGAAGCATCACTGTATCACAAATTCTTAAAAGGTGGTGTAATTCTCACAACATTGATGACATAAGAGATGGTAATGTTCCGAGTAAAGGAGAACAATTGCTGGATGGCAGGGAACTCAAGGTACAACACCTAACACGAACAAGCTGTGTTGGTGGGAAGGCAATAAAGTGGGCGATGATAATAAAATTCATCGAGGGCAAGGATGGTATTTCTCATCATGAATTCAATTGATATCCTAGAAGAGCTTAAAATGTTGATGATGATCACGACACAATTGTCGAGAGATTTCATGAAGGTGTAACCGATCAGCGATGACATCAAGTCAAAGGAATGATGAAGCGAAAGGTTATTGGAGCCACGGGTATGTCATAAACTCCAAACCAAGTTTGATGTTCAAGGCAAAATGACATGATGAGGAAAATCGACGTAAGCTTAGCTCATCGTCAAAAATTGTGCTCCGAGAAGAAGGACCAGGTAGCACAGTTAAAATTTAGCATGATAATGATATAGCCGATCGGGCTAGGAATGATGTGATCGGGTACAAACTCGTACTTATAGAAGCTTACTGAAGAGTTGTTGAACCGTAGTGCGGACTCGGTCATCATGAATTCAATTGATATCCTAGAAGAGCTTAAAATGTTGATGATGATCACGACACAATTGTCGAGAGATTTCATGAAGGTGTAACCGATCAGCGATGACATCAAGTCAAAGGAATGATGAAGCGAAAGGTTATTGGAGCCACGGGTATGTCATAAACTCCAAACCAAGTTTGATGTTCAAGGCAAAATGACATGATGAGGAAAATCGACGTAAGCTTAGCTCATCGTCAAAAATTGTGCTCCGAGAAGAAGGACCAGGTAGCACAGTTAAAATTTAGCATGATAATGATATAGCCGATCGGGCTAGGAATGATGTGATCGGGTACAAACTCGTACTTATAGAAGCTTACTGAAGAGTTGTTGAACCGTAGTGCGGACTCGGTCCAGTTATTGGTGTCTTTGAGTGTTTAATAACTCAGAGCCCATGAAAAATTGGAATCAGTGGGAATGTAGCACTTGATGAAGAACTCATAAGATGTTATGAAGTTCCATGATAATCTCGAGATACCAGGGGGTAATACTCGATGAAAGATCAAAGTAGAGGTTGGACTGGGGTATTGCTCTACAGAAGACAAGTGCTTAAACTTGCACGAGAAATGGTATATAAAAGAGAACATGGTCGGAACCACGATTGCAAAAGGCCAGATCCCAGATATAAGATGAACTTATACCAATGGAATAATTAATTTCAGAGAAGCTTTAATGATAAGATCTACATCGTGTCCATGGGCATGAACACAAGTTCAAGGTCGACTCCCACTTCTCCAATGCATAACCTTTCATTCACTTCTCACGTTCGATGAAGTTGTAGTGTTGAAATTTTATCTGGTGAAGCACTAGAAGAGTATGACTCGTGAAAACTTTCGGGTTCACACGGTTTAGAGAAGGCATATGTTCAACCCATAGGGGCTTCTTAGAAACATATACCACAAGTTTCAAGAGTAAATAACACAAGCCTGAAAATAGAGCATGGTTGGCCAAGCAGAGGATACAACTTAACAAAGGCATTATGTATCAGGGGAAGAACTCACAAAGTGATCAAATGTGAAGGACACTGTCGGATAACAATCCAACAAAGGACTTGATGGTCCACAAAGGATCTGATGTGAGTATCGATACTCAACCAGAAGAGGAAGGAATGCAAATGCAACAGGTTATGGAACCATCTGAATAATCCAAAGCTTAGATGCAAAGGAATTATGATTTCCAAAACAAAGGATCAGAAGCAGACGTTCTGATCAAGGATGGATCAATTGAATATGCCAGAGGCACAATTCGACGACAGATAGTTTGGTCGAGAACCAGCTCATGTTCAAAATGACGTCTGAGCCGGAAAGATAATCCTAGGACTCGACTGATGATTGCGAGCATTCACAATGTATTGAATCAACGGACTCAAAAATGATGGTGACAAAGGATGCCAATATGATTACTATACTTATGGGATTAATCATAATAAAAGCAAACAAGAAATTCCAGAGCAATAGGTTGCTGAGGATTTTCGGAATATCGAATGGTATTTCGAAGACTTTTGTGTAACACATGAACAACTGGGGGATGAGAGGATACTCGATAAGTGCGAGAATCAACCGTAGGGGTATTCAGGTGACAAAGAACAGCAAGGCAGTAAGCTCAAAGGATTATCGAAACAACGACGAGTTTTTCGGGGTATCTTGTAATAGCAAGACCAACTGGGGACGAAGGTAGGAATAACAACTGCAAGTAGTTATCCATAAGGGTTTACGGTGGAAGGGGAATTGCAAACGCGATGAACACAAGTTCTCGAGTTAACAGCGGAGAGTATCTTCAGGGTCTTCTGGTGCAGCCGACAATCATCAGTAATAAGGGGCTCTCCGGGTGAAAGTGATAACGAGATCCTAATGTTAGATTTAGCAAAGTTCATTTAACCCGAATAGAAGAGAGATTAGAGTCCCAGAGTAAGATCGAGGAGTAAAAGATCCTAATACCAGCCAATGGCGACGTGGGCCCATGGGCCACACAGCCAAGTTAGTAAAAGTTTTGTAAAGTCTAGACTCGACTTCGGCCAAGGAGTGTGGAAGGGGAATTCCTACAGGCAGTTGGCTCTGATACCAACTTGTGACGCCCCCGATTCAATCGTACACTAATCATGCACGCAAATGTGTACGATCAAGATCAGGGACTCACGGGAAGATATCACAACACAACTCTAAAACATAAATAAGTCATATAAGCATCATAATACAAGCCAGGGGCCTCGAGGGCTCGAATACAAGTGCTCGATCATAGACGAGTCAGCGGAAGCAACAATATCTGAGCACAGACATAAGTTAAACAAGTTTGCCTTAAGAAGGCTAGCACAAACTAGGATACAGATCGAAAGAGGCGCAGGCCTCCTGCCTGGGATCCTCCTAACTACTCCTGGTCGTCGTCAGCGGGCTGCACGTAGTAGTAGGCACCTCCGGTGTAGTAGGGGTCATCATCGACGGTGGCGTCTGGCTCCTGGACTCCAGCATCTGGTTGCAACAACCAGAAAGAAAGGAAAGGGGGAAAAGGGGGAAGAAAGCAACCATGAGTACTCATCCAAAGTAGTCGCAAGCAAGGAACTACACTACATATGCATGGGTATATGTGTAAGGAGGCCATATCAGTGGACTGAACTGCAGAATGCCAGAATAAGAGGGGGATAACTAGTCCTATCAAAGACTACGCTTCTGGCAGCCTCCGTCTTGCAGCATGTAGAAGAGAGTAGACTGAAGTCCTCCAAGTAGCATCTCCAAGTAGCATCTCCAGTAGCACCGCATAGCATAATCCTACCCGGCGATCCTCCCCTTGTCGCCCTGTGGAAAAGCGATCACCGGGTTGTCTGTGGAACTTGGAAGGGTGTGTTTTATTAAGTATCCGGTTCTAGTTGTCATAAGGTCAAGGTACAACTCCAAGTCGTCCTTTCACCGAAGATCACGGCTATTCGAATAGATTAACTTCCCTGCAGGGGTGCACCACATAACCCAACACGCTCGATCCCATTTGGCCGGGCACACTTTCCTGGGTCATGCCCGGCCTCGGAAGATCAACATGTCGCAGCCCCACCTAGGCACAACAGAGAGGTCAGCACGCTGGTGTAAATCCTATGCGCGCAGGGGTCTGGGCCCATCGCCCATTGCACACCTGCACGTTGCGTACGCGGCCGGTGAGCAGACCTAGCAACCTCCATTACAAAGGAAGTTGCGTTAACGCAGTCCAACCCGGTGCGCGCCGCTCAGTCGTTGATGTCAAGAAGGCTTCGGCTGATACCACGACGCCGGGATACCCATAACTACTCCCGCGTAGATGGTTAGTGCGTATAGACCAAATGGCTAGACTCAGATCAAATACCAAGATCTCGTTAAGCGTGTTAAGTATCCGCGAACGCCGAACAGGGCCAGGCCCACCTGTCTCCTAGGTGGTCTCAACCTGCCCTGTCGCTCCGCCAAAAAGTAACAGTCAGGGGCCGTCGGGAACCCAGGCCCACCTCTACCGGGATGGAGCCACCTGTCCTTTCAGCCCCCTCATCAGAATCACTTGCGGGTACTCATCAAGCTGACCCGACCTTAGTCTCCATCTATATAGTATGTATGTATGTATAGTATATACCCGTGATCACCTCCCGAGTGATCACGGCCCAATAGTATAGCAAGGCAGACTGACAAGAATGTAGGGCCAATGATGATAAACTAGCATCCTATACTAAGCATTTAGGATTGCGGGTAAGGTATCAATGACTGTAGCAACAATGACAGGCTATGCATCAGAATAGGATTAACGGAAAGCAGTAACATGCTACACTACTCTAATGCAAGCAGTATAGAGAAGAATAGGCGATATCTGGTGATCAAGGGGGGGGGGGCTTGCCTGGTTGCTCTGGCAAGGAGGGGTCATCAACTCCGTAGTCGAACTGGGGAGGTCATCGGCAGCCTCGGGGTCTACCGGAAAGAAGTAACAGAGGGGGAATACAATAAATAACAGAGCAATCAAAGTATCACAAAGCATAGCATGGCAATACGCGGTGTTAGAGGTGACCTAACGCAGTAGGAAGTGATACCGGTGAAGGGGGGAAACATCCGGGAAAGTATCCCAGGTGTTTCGTGTTTTCGGGTAGATGAGCCGGAGGGGGAAAGTTGCGAGTTCGATAGGTTAGGGATGCGTGACGGACGAATAGGCTGCGTTTCTGGGTTCGTCTCGTTGTTCTGAGCAACCTTCATGTACAAAGTTTTTTGATCCGAGCTACAGTGTATTTTGTATAATTTTCTAAAGTTTTAAAATCATTTTTAGGATTTATCCAATTAATTTACTCCAACATTATCCAGAATAGTGTTTGCTGACGTCATCATGACGTCAGCAGTCAACAGAGGTGTTGACTGGTCAAACTAACGTGTGGGTCCCGCGTGTCATACTCTGTTTATTCTAATTAGGGTTTAACTATTCTAATTACTGTTTAATTAATTAACAATAGTTAGATAGGTTAACTAATAGGATTAATTAAGTTAATTAATTGATTAATTAATATTTTTATTTATTATTCTTTTTCTTAATCTCTTTTTTTAACGTTCCAGGGGCGGGCCCCATGTGTCATAGGCACAAGGGCCATAGTGGATTCGGGCAGTGGTTAACGGGGCGGGCGCTGGTTGCGGGCGCTCGTGCCCGAGGGGGCGCGGCGGTGCAAGGCCACCGGGGCACGGCGACAGATCGAGGCCGCGGAGCAGCAATGGTTGAGGCGGGACGGCGCGGCAGTAGCGGCCAGGTGGAGCGGCGGGCACCCGCGGCAAGCTGCGCGGGGCCGACAAGCTAGGCGAGCAGCGGGGGGGGGGGGGGGCGCAAGTGCGGAACGGCGAGGTCCGGCTGGCGAGCAGGACAGCCGGCGTGGGGTCGTGCGCGCGCGAGCAGTGAATGGCGCTGGCGACACAGATCGAGGGGAAGAGGCTGATGGCCTCACCAGTGTTGAAGAGAAGTGGGGCGGCGAGGCTCGGGGGCGACCTGTGGGGAGGAGATGAGGAGGCCACGGCGAGGTCGATCCGGTGCAGGGCGGCGGCGGTGGGGTCGCGCCAGCGAGGCCGCGCCTAGCACCGGCGATGACGACGGGGTCGGGGGCGACGCGTCCAGGTCGGGGAGAGGGTGGTGAGGGTTGGTGGAGCCGCCGAGGAGTCACGGATGGAGCAACGACGGCATGGGCGATGAGGGGGCCGCTCCATCGAGGAGGGTCTCCGGGGGGGCTTGCTGTCCCGATCTAGATCCGGTCGGGGGGGGGGGGGAAGAGGAGCGAGGGTGTCGTTTCCCCGATCCAGATTGGATCGGGAATGGGGAGGAGAGAACGAGGGAGTGGGGGAAGTGGTGCGGTTAGGGTTAGCGGGGGAGTGGGGGTTAAGGCGGCGGGATGGGCCGGCCAGTTGTGGCCGGTATCGGCCAGCTGGGCCGAATGGCCCAGGGAGAGGGGGCTTTGCCCCTTTTTTTTGTTTACTGTTTTGTCTTCTCCTTTTCCTTATTTTCTTTTCTATTTTATTTCTAGTTTCTTTTACTTTTAGTTTTATAAAAATTACCACTAGTGCCCAAATTTGTATTTATCAACAAACTACTCTAAGATTAATTCTTAACCCATAATAAAATAGTTTTAGCATTTTATAAATTCTAAAATAGTTTTAGCATTTTATAAATTCACTGGGCATTTGTTTAATTGTTTTCACTACTGTTTTAATCATTTTAGAGCCTTTAAAATTTTTATCAAAGTTTGGTTTCTCCACCATAATTACTTACGATTTATTTGACACAACCCGAACATTTTAGTTTTGATATTTGAAAATTTTACTGTTTGCCTATATTTGAAATTTTAATTTGAATCGGTTTTGAACTAACTCGAGTTTATCAACAGTAACCGAGGTGACGTGGCATCGTTAACGCGGGATTATTGTAGCCTAATTATCCGGGCGTCACACCACATCTAACCAGAGGCTAGATGAATTATTTGTTACTAAACAGGAGCAAAAAGTAAAGAACAAAAATAAAGTTGGGTTGCCTCCCAACAAGCGCTATCGTTTATTGCCCCTAGCTAGGCATGATGATTTCAATGATGCTCACATAAAAGATAAGAATTGAAATATAAAGAGAGCATCATGAAGAATATGACTAGCACATTTAAGTCTAACCCACTTCCTATGCATGGGGATTTTGTGAGCAAACAACTTATGGGAACAATAATCAACTAGCATAGGAAGGCAAAACAAGCATAACTTTAAAACTTTAAGCACATAGAGATATCATTGCAACTCCTACAAGCATGTGTTCCTCCCTCATAATAATTTTCAGTAGCATCATGAATGAATTCAACAATATAACCAGCACATAAAGCATTCTTTTCATGATCTACTTGCATAGAATTTTTATTACTCTTCACATAAGCAAATTTCTTCTCATGAATAATAGTGGGAGCAAACTAAACAAAATAATTGTCATGTGAGGCATAATCCAATTGAAAACTAAAATCATGATGACAAGTTTCATGGTTATTTTTATTCTTTATAGCATACATGTCATCACAATAATCATCATAGATAGCAACTTTATTCTCATAATCAATGGGAACCTCTTCAGAAATAGTGGATTCATCACTAAATAAAGTCATGACCTCTCCAAATCCACTTTCATTAATATAATTATCATAAATAGGAGGCATGCTTTCATCACAATAAATATTCTCATCAAAACTTGGGGGACTAAACATATCATCTTCATCAAACATAGCATCCCCAAGCTTGTGGCTTTGCATATAATTAGCATCATGGGTATTCAAAGAATTCATACTAACAACATTGCAATCATGCTCATCATTCACATATTTAGTGCCAAACATTTTATAGATTTCTTCTTCTAGCACTTGAGCACAATTTTCCTTTCCATCATTCTCACGAAAGATATTAAAAAGATGAAGCGTATGAGACAAACTCAATTCCATTTTTTTGTAGTTTTCTTTTATAGACTAAACTAGTGATAAAACAAGAAACAAAAAGATTCGATTGCAAGATCTAAAGATATACCTTCAAGCACTCACCTCCCCGACAATGGTGCCAAGAGCTTGATGTCTACTACACAACCTTCTTCTTGTAGACCTTGTTGGGCTTCCAAGTGCAGAGGTTTGTAGGACAGTAGCAAATTTCCCTCAAGTGGATGACCTAAGGTTTATCAATCCATGGGAGGCGTAGGATGAAGATGGTCTCTCTCAAACAACCCTACAACCAAATAACAAAGAGTCTCTTGTGTCCCCAACACACCCAATACAATGGTAAATTGTATAGGTGCACTAGTTCGGTGAAGAGATAGTGATACAAGTGCAACATTGATGGTAGATATAGGTTTTTGTAATATGAAAATATAAAAACAGCAAGGTAGCAAGCGATAAAAGTGAGCGTAAATGGTATTGCAATGGTAGGAAACAAGGCCTAAGGTTCATACTTTCACTAGTGCAAGTTCTCTCAACAATAATAACATAATTGGATCATATAACTATCCCTCAACATGCAACAAAGAGTCACTCCAAAGTCACTAATAGCGGAGAACAAACGAAGAGATTATGGTAGGGTATGAAACCACCTCAAAGTTATCCTTTTTGATCTATCTATTCAAGAGTCTGTAGTAAAATAACATGAAGCTATTATTTCCGTTTGATCTATCATAGAGTTCATACTAGAATAACACCTTAAGACACAAATCAACCAAAACCCTAATGTCACCTATATACTCCATTGTCACCTCAAGTATCTGTGGGCATGATTACATGATATGCATCACACAATTTCAGATTCATCTATTCAACCAACACAAAGTACTTCAAAGAGTGCCCCAAAGTTTCTATCGGAGAGTCAA
This sequence comes from Triticum aestivum, assembly GCF_018294505.1. Classification (NCBI taxonomy): domain Eukaryota; kingdom Viridiplantae; phylum Streptophyta; class Magnoliopsida; order Poales; family Poaceae; genus Triticum; species Triticum aestivum. The sequence goes on from NC_057807.1 coordinate 382,212,912, forward strand.
GACAAAAACATGTGCCAACCCCTATGCATAGATTCATCGAACCCGCAAGTTGATCACCAAAACATACATCAAGTGAATCACGTGAATATTGCATTGTCACCACAGATAAGCACAGCAAGACATACATCAAGTGTTCTCAAATCCTTAAAGACTCAATCCGATAAGATAACTTTAAAGGGAAAACTCAATCTATTACAAGAGAGTAGAGGGGGAGAAACATCATAAGATCCAACTATAATAGCAAAGCTCGTGATACATCAAGATCGTATCACCTCAAGAACACGAGAGAGAGAGAGATCAAACACATAGCTACTGGTACATACCCTCAGCCCCGAGGGTGAACTACTCCCTCCTTGTCATGGAGATCACTGGGATGATGAAGATGGCCACCGGTGAGGGATCCCCCCTCCGGCAGGGTGCCGGAACAGGGTCTCGATTGGTTTTTGGTGGCTATAGAGGCTTGCGGCGGCGGAAATCCCGATCTAGGTTATTTTTTGGAGGTTTCAGTATTTATAGGAATTTTTGGCGTAGGTTTCACGTCACGGAGGGGTCTCCGGGCTGTCCACGAGACAGGGGGCGCGCCCTAGGGGAGTGGGCGTGGCCCCCACCCTCGTGGGCAGCCCGGAAATCTTCTGGCCCAACTCTTGCACTCCTGGGGCTTCTTTTGGTCCACTAAAATTCGTCAAAAATTGGCACGTCAATTGGACTCCGTTTGGTATTCCTTTTCTGTAAAACTCAAAAACAAGGAAAAAACAGAAACTGGCACTGGGCTCTAGGTTATTAGGTTAGTCCCAAAAATCATATAAAATATCATATAAATGCATATAAAACATCCTAGATGGATAATATAATAGCATGAATACTTCATAAATTATAGATACGTTTGAGACGTATCAACGCTCTGTGCAATTTATTCATACTGCCGGCTTACAACGCCATAGACAGCAAAGGGTGACATCCCAAATCTTTAGAGTACACGACTCCAAACATATGATCATCATACACTAGCGACTTATCATCCAAAAGCAGGTCGGGTTAATAAAACACCGGATATTATCAAATAAAGATCAAGGCATCATGGCCTGAATTAACTTTTAACCATATATCAATATGGTACAAACAAAAATCACCAAAAAAGATTCAAAGGCAATAGAAAAAAGAAAACCAAGGCATTCAAAGGCTGCCAAGCCTCAACATCAAGTGCTATTCAAGGGTTGCACTACCATTGAGTTACTCCTTAATTCAAACCTGTAAGCTGGGTCTCACATGACCAATCGTCGTTTTAACTTTGACAAGTTCAGGGTGTTTACAAGATTGACTGTCAAGAGTACGGCAAGTCATTCCCGAATTACCTGGTCGGAGTGGGAAGCATACAAAGGCAGGATAACCCGGATTTTTGGTGAATACACCTGGCGTCCAAGCCTATTACAAGGGACAACAAATCTCTTATTCATTTAACAAGAAGCCCCCAAGTAATATTTCGATCCGGGCGTACAAGTCGGACCGGTAGGGTAGTCATAGCTATGCTCAATGAGCAGGAAGCCCCCAAGTATTCTGCAATCAAGGCATACAAGCCAGATCAAAAGGGTAATCATAGCTATGCTCAATGAGCAGGAAGCCCCCAAGTGACCTTATGAAGTAACAATAAAGACTGAGATTCTCAGAAATGAAACGACAGAGGCCCTGAATCATCAGGGATGCTGGCTTTATTATACTAATCATAATATATACATTGGTAAAAGCATGTACATCACAAGAGCCAGTGGCTCATGTGTAATAAGGCCGAAGATGAGCAATATTCCACGGCCGGTGGGTCTCCTCCTCTGACGTGCGTGAGTCCTTATGGTCTCAAACATTAATAAGACAGTATGACCCGCTGTTCAGATTTTTGCTGGCCACAAAAGGCCCTTCCCAAGGTGGGGATAATTTGTGCATGTCAGTTTGATCCTGGATGAGCCGGAGCACCAAATCTCCTTCATGAAAGGTCCTGGTTTTAACCCGACGACTATGATAACAACACAGATCTTGCTGGTAAATCGCCGAATGAGCCGTTGCAAGGTCACACTCTTCATCCAAAAGGTCAACAACATCCTGACATGCTTTCTCATTATCAACTTCAACATAAGCCGCCACTCGGGGCGAGTCGTGACGTATGTCATTAGGGAGAACCGCCTCTGCTCCGTTAACCATGAAGAAAGGCGTGTAACCCATAGATCTGTTGGGGGTTGTATTGATACTCCAAAGTACCGAGGGCAATTCTTCCACCCAACAACCCGACGTCCTCTGCAACGGGACCATAAGCCGGGGCTTGATACCTCTCAAGATTTCTTGATTGGCTCTTTCAGCTTGTCCATTAGACTGGGGGTGAGCCACCGATGATACATCAAGTCGGATATGTTCTTTTTGTCAGAATTCTTTCATTGCACCCTTAGATAGATTAGTACCATTATTAGTGATGATACTATGAGGGTATCCAAAATGAAAGATCACCTTTTTGATGAATTGAACCGCCGTTGCTACATCACATTTGCTAACTGGTTCAGCTTCAACCCATTTTGTAAACTTGTCAACAGCTACCAGCAGATGAGTCTTTTTGTCTTTGGACCTTTTAAAAGGCCCAACCATATCCAGCCCCCAGACTGAAAACGGCCAAGTAATTGGAATCATCCTCAACTCTTGAGCCGGCACATGAGCTCGTCTTGAAAATTTCTGACAGCCATCACATTTACTGACTAGATCTTCCGCATCAGCATGAGCCGTTAGCCAATAAAACCCATGTAGGAAAGCCTTAGCAACTAAGGATTTAGAACTGCCATGATGGCCACAATCTCCTTCATGAATCTCCCTTACAATTTCACGGCCCTCCTCAGGAGAGGTACATCGTTGAAACACCCCTGTAACACTGCATCTGTGTAACTCACCATTGACAATAGTCATTTACTTAGACCTTCGGGTTATTTGCCTGGCCAAGGTTTCATCCTCAGGTAACTCACCCTGGGTCATATAAGCCAAATATGGAATAGTCCAATCAGGAATAACATGGAGAGCCACAACCAACTGTGCCTCCGGGTCAGGAATTGCAAGATCCTCCTTCGTAGGCAATTTAACTGATGGGTTATGCAAAACATCGAGGAAAAAATTAGGGGGAACCGGCTTACGTTGAGATCCCAGCCGGCTTAAAGCATCAGCAGCTTCATTTTTCCTGCGATCAACATGCTCCACTTGATAACCTTTGAAATGACCAGCAATGGTATCAACCTCTTGGCGATAAGCCGCCATGAGTGGATCCTTTGAATCCCAAGTTCCTGACACTTGCTGAGCCACCAACTCCGAGTTGCCAAAACACCTCACCCGGCTTAGATTCATCTCTTTAGCTATCCGAAGACCATGGAGTAAGGCTTCATTCTCAGCTGCATTGTTAGTACAAGGGAGCATTAACCTTAAAACATAACAAAATTTATCACCTTGTGGGGAAGTCAATATAACTCCAGCCCCCGAGCCCTCCAATTGCCTGGATCCATCAAAGTGAATAGTCCAATATGTGTTATCCGGCTTATCCTCAGGCATCTGCAATTCTGTCCAATCATTGATGAAGTCCACAAGTGCTTGAGATTCTATAGCCATCCGAGGCACATACTTCAAGCCATGGGGTCCAAGCTCAATGGCCGACTTAGCTACTCGACATGTGGCTTCTCTGTTTTGAATAATATGCCCTAAGGGAGTAGAACTAATCATAGTGATGGGATGACCAAGGAAATATTGCTTCAACTTGCGGCTAGCCATGAACACGTCGTAAACCAATTTCTGCCAATGTGGGTATCTTTGCTTAGACTCAATGAGCACCTCACTGACATAATAAACCGGCCTTTGAAGCGGATATTCCTTGCCTGACTCCTTCCTTTCAACCACAAATGCCACACTGATAGTTCTGTTGTTTGCAGCCACATATAAAAGCAAGGGCTCCTTCTCAATAGGAGCTACAAGAACCAATGGTTCAGCCAGCTGTCTCTTAAGCGCCTCAAACGCCTCATTAGCCGCATCACTCCAGACAAAGTTATCTGTCTTGTTCATCATTTGATACAAACGGATGGCCTTCTCTCCCAGGCGGCTTATAAACCGGCTCAAAGCTACAATACGACCCGCCAACCACTGGACGTCATTGATACATGCCGGCTTACCAAAGAAGTGATGGCCTTGATTTTCTCCGGGTTAGCTTCAATGCCTCTCTCAGAAACCAAGAAACCCAATAGTGTACCTGCTGGCATGCTAAAGACACACTTGGCCGGGTTAACCATCATTTTATAGACCCGGAGATTGTCAAAGGTCTCTTTCAAATCATCTATCAAAGTCATCTTCTTCCTGGATTTCACAACAATATCATCCACATAGGCATGAACATTGCATCCAATTTGGCCATGAAGGCAATTCTGAACACACCGTTGGTAAGTCCCCTGGGTACTCTTGAGCCCAAAGGGCATAGACACATAGCAGAAGGCTCCAAAGGGAGTGATGAAAGTTGTATTCTCCTGGTCCTTAACTACCATCTTGATCTGATGATAACCAGAATAAGCATCCAGAAAGCTCAAACACTCACAACCCGACGTAGCATCAATAATCTGATCAATACGAGGGAGAGCAAAAGGGTCAGCCGGACAGGCCTTATTAAGGTCTATATAATCCACACACATACGCCAAGTGCCGTCTTTCTTAAGTACCAGCACCGGGTTAGCCAACCACTCAGGATGAAAAACTTCAATGATGAACCCTGCCGCCAAGAGCCGGGCCACTTCTTCACCAATTGCCTTGCACCTGTCTTCATTAAAACAATGAAGGAATTGCTTGACCGGTTTAAACTTTGGATCAACATTAAGAGTGTGCTCAGCGAGTTCCATCGGTACACCTAGCATGTCAGAAGGTTTCCATGCAAAGATGTCCCGATTCTCACGGATGAACTTGATGAGCGCACTTTCCTATTTCGGATCCATATTAGCACTGATGCTGACTACTTGGACGAGTCGCCAAGAACAAAATCAACACCCTTAGTAGATATGGTCAACATAGATATGTTCACCATTGAAAACTACTCCATCTCACATGATGATCGGACATGGTTTAGTTTATATGGATCACGTGATCACTTATATGACTAGAGGGATGTCTATCTAAGTGGGAGTTCTTTAGTAATATGATTAATTGAACTTTAATTTATCATGAACTTAGTCCTGATAGTTTTTTTGCATATCTATGTTGTTGTAGATCAATGGCCCGTGCTACCATTCCCTTGAATTTTAATGCGTTCCTAGCGAAACCTAAGTTGAAAGTTGATGGTAGCAATTACACGGACTGGGTCCGTAACTTGAGGATTATCCTCATTGTTGCACATAAGAATTACGTCTTGGAAGCACCGCTAGGTGTACCACCTGTGCCAGCAACTGCGGACATTGTGAATGCCTGGCAGTCGCGTGTTGATGACTACTCGATAGTTTAGTGTGCCATGCTTTATGGCTTAGAATCGGGACTTCAAAGAAGTTTTGAACGTCTTGGAGCATATGAGATGTTCCAAGAGTTGAAGTTAATATTTCAAGCAAATGCCTGAGTTGAGAGATATGAAGTCTCCAACAAGTTCTATAGCTGCAAGATGGAGGAGAATAGTTCTGTCAGTGAACACATACTCAGAATGTCTGGGTACCATAACCACTTGACTCAGCTGGGAGTTAATCTTCCTGGCGATAGTGTCATTGACAGAGTTCTTCAATCACTGCCACCAAGCTATAAAGGCTTTGTGATGAACTATAATATGCAAGGGATGGAAAAGACTATTCCCGAGCTCTTCGCAATGCTAAAGGGTGCAGAGGTAGAAATCAAGAAGGAGCATCAAGTGTTGATGGTTAACAAGACCACTAGTTTCAAGAAAAAGGGCAAAGGGAAGAAGGGGGTATTCAAGAAGAATAGCAAGCAAGTTGCTACTCCCGGGAAGAAGCCCAAGTCTAGACCTAAGCCTGAAACTAAGTGCTTCTACTGCAAAGGGACTGGTCACTGGAAGCGGAACTGCCCTAAGTATTTGGCGCATAAGAAGGATGGCAAAGTGAAGGGTATATTTGATATACGTGTTATTGATGTGTACCTTACTAATGCTCGTAGTAGCGCCTAGGTATTTGATACTCGTTCTGTTGCTCATATTTGCAACTCGAAACAGGGGAGACAGATTAAACGAAGATTGGCTAAGGACGAGGTGACGATGCGCGTGAAAATGGTTCCAAGGTCGATGTGATCACCATAGGCACGCTACCTCTACATATACCTTGGGGATTAGTTTTAGACCTGAATAACTATTATTTGGTGCCAGCGTTGAGCATGAACATTATATCTAGATCTTTTTTGATGCGTGACGGTTATTCATTTAAATCAGAGAATAATGGTTGTTCTATTTATATGAGTAATATCTTTTATTGTCATGCACCCTATTAAGCGGTCTATTTTTGTTGAATATCGATCGTAGTGATACACATAATCATAATATTGAAGACACAAGATGCAAAGTTGATAATGATAGTGCAACTTATTTGTGGAACTGCCATTTAGGTCATATTGGTGTAAAGCGCATGAAGAAACTCCATGCTGATGGGCTTTTGGAATCACTTGATTATGAATCACTTGGTGCTTGCGAACCATGCCTCATGGGCAAGATGACTAAGACTCCGTTCTCCAGAACAATGGAACGATCTACTGACTTATTGGAAATAATACATACCGATGTATGTGGTCCAATGAGTGTTGAGGCTCGTGGCGGGTATCGTTATTTTCTGACCTTCATAGATGATTCGAGAAGATATGGGTATATCTACTTAATAAAACATAAGTCTGAAACATTTGAAAAGTTCAAAGAATTTCAGAGTGAAGTAGAAAATCATCGTAACAAGAAAATAAAGTTTCTACGATCTGATCATGGAGGCGAATATTTGAGCTACAATTTGGTCTTCCTTTGAAACAGCGTGGAATAGTTTCGCAACTCACGCCACCTGGAACACCACAGCGTAATGGTGTGTCCGAACGTTGTAATCATACTTTATTATATATGGTGCAATCTATGATGTCTCTTACTGATTTACCGCTATCATTTTGGGGTTATGCTTTAGAGACGGCTACATTCACGTTAAATAGGGCACCATCTAAATCCGTTGAGACGACACCATATGAACTATGGTTTGGCAAGAAACCTAAGCTGTCGTTTCTTCAAGTTTGGGGTTCCAATGCTTATGTGAAAAAGCTTCAACCTGATAAGCTCGAACCCAAATCGGAGAAATGCGTCTTCATAGGATACCCAAAGGAAACTGTTGGGTACACCTTCTATCATAGATCCGAAGACAAGATATCCGTTGCTAAGACTGGATCCTTTCTAGAGAAGGAGTTTCTCTCAAAAGAAGTGAGTGGGAGGAAAGTAGAACTTGATGAGGTAATTGTACCTTCTCCCGAATTGGAAAGTAGTTCATCACAGAAATCAGTTCCAGTGATTCCTACAACAATTAGTGAGGAAGCTAATGATGATGATCTTGAAACACAGATCAAGTTACTACCGAACCTCGTAGGTCAACCAGAGTACGATCCGCACCAGAGTGGTACCGTAATCCTATTCTGAAAGTCATGTTACTAGACCATGATGAACCTATGAACTATGAGGAAGCGATGATGCGCCTAGATTCTGCGAAATGGCTTGAGGCCATGAAATCTGAGATGGGATCCATGTATGAGAACAAAGTGTGGACTTTGGTGGACTTGTCTGATGATCGGCAAGCCATAGAAAATAAATGGATCTTCAAGAAGAAGACTGACGCGGACTGTAATGTTACTGTCTACAAAGCTCGACTTGTTGTGAAAGGTTTTCGACAAGTTCAAGGAGTTGACTATGATGAGACCTTCTCACCCGTAGCGATGCTTAAGTCTGTTCGAATCATGTTAGCAATTGCCGCATTATATGATTATGAAATTTGGCAAATGGATGTCAAAATTGTATTCCTTAAAGGATTTCTTAAAGAAGAGTTGTATATGATGCGACCAGAAGGGTATTTCGGTCCAAAAGGTGCTAACAAAGTGTGCAAGCTCCAGCGATCCATTTATGGACTGGTGCAAGCCTCTCGAAGTTGGAATCTACGCTTTGATAATGTGATCAAAACATATGATTTTATACAGACTTTTGGAGAAGCCTATATTTACAAGAAAGTGAGTGGGAGCTCTGTAGCATTTCTAATATTATATGTGGATGACATATTGTTGATTGGAAATAATAAAAAAATTCTGGATAGCCTAAAAGGATACTTGAATAAGAATTTTTCAATCAAAGACCTCGGTGAAGCTGCTTATATATTGGGCATCAAGATCTATAGAGATAGATCAAGATGCTTAATTGGACTTCCACAAAGCATATACCTTGATAAAGTTTTGAAGAAGTTCAAAATGGATCAGTCAAAGAAAGGGTTCTTGCCTGTGTTACAAGGTGCGAAGTTGAGTCAAACTCAATGCCCGACCACTGCAGAAGATAGAGAGAAAATAATAGTCATTCCCTATGCCTCAGCCACAGGTTCTATCATGTATGCAATGCTGTGTACCAGACCTGATGTGTGCCTTTCTATAAGTTTAGCAGGGAGGTACCAAAGTAATCCAGGAGTGGATCACTGGACAGCGGTCATGAACATCCTGAAATACCCGAAAAGGATTAAGGATATGTTCCTCGTTTATGGAGGTGACAAAGAGCTTGTCGTAAATGGTTACGTCGATGCAAGCTTTGACACTGATCCAGATGACTCTAAGTTGCAAACCGGATACATATTTATATTGAATGGTGGAGTTGTAAGTTGGTGCAGTTCCAAGCAGAGCGTCATGGCGGGATCTACGTGTGGAGCGGAGTACATAGCTACTTCGGAAGAAGCAAATGAAGGAGTTTGGATGAAGGAGTTCATATCCGATCTAGGTGTAATACCTAGTGCATCGACTCTAATGAAAATCTTTTGCGACAATACTGGAGCAATCGACTTGGCAAAGGAATCGAGATTTCACAAGAGAACCAAACACATCAAGAGACGCTTCAATTCCATCCGCGATCAAGTCAAGGAGGGAGACATAGAGATTTGCAAGATACATACAGATCTGAATGTTGCAGACCCGTTGACTAAGCCTCTTCCACGAGCAAAACATGATCAGCACCAAGACTCCATGGGTGTTAGAATCATTACTATGTAATCTAGATTATTGACTCTAGTGCAAGTGGGAGACTAAAGGAAATATGCCCTAGAGGCAATAATAAAGTTGTTATTTATATTTCCTAATATCATGATAAATGTTTATTATTCATGCTAGAATTGTATTAACCGGAAACTTAGTACATGTGTGAAAACATAGACAAAACATAGTGTCCCTAGTATGCATCTACTTGACTAGCTCGTTAATCAAAGAAGGTTATGTTTCCTAACCATAGACATGTGTTTTCATTTGATGAATGGGATCACATCATTAGAGAATGATGTGATGGATAAGACCCATCCATTAGCTTATGATCATTACAGCTTTATTGCTACTGCTTTCTTCATGACTTATACATGTTCCTCTGTCTATGAGATTATGCAACTCCCGAATGCCCAAGGAACACCTTGTGTGCTATCAAACGTCACAACATAATTGGGTGATTATAAAGATGTTCTACAGGTGTCTCCGAAGGTGTTTTTTTTTACAGAAAGACTGTACGGGAACCCCCTACAGTATAATTGGTGCAACAAACCCAAATTGCAAGTACCATGCCTTGAACCTGGGTGGGTGGGAAGGCATCAGCCCCTTCCCACCACTAGGCTATGCCTTAGTCTCCTTCGAAGGTGTTTGTTGGGTTGGCATAGATCGAGAATAGGATTTGTCACTCCGTGTATCAAAGATGTATCTCTAGGCCCTCTCGGTAATGTTCATCACTATAAGCCTTGCAAGGAATGTGACTAATGAGTCAGTTGTGGGATGAAGCATTATGGAACGAGTAAAGAGACTTGCCGATAACGAGATTGAACTAGGCATGATAATATCGACGATCAAATGTCAGGCAAGTAACATACCGATGACAAAGGGAACAACGTATGTTGTTGTGTGGTTTGACCGATAAAGATCTTCGTAGAATATGTAGGAACCAATATGAGCATCCAGGTTCCTCTATTGGTTATTTATCGGAGATGTGTCTCGATCATGTCTACATAGTTTTAAAAGCCGTAGGGTCCGCACGCTTAATGTTCGATGACGATTTGTATTATGAGTTATGTGTTTTTGATGACCGAAGTTTGTTCGGAGTCCCGGATGAAATCACGGACATGACGAGGAGTCTCAAAATGGTCGAGAGGTAAAGATTGATATATTGGAAGGTTACATTCGGACATTGGAATATATTTGGGAAGTATCAAATAAGTTTCGGAGTACTGGGAGGTTACCGCAACCCCCCCGGGGTACTAATGGGCCTTCATGGGCCTTACTGGAAGAGTTGAGGCAGCGTCCAGGTGGAGGCGCACCCGCCCAAGCCCAAACCGAATTGTACTAGGGGTGGGGGTGCGGTCCCGCTTTCCTTCTTCTCCTCCACCTCTTTCGCCTTCTCCCCTTCTCCGAAAAGGAAAGGGGAATCCTACTAGGAATAGGGAGTCCTAGTAGGACTCCCCACACTAGGCACGCCCCCTAGGCCGGTCGCCTCCTCCCCTCCTCCTTTATATACGTGGGTCGGGGGCACCCCAAAGGCACATCAATTATTCTCTTTGCCGTGTGCGGTGCCCCCTCTATAGTTTACTCCTCCGTTCATAGCGTTGTAGTGCTTAGGCGAAGCCCTACGCGGATCACATCATCAACACCATCACCACGCCGTCATGCTGACCGAACTCTCCCTCGACCCTCTATTGGATCAAGAGTTCAAGGGATGTCATCGAGCTGAACGTGTGCTCAACACGGAGGTGCCGTACGTTCGGTACTTGGATCGGTTGGAAGACGTTCGACTACATTAACCGCGTTAACTAACGCTTCCATTTTTGGTCTATGAGGGTACGTGGCCACACTCTCCCCCTCTCGTTGCTATTCATCTCCTAGATAGATCTTGTGTGATAGTAGGATTTTTTGAAATTGCATGCTATGTTCCCCAACAGAATAAAGCATCCCCAATCTTAATTCATGCTCGTCCTCGAGTAGGTGAATGATAAAAATGGAATTTTTGATGTGGAATGCTACCTAACATATTTATCAATGTAATTTTCTTTATTGTGGCATACATGTTTAGATCCAAAAGATTCAAATAAAAAGTTTAATATTGACATAAAAACAATAATACTTCAAGCATACTAACGAAGCAATCATGTCTTCTCAAAATAACATGGCCAAAGAAAGCTATCCCTACAAAATCAACGGTAGCAATTTTGTTTTGTAGGGATAACTTTCTTTGGACATGTTATTTTGAGAAGGCATGATTGCTTTATTAGTATGCTTGAAGTATTATTGTTTATGTAAACATTAAACTTTTGTTTTGAATCTTTCGGATCTGAACATTGATGCCACAATAAAGAAAATTACATGGATAAATATCTTAGGTAGCATTCCACATCAGAAATTCTATTTTAATCATTTACCTACTCGAGGACGAGCAGGAATTAAGCTGGGGATGCTTGATACGTCTCCAACGTATCTATATTTTTTGATTGTTCCATGCTATTATATTATCTATTTTGGATGTTTAATATACATTGATATGCTATTTTATATTATTTTTGGGACTAACCTATTAACCGAGGGCCCAATGCCAGTTTCTATTTTTTTTTGCCTGTTTTAGAGTTTCGCACAAAAGAAATACCAAACGGAGTCCAAACGGAATGAAAATTTTGCGATGATCTTTCTTGGAGCAGAAGCAAAACAGGAGACTTGGAGATGAAGTCGGAGAGGCAAGGAGGCGGCCACAAGGGTGTAGGGCATGCCCAGGGGGTAGGGTGCGTTGCCCTGCCTCGTGGGCCCCTTGGAGCTCCCCTAACCTAGTCCCTTTGCCCTATATATACTCTTATACCCCAAAAACACCAAGGAGAGCCACGAAACCGCTTTTCCACCACCGCAACGTTCTGTACCCGTGAGATCCCATCTAGGGGCCTTTTCCAGCGTCCTGCCGGAGGGGGATTTAATCACGGAGGGCTTCTACATCAACACCATTACCCTTCCGATGAAGCGTCAGCAGTTTACTTCAGACCTACGGGTCCATACCTAGTAACTAGATGGCTTCTTCTCTCTCTTTGATTCTCAATACCATGTTCTCCTCGATGTTCTTGGAGACCTATTTGATGTAATATTCTTTTGAGGTGTGTTTGCCGAGATCCGATAATTGTGGATTTATGATCAGATTATCTATGAATATTATTTGAGTCTTCTCTGAAATCTTATATGCATGATTTGATATCTTTGCATGTCTCTTCGAATTATCGGTTTAGTTTGGCCTACTAGATTGGTTTTTCTTGCAATGGGTTCAATCTTGCGGTGTCCTTTCCCAGTGAAAGTAGGGGCAGCATGGCACATATTGTATTGTTGCCATCGAGGATAAAAAGATCGAGCTTTCATCATATTGCTAGAGTTAATTCCTCTACATCATGTCATCTTACTTAATGCATTACTCCATTCTTTATGAACTTAATACTCTAGATGCATGCTGGATAGAGCTCGATCTGTGGAGTAATAGTAGTAGATGCGGGCATGAGTTGGTCTACTTGACACGGACGTGATGCCTATATTCATGATCATTGCCTTAGATGTCATCATAATTATGCGCTCTTCTATCAATTTCTCGATAGTAATTTGTTCACCCACCGTAATATTTGCTATCTTGAGAGAAGCCACTGTAATTTGTTCTCTTTTCCATTATTGAATCTATTTTACATCATATTAGTTTTCTGTCAACTTACCAATTTCTGTCCTCGTTCCTTTAATTTGCAATCTTTACTTTCCAATCTATGAACCAAAAATACCAAAAATATTTACTTTACCCTTTATCTATCTCTATCAGATCTCACTTTTGCAAGTAACCGTGAAGGGATTGACAACCCCTTTATCGCGTTGGGTGCAAGTTTGTTGATTGTTTGTGCAGGTATTCGGTGACTTGTCCGTAGTCTCCTATTGGATTGATACCTTGGTTCTCCAACTGAGGGAAATACTTACTCTACTTTGCTACATCACCCTTTCCTCTTCAAGGGAAAAACCAATGCAAGCTCAAGAGGTAGCATGTGCCGACCACCAAGTACACAATGAAGCCGGTTGGCGAACCTGTACATCACACTTATATTCCTTTTGCCACACGATATATGCTATCGGGCTCAAGGCGAGTCTCTCATCCTTGTGCTAGTCCAACCTCTTTCTCGTTCCAGTGATGCCGACCACAAACCGGATTCTCTCATAATCCTTGTCGCATGGCCATGCTTATCCTGGTCAGGTCACACAAAGCCCAAGAGTATATCTCTCCTGATTGAGGGGCAAAGCCCATCTTGCTCGACCATGTCTCGCAACATGGGTCTGGACAAGCCCGAAACCTACCTTTGTAACTACCCAGTTATGGAGTAGCATTTGGTTGGCCCAAAGGAGGTCTGTCACCATCCCGAGTATATCCACCAGCTCAGGCCTTAGGACATAGAACTTATGTTGTAGTAGAGACTCATGGATGACATATCGGTGCATCTCATAGTTGGGTCTGTCCGACTCGGACCTTATCTCGACTCGGATCCGACTACATCGAATCTGTCCAAATCCTTCTAGGTCCATATTATTTGGTTAGCATCCAATGCTACATGGCTAGTGAGACCAAGCCATCGACTGTGTGATATGCTAGTCTAGTCGGCTACGCGTCCACACAACCCTTTCGACTAGGGACCTTTTAGGACAGTCATCATACAAAGCATAGTCCCACAAACAAGTCACATACTTGCTGATACACATCATTGATAATGTCCAAGGACTATCTTTATTCATAAACACATAGGAAATATCATCATACATGATTTCCTCTTGGGCATATCTCCAACACGACCCTCGACCCCTTGGCGACCGGCGATCCTCGACCCTCGTTCCCGACCCTTGACCCTAGTTTTGGCAACCGGCCATGCTTGACCAGGTTCCGTCGGTGCCGACGCACCTCATCGGAAATCCTTGAATCAGTTCTGTCAGCGCCGACGCACCCCATCGGTGATCCTCGACCTAGTTTCTTCTCCTAATATGTTTTTCAAGAACTAGCTTAACTATCCTAGAAACTAACCTAACTAACCTAGAACTAACCTAACTAACCTAGAACTAATCTAACTAACCTAACTAATAGTACAAACTAACCTAATTACTAATAGTAGAAAAACAGGGGGGAGAGCTCACCAGAGTGGGGCGGCGGGGCACCGGGGCGGCAAGGACGTCGGGGCGCCTGGTTGTCGGGGCGGCGGGTGTCGGTTCAATATCCGGCATATCTCATAGTAGGGGTCCTAAGCTAGGCGTCTTGGAGCGATGGTAACATGGACACATGGTTTTACCCAGCTTCGGGCTCTCTTGATAAGATAATACCCTACATGATGCTTTTGATTGTATTCATATGGGTGTAATACAGAGTACATGTATCTACCACGAGATTGTAGTAATGAGTATATGATTGTCCATTGACTAGCCTGGCCTCGATTTATATAAGACACCGGAGACCTAGTGTTTAGGAGAGTCCTTGTCTTGGGCGCCAAGTCTTGTGGAGTCTTCCTTGTATGCGGCAGGGGTTGTCCGAACTGGCCCATGAGTATGCGGCCATGGGGGTCCTCGGCCCAATCTAACTGATTGGGAGACAACATGGTGAGTACCCCTAGTCCAGGACACCGTCAGTAGCCCCCTGAACCGGTCTTCAAGTTGGGGACGCTCCCCGATTCTTCTGAACTGTTCTTCATCTTCGGTCATCGGTCTTGAAAACTAGTTCAACAAATCTTCCCATCTGCGATCTTGAGGATCGCCAAAGTGAATCTGAATAGTTTATCCGAGGAGCCCTTTTAAGTTTCCAGCCTTTATCAATGCCTTGTTATTTTTATGCCATACCCCAGGTTTGAAGTTGTTCCTGAGCGGCAACGTCCTCTTGCGTCTGAGCTCCAACGCCGGACTGCATTCGAGGCATCTTTAGCAGCCAAGCACCAACGCCGAACCACTTCCAAGCTCCAACGCCAGAATGTATCCAAGCTCCAACACCGGACTATGTCCAAGTTCCAACGTCGGACTATATCCAAGCTCCAATGCCGTACTATGTCCAAGATCCAACGCCGGACTATATCCAAGCTCCAACGTCGGACTATGTCCAAGCTCCAACGCCGAACTATATTCGAGGTGTCATAGATCACCTTGGTTCAAAAAAGTTGAAGGAGTTTAGCTGAGCTTATTGCCGGAAATGCCCTCTACGGAGCCAGCCACTAGCGTCCGAGCTTTATGCCAGACTGCTTCCGGGGTGCCTATTATAGTCGAGCACCAACGCCGGACTGTATCCGAGGTGGTGCATCACCTCGGCCATGGGCTGATTTTTATGAATTTAATTCCGAATTATGCAATGTAATCTTTGCCGAGATGTACAGCCAGTAGTCCTCAAGGTGCGTGTTGGCCTAATATCCGGGATGCACCTGAAGGAAAAAAAATTCAAAGAGTAGCCCCTAAGACTCAGGTCGATTCATAAAATCAGCCTGAGGATCAATTCCCAGCTTGGCAGTATACTTAGGAATAGAAATGCGGTGTGCAAAGTCCTCGAGACTCAGGTTGGGTGCGGCCGATGAACCTGAGGATAATAATCTCCTTGAAAACTATATTGCACTTTAAATTTTCTGCATTGGATTGTCAATGCAGTAGCCCCCGAGACACTGATCGGGTGGCGACATGAGATCAGGGGATCAATGTACCCCTTTAATATTTGTAAATAATAAGCACGAAGCCAAGTAGCCCCTGATCCTTAATGTGGGCACGGGTGGCCGAATTAAGGATCGATATCCAAAGTAAAATCACAAATTATGTGTAATGATTCGATGTATCCAAGTAGTTTACATCATCAATGCTCGGATCCGCATTGTACAAAACTTTTTTGACCGGCCATCGGCTTCAACCTCCTCGGCCAGTAGCCGGGGAGTGTTTGTCACACTTTTTAAATCCTTTATTAGGGCAAAGATTTACGGCAAAGAAGGCAATCCGGCCATACGGTTTTATAAACAAAGGTACGGAGAGAGACATGTTATATTATTGTTTAACATAAGAAACATCGTCCAAAGAAAATAGTCCCGCTATCGGTTCCTTTCTTTGGGTTGTCATGCTAAGCATGATCATGAAACCTCAGCTCCGATCAATGTGGGAGGAAAATACTGAGGATTTAGTTCGGGGAAATCTTCCAAACTATGTGGTCTAGATGAACCCAAATTTTCACTTATGTTGCGACCGTTTATAATCTGAAAGTGCCCATCTTTGGCTTGTACCCCTTGTAGATGCTACGCAGGGTATTTGCGAAATAACAAAACAACCCTTAGCCAACGTCTCAGTGCCCAAAGGCGGCTGTGTTGGCAGAAACAAGGCAATTAGATATGCGGTCTTTATAACTTTCACTTAGTCATAGGAGCTTAAAGTTGGGAGGCTAGCAAGTAGCCCCCCCCCCCCCCGCTTAGTGTTCGGCGACAGCCGAGGTCAAGCCATAAACACTTCGGCCAGTGGTATGAACGGCCCGTCATTTAACATAGTCATCAGATTGCTGACCAGTTTATGCTTATTGTGACATTCAGTTTTCAGCTTTCTCCACCAAGGTGCTTAACCATGCGAGCTGGAAGCACAATCCCAGTGGTTCTCCTTTTGCACACCTAACCAAAAAAAGCGGAATGTAGGAGGCAAGTACAGGAGTCGGGCAACCCAACTATCGACCGAAGACACAATTTGAAACCGATGCATATATAGCAATATCCGAATTTTTTTGCCGAATCTCTAAAGGTGTCCAGCGTTGCACTGCGAGACTAATGCAGAAAACACACAAATAGTTGAAAAGTGCCACAGGATTGGAAAACCACAAAACGTCACTAAAAACTCGACGTCCGAACTAGATTAATTGTTCGGTGCAAATCAGAAAATTGGTCTTAGAGAAAAAATTTGTGCTTCTGTCGTGCTTTAACATGACACAGCTTATCTCAAGACTTCAAGCGGGTCAGCCTACGGCTTCAACCTCTTATCCCGAAGGCTGAGTACTTCTCGCTAGGCCAGTTTAGCAAACTTTAGCGGCTTTGAGAGGGAAATCCAGCTATTGACCACACACTCGCGTCGAAAAAAGGAGTGATAGAAAAAAGACTTTGCAACGACTAGGAAGAAGAACACTTATTATAAAACAGCTCACGTAAATTTAAGAGCCCCCGAGTGACTTGGGTAAAGAATTTTATGTAAAATGATTGTATGTACTGAAGTACTTGTATCATATCTATGTTCACTCGAACTTTATACACGTCTTAACCGACCGTCGGCTTCTCCCTCTTCGGTCGAGGACCGAAAAGTGTTATGTACTCCACCTGTCGAGAATATCGACGGTGTTTCCGATAACCAGGCAATCAGGCCCTAAGGCTGTAATAGACAAAGCGCGCTCAGGGAACTTATGCTATATTACTAACAAAGTGTAAGAAGCATCTCCGAAAAAATAGTACCCCCACCGATACCTTTCTTTGGTGCTCATTGTCATTATGAGACTTGTGCAATAGATTTTTTGTACTCATGAGTTCCGTTGTGTGCCGACCATGATTGAAAACAATAAGAGCGCTAGCTTTTGGCTTCACCCAGTCTGAGGTCAAAACTCGGATGACCCGGTCGTGACAATCGTAGAGGTGCTCCCTTTACTCCCTAGCCGAACAATCGGGGAACGTAGGGGTAAGCACAGGAGCCAGGCAACCCAGCTTGCAAATTGCTTAAGTCAACATGGTGCAAATTGTGGTGTAATACACGAAGAAGGAACGAAGCCGTACAAGTATAATCATTTCCAAGAGGAAAGGCTTCATAAGGGAAGCCCCCAAGTAAACAGGGTATTTGAATATGTGTGTCACAAACAAGGTTTGGATAGGGAAACTTTTCATAAACAATTTTTTTGCCAAAAAAGTATAATGCTTGGTCGAACCGAACACAAATTTAAAATTTTAAAACTTGGAGCATGAAAGCAACTTAGCTGGTTAATGTGTTCGGCATTGATGACACATTCCGAGCTTGAAGCGGAACAAGGTTCCAGCCCCCAAGCAGGCCCTGAGGTGGCCGATCAGAGAGCTGGGCACTCCGAAGTGGCGACACAGCACGACCGATGTGAAGAGTTGAAGCTCCCAGTTTAGCCGAGGTGACGAAGCAGGTTGGCGGGGTGATGTTGGAGTCTCCGGCCGAGTAGGTTGATGAAGCGGTGACGCGGGATTGCCAACACAGGGCAGCGCGCCAAGGCGATGACACAATTAGGTTGCGGACGTCAGCACGCCGAGGTGACAGTGTGGCCCGGTCTAAGTCAATTGCCTGCATAGGTAAAATAGTGCAAGCCAGAGATAATAATATCTATATATATAAATCCTTTACTTAATGAATTTAAGTAAAGTAAATAATTAGAGAAATATGGCCTGAATCGCCTAAGGTCGTCCCGACAGAGTTGCCGCGGAGATGCTGGCACAAGGGCGCGCGCTAAGGCGACGCCACAACTTGATTGATGCAGGCAGGACGACGCCATCGGCTCATAGAGTTGACCATGTGACACAGTCGAAGTTGATTACCTGCACACATAAAATAGTGCAAGCAAAGAATAATAACAAAGAGAGAATAATAATAGAAAACTTCAACTTAATTAATTTAAGTGAAGCAATTAATTTAAAAATATAACTTGGGCGCTGAAGCAGGTGTTGACGCGAGTCGGGTTCAGCGTGATCCGACGATGCTATGATGGAATCGGATAGCTCGGGCTGTGTCCGCTGTGCTGGCACAGAGTTCGGCCGCCGGATGTCCATAGACTTCATACATAGGCCGAACTCACGCTGCCATCTTGTCCCTGTGCTGATCTATGTCCATGTTGGTCTTGCGTGCAACACGCACATCCGTTGGCTCGGCTTTAAAAAAGAAACACAACAAGAGTCGGAAAAAAGTATTCTAGTGCAATTCAAATAAGCACCAAGGAAATATGTCACCTGGATGTCAATTGCGAGGGGAGCAATGCCTCAATTGTTTTTCAATCGCCCTCGAAATCAGCACGTGATGGTTTGCCGGTTTAGCAACAACCGATCCGGTACACACTGACCCCATCCGATTGAATCGAGATAGCCGAGAGACGGCCGAACATGGGTGCCGTAGCTGGCGAACATCGTCGCAACTCGTCGATGATCCCGTGAGACTGCAAGCAAAATTTGTACGAGCCGACAGCAACAATTCACTTTGCGCGGAGGACCAGAAAACAGAAAGCGCAAGATCTTTTCGGTGGATTCCACGTGGGCATCTATTCCATGGAATTTGGTCTTTCGAAGATTTTGCTTTGCACACCAGCCCAAATTAAGGTAGCAGCCAGGGATTAGTTAAACATTGCTGCAAAACCAGCATATTAGTAGTAATACTCGCTTGCACCGAGGTAAGAAAGGCTGGATCGTTGCTTTTGGATAAAAAAAGAAGAAAAGACAAGGGATCATCCCTGTAAGTGCGCCGCCCGAACAGGAAATTTGCAAGCTTCATGCGTCCTTAGCGACCAGGGGTCACAGGTGACCCGAGGCTAATGCGTCTCTGGTTCGGACGCAACCTCCATGGCTCTCGGCTGTTCAGGCGTTTTGCTGCTTAATGGCCGCCGTGCATGAACTCTCTTTATCCGATCTAAGATCAGATTCGACCTCGGAGAAACGTACGAAAAATAGAGATCCAAGAACAACAATTCTTAAAGAAATTAAGTTGTATGGAACATATCTAACTGAAAAAATATCAAATAATTATCCCATCGGTCTGTGACGATCACCCAGCAGGCTCTCAATGAAAGCACCAATGTCGGTTCAATATCTGGCGTATCTCGTAGTAGGGGTCCTAAGCTAGGCGTCATGGAGCGATGGTAACATGGACACATGGTTTTACCCAGCTTCGGGCTCTCTTGATGAGATAATACCCTACATGCTGCTTTTGATTGTATTCATATGGGTGTAGTACAGAGTACATGTATCTACCATGAGATTGTAGTAATGAGTATATGATTGTCCATTGACTAGCCTGGTTTCGGTTTATATAAGACACCGGAGGCCTGGGGTTTAGGAGAGTCCTTGTCTTAGGCGCCAAGTCTTGTGGAGTCTTCCTTGTATGCGACAGGGGTTGTTCGAACTGGCCCATGAGTATGCGGCCGTGGGGGTCCTCGACCCAATCTAACTGATTGGGAGACGACGTGGTGAGTACCCCCTAGTCCAGGACACCGCCAGCGGGGCGGCGGGCCGGCGGGGGCGTCGGGGCGGATGGGTGCCTGGTTGTCTGGGCGGCTGTCGGATTTCGGGTTCCACAAACCCTTGAGAGGTTCGAACTCTGGGGTGCGTGCGAAGATCTCAACCTACCCAACTTGCCAACTCGCGAACCTCACAGCCTACCGCATCGAGCTCGAAGGGAAATGAAGACACGGTAGTTTACCCAGGTTAGGGCCACCTTGCGGTGTAAAACCCTACTCCTGCTTTGTGGTGGATTTGCCTCGAGGGGCTGAGGAAGAACTAGTGGAGAACAGCCTCAGGAGGCGTGTTCTTGAGCTCAAGTGAGCTGGTGAGGTGGTGAGGGTGGAATGGATTCGATCGACTTGATCTCTCTTTCCCCTCCTCCTGTGGTGGACATGTCCTATTTATAGTGGCCTTGGTCCTCTTCCCAAATGTAGGCGGGAAGGGATCTCACAACAGCCAGATTTGAAGGGAGACAACAAGTACGTCCTATCCTGACTAAAGTGGTCTTCTCCTGCAAAAGCCTCTGGTCATGATAATGCAGTGGGCTCGGTGATGACCTCCGTCCTGCCGTCCTAGCGGTCTTGGTCACACCAGAACGGAAACCTTTGGTTGATTCCCTGGGACTCTATGCCTGTTGCTTGCCTCCTTTGCACTGAAGAGGAAACTGGTACTCTGCGTCCGCTGGCGCCCGCCTGGCGTTGGTCATCATGGCTCACGTCAGCTGAACCTCGCGAGGTGTACCTTGCATAGAAATCTCCGCTCCTCGGGAGCCAGCCTACGGGGGCCGATCCCCTTGGAGGTCTTCGTGCCGTCCGCCTCGCGAGGCTTGGCCCCTCGCGAGGGTCTTTAGTTGTTGATGCTGAAGCTGGGACATACCAGGCCGTCGATGGAGCCACGCCCTGGGCCGCAGGCAGGCAAGTCTGGGTACCCCCATATCCAGAACACCGACAGTAGCCCCCAGGCCCAAGGCGCGCTCGGACTTGATTTCTAGGCGAAGCCAAAGGGTAAGTGCAGAGCGCCGCGGGCCCTAACTGCTTGTGGCCTTGGATGGCACATGGCGATTGATGGGACGTGGGCATCTCCACTTCCCCATGCTGCCTCGACAACCGTTCCTGGTTGACAAAAAGGCTGACACCTGCCGCTAAGCCTTCATTACCTTCCTTTCGTCTTGCTCCAGATCCCCTTCTCTCCTTGCGCCAGAAAAATCCTCCAGATCTGCTGACCCTCACCACCAAGCTCTCGCTTGATGGCCTCCGACAAGGCTAAAGGTCCAGCCTCGGTTGCCGGCTTCATTGCTTGGTTCGAGGTAGCGCTAAGCGCACCCACTATCACTGAAGAGACGCATCAAACTGTGCTTCTCTTGACGGCGAGCAACAACAGCGAGGGGGGAGACAATGCTCCGGGTTGGCTCCGCTAAGACAGAATCCTCGAACAACATCTCTACCCCTTCTTCCTGCACAGCGTCTATGCAGGGCTGATTCCTCCCTTCCCCCTCTTCTTCTACTCCATCCTCCGCCATTATGGGATCCATGCCCTCCATCTTCATCCCAATTATGTCCTCCTCCTATCCATCTTCGCCTTCTATTGCGAGGCGTTCATGGGGGTGATGCCCTCCATCATGTTGCTCCGCCACTTCTTCTTCCTTCGGGTGAACAACCACCAGCTCATAGGGTGTGCTTGCTTCATCGCGTCCAACAACAACAATGCGATCTCCCATACCGGAAAGAAGGTGGAGGACTTCTGGAAAAAGTGGGTTCTCATGGATGCCAAGCACTCCCATGCCCTGCTAGAGCTGCCAACCGGGCTTCCGATGTCCGAGAAGGGGTGGTCTCACGAGAAGCTCACCGACCCCCTAGTGAGGCCGCTGCTGAAGAAGATGGAGGCTGACTTGAAGGCAGAGAACCTGACCGGGGTAGAGAAGCTGACGGGGGCCATGATCATCAAGGAGTTCCTGACACAATGCCTAGTGCCACTCCAGGAGCTCTCCCTCCCTTTGTAGAAACTTGGGGGCGTAGAGGAAAAACTCCGGCTGCGCTCGGACAGCCTGCCCGACGAGGAGTTGAGCAAGGTTATAAACTCCTTGCTTGGAAAGGACCAGGGCGGCCCTCCAGACGATCACCTCCCGCTGTACCGCTGAGAAGACGGGGAGAAGATAGCCGCTACCATGCCTGTCTTCAACGAGCGCGGGCTCGTGTCGACGGAGCCTCCCCTGCCAGCCGCCTCCCTGGTGGACGTGTCCACAGGCGACCACTCCTCCGAAGCCATTGAGGAGGGGGAGGGGGAGACCTCTCCTCCGAGGCAGAGAAACCTCCTCCGCGACTTCTCTGACAACGATGACGCAAGTGTGCATCCGGTCAGGGACTTGGCTCGCTCTGCCGGGGTCACCACAAGATCCGGGGGGACCCCTTCGAAGAAGCAGAGGCGAGTGACCCCGAAGAGGGGCAGGTCGGCGCTGATTCCGCTAAGCAGCGCTTCTGCTACGCCGCCATCATCCAGCATGCTGCCAGCCGCGTGCTCGCCTACTCCCAAGAATACAGTGCCGCCCGCGCCCATGAAGCCCGCACTTATGGGCTTGAAGAGGAACTATGTCGCTATGGACCAGTAAGTGCTCCTTCCTGCCCTTGCTCCTGGATTTCGTTGTAGTGCCTTATATCTTCGTTTGATGTCAGACCGCAGCCGGTGGCGAGGAAGAAGAAGGGGGATGCTGGGGCCGCCGAGGTCAAGTGCGCTGCCGCGGTTGCCGCAACTCCGATGTAGAGGGGCGCAACAGCTCCTTCCGCTCCTGCAGAGGCACTGCTCTCCCGAGGGTGTGGGGCCTAGCCTCAAGAGGAAACGGCTCCCACACCAGAGATGACCCCGAAGGTGCCTATTCTCAACTCGCTTGCTGCGAACCCAAGGCCTTCGGAGCCCCCAGTCCTTCCTGCTGCTGCTGCTCCGCCAGTCTTGGTGCCAGGAGCGCCTCTTCTTCTATCCACTTCGCCGTCGGGCCATGGTGCTTCCGCCGTGTCCAGAGCACTGGAGGAGGCCTGCTCCATGCTGACCAGCTCCAGGGTGATCTTCAAGGTCCAGACTGGCGCAGGGCGTCGGGGCGCCTAGAGCTGGTCTCGGGGTGGCTCCTGGCCGATGCGTCTGTCCGGACGGCCTTGGGTTATGCCGTGGCATCCGCGAAGGAGGGCCAGAGGGTGGTCGGCTTAGCGGCGGCCGAACGTGATGTGGCGCTGAAGGAAGCCAAGGAAGCATAGGAGCGATGCCGTGCGGTGGAGGATGAACTGAAGACCCTCCATGATCAGCAGGCCACCCAGGCCAGTCAGTTCAAGGTGCAGGAGGAGGAGCTGAAGGCCAAGGAGGCTGCAATTGCTGACCATGACGCTGAGCTGGAGCAGGCGGCCCAGGAGTAGGCCATGGAGCGTAGCCACCTGGAGAAGTTGAAGGAGGAGGTGGAGGCGGCCCAGGCGTCCCTCGCCAAGGCCGAGAAGGCGGCCACCATGGAGCACGACGCCTTCGCCTCCCTCGAGGCGAGGTCCTGCAAGGCGCTGCAGGACCTCTTCGGGAGCGAGCACTAGGAGCCAGCGGAGACCCTGGAGCAGGGCCCTGCCGCTCTGCTTCTCGAGCTCGTTGAAGCGCTCGAGAGCATCATCGCCGGGTTCGGCTCCATGGTGGAGGGGAGGCCCGCGTACTCTCTTCCTCAGCCCTGACGCGCGTCTTCAGCCATCTCTATCTTTGGGAAGCCAGCTTCGACTTCGCCGCCTTGCTCGAGCCCGTGGACCCCGGTCCTGTGCCACTGCTGCTGAAGCCCTGATGGGTCCGGTGGAGGCCCTGCTGAAGAAGTTCCTCGTCGTTGGCCCCGTGGCTGGGGCTGAAAGCAAGGATGATGGCGATATCATCGATGACGGGACTCCGCAGGCGGGCAACAACGACGTCCAAGGCTGAAGAGGAGGCTCGGCAGTAGTGCTTCTTCCTGGTTTTATTCTACAACATTTATCATGCCTCGTGGAGGCGTAAGAACTTATGCTCGGAACAATGTGTTTTGTAATAATTTTGCAAGAGTTTCGCGGTCTCTTTTTCGTTTGCTTTAGCGTTCTGCTTTGGTAGGGACCAACCCCGCATGTACCTCAGCCGCTGTTGGGTGGTCCGGATCGCCAGGACGAGGCCAAGGGATGAGAGGCTACAGGGTTAGTTAGGCTCCTGAGACGCGATGCTCAGGAGTCCCTCTTGGCGTACGAACTGCTTGGGAAAGGGAGTGCAAGAGCAGGCCTTGGTGTTCTGCATCGGCAGGGCCCGGCCCCGCACATACCTCAGTCGTTGTTGGGTCGTACGGATTGCCAGGACGAGACCAATGGGTGAGGGGCTACGTGGACAGTTAGGCTCCTGAGACACGATGCTCAGGAGTCCCCCTTGACGTATGAATATACCATCATACCTTTCCTCACCGAGCTCTCGCTTGGGAGGGGTGCACGAAGACCAGGTCTATGGGACATGGCAGGGTGACGTATGCCCGGCATGACCTGAGCGTAGCCCCCGTGCCCAACCGCGATGCAACCTCTGGGCTAGGGAGGCACCTCCATGGTGGCATACAGATCTTTGTGAAGACAAGAAACACTCCAAATCGGAAGAGCATTAGAAGACGACAAACCTCGGCGAGATCCTCGTCGAGAACACCCACAAGACCCCCGGTAAGGTCCTTGCTGGGGACGACCGCAACGCCATGGCAAGACCCTTGCCAGGACCCCGGCATGGCCCTTGCTGACGGCATCCATGAGGCCATAGTCAGGCCCGCATCCACCAAGCTTCTGC
Organism: Triticum aestivum; assembly: GCF_018294505.1. NCBI lineage: Eukaryota > Viridiplantae > Streptophyta > Magnoliopsida > Poales > Poaceae > Triticum > Triticum aestivum. The sequence continues at coordinate 382,238,153 of NC_057807.1, forward strand.
CACCATTCCCATGCAACTACCAGCCCACCAGCCGGGCGGGCGCTTGCGTGTCGACGTGAGGCTCCTCGCCCAACTCAGCGCATGCCTACGTGGTGGCATGCAAACCTTCATGAAGGCCGTACCACCGCGCCACCTCAGCTGCCTGCCAGCTTCTTGGAAATATGCCCTAGAGGCAATAATAAAATGGTTATTATTGTATTTCCTTGTTCATGATAATTGTCTATTCTTCATGCTATAATAGTATTGACCGGAAACCGCAATACATGTGTGAATACATAGACCACAACATGTCCCTAGTGAGCCTCTAGTTGACTAGCTCGTTGATCAACAGATGGTCATGGTTTCCTGACCATGGACATTGGATGTCATTGATAACGGGATCACATCATTAGGAGAATGATGTGATGGACAAGACCCAATCCAAAGCATAGCACAAGATCGTGTAGTTCGTTTGCTAAAGCTTTTCTAATGTCAAGTATCATTTCCTTAGACCATGAGATTGTGTAACTCCCTGATACCGTAGGAGTGCTTTGGGTGTACCAAACGTCACAACTTAACTGGGTGGCTATAAAGGTGCACTACAGGTATCCCCGAAAGTGTCTGTTGGGTTGGCACGAATCGAGACTGGGATTTGTCACTCCGTATGACGGAGAGGTATCTCTGGGCCCACTCGGTAATGCATCATCATAATGAGCTCAATGTGACTAAGTAGTTAGTCACGGGATCATGCATAATGGAACAAGTAAAGTGACTTGCCGGTAACGAGATTGAACGAGGTATTGGGATACCAACGATCGAATCTCGGGCAAGTAACGTACCGATTGACAAAGGGAATTGCATACGGGATTGCTTGAATCCTTGACATCGTGGTTCATCCGATGAGATCATAGTGGAACATGTGGGAGCCAACATGGGTATCCAGATCCCGCTGTTGGTTATTGGCCAGAGAGCTGTCTCGGTCATGTCTGCATGATTCCCGAACCCGTAGGGTCTACACACTTAAGGTTCGATGACGCTAGGGTTATAAGGGAAGTTTGTATGTGGTTACTGAATGTTGTTCGGAGTCCCGGATGAGATCCCAGATGTCACGAGGAGTTCCGGAATGGTCCGGAGGTAAAGAATAATATATAGGAAGTGAGGTTTTGGCCACCAGAAGTATTTCGGGGGTCACCGGTAATGTACCGGGACCACCGGAAGGGTTCCGGGGGTCCACCGGGAGGGCCACCATCCCCAGAGGCTTGCATGGGCCTAGAGTGGAAAAGGACCAGCCCCAGAGTGGGCTGGTGCGCCTCCCACCAAGGCCCAAGGCGCAGCTATGAGGGGAGAGGGGAAACCCTAGGCGCAGATGGGCCTAAAGGCCCACCCTAGGGCGCACCCCCCTCTCCCCCTCTTGGACGCCCCCTCTATCCCATCTAGGGCTGCCGCACCCCCTAGGGGTGGGAACCCTAGAGGGGGCGCACCCTCCTCCCCTCCTCCTATAAATAGTGGGGTTTTTGGGGCTGCCATACACATGAGTTTCCACCTCTCCTGGCGCAGCCCTACCCCTCTCCCTCCTTGTCTCTCGCCGTGCTTGGAGAAGCCCTGCTGGAGTGCCACACTCCTCCATCACCACCACGCCGTTGTGCTGCTACTGGACGGAGTCTTCCCCAACCTCTCCCTCTCTCCTTGCTGGATCAAGGCAAGGGAGACGTCACCGGGCTGCATGTGTGTTGAACGCGGAGGCACCGTTCTTCGGTGCTTAGATCGGATTCGGCCGCGATCTGAATTGCTTCGTGAAGGACTCCACCGACCGCATTCTTGTAACGCTTCTGCATCGCGATCTTCAAGGGTATGAAGATGCACTCCCCTCTCTCTCGTTGCTAGTATCTCCATAGATTGATCTTGGTGATGCGTAGAAAATTTTGAATTTCTGCTACGTTCCCCAACAGTGGCATCATGAACTAGGTCTATTTCGTAGATTCTATGCACGAGTAGAACACAAGTAGTTGTGGGCGTTGGTTTTGTTCAATATGCTTACCGTTACTAGTCCTATCTTGTTTCAATGGTATTGTGGGATGAAGCGGCCCGGACCAACCTTACACGTACACTTACGTGAGACAGGTTCCACCGACTGACATGCACTTGTTGCATAAGGTGGCTAGCGGGTGCCAGTCTCTCCCACTTTAGTCGGATCGGATTCGATGAAAAGGGTCCTTATGAAGGGTAAATAGCAATTGGCATATCACATTATGGTTTTGGCGTAGATAAGAAACGTTCTTGCTAGAAACCTATAGCAGCCACGTAAAAACTTGCAACAACAATTAGAGGACGTCTAACCTGTTTTTGCAGCATATGCCGTGTGATGTGATATGGCCAAGAAGGATGTGATGAATGAAATATATGTGATGTATGAGATTGATCATATTCTTGTAATAGGAATCATGACTTGCATGTCGATGAGTATGACAACCGGCAGGAGCCATAGGAGTTGTCTTTATTTATTGTATGACCTGCATGTCACTGAATAACGCCTTGTAATTACTTTACTTCATTGCTAAACCGTTATCTATAGTAGTAGAAGTAATAAGTTGGCGAGACAACTTCATGGAGACACGATGATGGAGATGATGATGATGGAGATCATGGTGTCATGCCAGTGACGATGAGGATCATGGAGCCCCGAAGATGGAGATCAAAAGGAGCAAAATGATATTGGCCATATCATGTCACTATTTGATTGCATGTGATGTTTATCATGTTTATGCATCTTATTTGCTTAGAACAACGGTAGTAAATAAGATGATCCCTCATAATAATTTCAAGAAAGTGTTCCCCCTAACTGTGCACCGTTGCGAAAGTTCGTTGTTTCGAAGCACCACGTGATGATCGGGTGTGATAGATTCTAACATTCGCATACAACGGGTGTAAGATAGATTTACACACGCGAAACACTTAGGTTGACTTGACGAGCCTAGCATGTACAGACATGGCCTCGGAACACAAGAGACCGAAAGGTCGAACATGAGTCGTATAGTAGATACGATCAACATGAAGATGTTCACCGATGATGACTAGTCCGTCTCACGTGATGATCGGACACGGCCTAGTTGAGTCAGATCATGTATCACTTAGATGACTAGAGGGATGTCTATCTGAGTGGGAGTTCATTAGATGAACTTAATTATCCTGAACATAGTCAAAAGGTCTTTGCAAATTATGTTGTAGCTCGCATTTCAGTTCTATTGTTTTAGATATGTTCCTAGAGAAAATTTAGTTGAAAGTTGATAGTAGCAATTATGCGGACTGGGTCCATAAACTGAGGATTGTCCTCATTACTGCGCAGAAGGCTTATGTCCTTAATGCACCGCTCGTTGTGCTGAACCTCGAATATCGTCTGTGAATGTTGCGAACATCTGACATACACATTTTGATGACTACATGATAGTTCAGTAATGTTAAACGTTTTAGAATTATGGCGCCGAAGACGTTTTTGAAACGTCGCGAAACATATGAGATGTTCCGAGGGCTGAAATTGGGATTTCAGGCTCGTGCCCACGTCAAGAGGTATGAGACCTCCGACAAGTTTCTAGCCTACAAACTAATTGAGAAAAGCTCAGTCGTTGAGCTTGTACTCGCATTGTCTGGGTACAACAATCACTTGAATCGAGTGGGAGTTAATCTTCTAGATGAGATAGTGATGTTTCTCCAAAGTCATTGCCACCAAGCTACTAGAGCTTCATGATGAACTATAACCTATCAGGGATAGATTTGATGATCCTTGAAATATTCGCAATGTTTGACACTGCGAAAGTAGAAATCAAGAAGGAGCATCAATTGTTGATGGTTAGTGAAACCACTAGTTTCAAGAAGGGCAAGGGCAAGAAGGGATGCTTCATGAAATGGCAAATCAGTTGCTTCTCTAGTGAAGAAACCCAAGGTTGAACCCAAACCCGAGACTAAGTGCTTCTATAATGAGGGGAACGGTCACTGAAGCAGAACTACCCTAGATACTTGGTAGATGAGAAGGCTGGCAAGGTCGACAGAAATATATTGGATATACATTATATTGATGTGTACTTTACTAGTACTCATAGTAGCACCAGGGTATTAGAAATCAGTTCGGTTGCTAAGTGTTAGTAACTCGAAATAAAAGCTGTAGAATAAACAGAGACTAGCTAAAGGTGAGATGACGATATGTGTTGGAAGTGTTTCCAAGCTTGATGTGATCAAGCATCACATACTCCCTCTACCATCGAGATTGGTGTTAAACCTAAATAATTGTTATTTGGTGTTTGCATTGAGCATAGACATGATTGGATTATGTCTATCGCAATGCGATTATTCATTTAAGGAGAATAATGGTTACTCTGTTTATTTGAATAATACCTTCAATGGTCTTGCACCTAAAATGATTGGTTTATTGAATCTCGATCGTAGTGATACACATGTTCATGCCAAAAGATATAAGATAGTAATGATATAGTGCCACCTACTTGTGGCACTGCCATTTGAGTCATATTGGTATAAAACGCATGAAGAAGCTCCATGTTGATGGATCTTTGGACTCACTCGTTTTTGAAACGTTTGAGACATGCGAACCATGTCTATTGGTATGTGCGCATGAAGAAACTCCATGCAGATGGATCGTTTGGACTCACTTGATTCTAAATCACTTGAGACATGAAAATTGTACCACATGGGCAAGATGGCTGAAAAGCCTCGTTTTCAGTAAGATGGAATAATAGAGCAACTTGTTGGAAGTAATACATTTTAATGTGTGCTGTCCAAGGAGTGCCGAGGCACGTAGTGGATATTGTTATGTTCTTACTTCATAGATGATTTGAGTAGATGCTAAGTATATTTACTTGATGAAACACAAGTCTGAATTATTGAAAGGTTCAAGTAATTTCAGAGTGAAGTTGAAGATCATCGTGACAAGAGGATAAAATGTCTATGATATGATCATAGAGATGAATATCTGAGTTACGAGTTTGGTACACAATTAAGACCTTGTGGAAATTGTTTCACAACTAATACCGCCTGGAACACCATAGTGTGATGGTGTGTCCAAACATCATAGCTGCACCCTATTAGATATGGTGCATACCATGATGTCTCTTATCGAATTACCACAATTGTTTATGGGTTAGGCATTAGAGACAACCGCATTCACTTCAAATAGGGCACCACGTAATTCTGTTGAGATGACATCATATGAACTATGGTTTAGAGAAACCTAAGTTGTCGTTTCTTGAAAGTTTGGGGCTGCGATGCTTATGTGAAAAAAGGTTTCATCCTGATAAGCTTGAACCCAAAGCGGATAAATACATCTTCATAGGACACCCAAAACAGTTGGGTATACCTCCTAATTCAGACCCGGAAGCAAAAATGATTGTTTCTAGAAGGGGGTCCTTTCTCGAGGAAAAGTTTCTCTCGAAAGAATTGAGTGGGAGGATGGTGGAGACTTTATGAGGTTATTGAACCATCACTTCAACCAGTGTGTAGCAGGGCACAAGAAGTTGTTCCTGTGGCATCTACACCAATTGAAGTGGAAGCTGATGATAGTGATCATGAAACTTTGGATCAAGTCACTACCGAACCTCGTAGGTCGACAAGGACGCGTACTGCTTCGGAGTGGTACGGTAATCCTGTCTTGGAGGTCATGTTGCTAGACAACAACGAACCTACGAGCTATGGAGAAGCAATGGTGGGCCCGAATTCTGGCAAATGGCTAGAGGCCATAAAATCCGAGAGAGGATCCATGTATGAAATCAGAGTGTAGACTTTGGCAGAACTACTTAATGGTCATAAGGCTGTTGGGTACAAATGGATTTTAAAAGAAAGACAGACAATGATGGTAAGTGTCACCATTAAGAAAGCTCGACTTTTTGTTAAGATGTTTTCCGACAATCTACGATGAGACTTTCTCACTCGTAGCGATGCTAAAGAGTCTGTTGGAATTATATTAGCAGTTACTGCATGATTTATGAAATCTTGTAGATAGGATGTCAAAAAACATTGTTTCCTCGACGATATTCTTGAGGAAAGGTTGTATGTGATACAACCAAAAGGTTTTGTCAATCGTAAAAGATGCTAACAAGTATGCAAAGCTCCAGCAATCCTTCTAAGGACTGGAGTAAGCATCTCGGAGTTGGAATATATGCTTTGATGAGATAATCAAAGATTTTGGGTTTATACAAAGTTTATGAGAAACTTGTATTTCCAAAGAAGTGAGTGGGAGAACTATAGAATTTTTGATGAGTATATGTTATTGACATATTGTTGATCAAAAATGATATAGAATTTCTAGAAAGCATATAGGGTATTTGAAAAGCATTTTTCAATGGAAAACCTGGATTAAGCTACTTGAACATTGAGCATCAAGATCTATAAGGATAGATCAAAAACGCTTAATAGTACTTTCAAATAAATACATGCCGTGACAAGATTTTGAAGGAGTTCAAAATAGATTGGCGAAGAAGGAGTTCTTCGCTTTGTTATAAGGTGTGAGTATTGAGTAAGACTCAAGACCTGACCATGGCATAAGAGAGAGAATGTACGAAGGTCGTCTCCTATTCTTCAGACATAGGCTCTACAGTATGCTATGCTGTGTACCGCACCTGAAGTGTGCCTTGCCATGAGTCAGTCAAGGGGTACAAGAATGATCTAGGAATGGATCACAAGACAGCGGTCAAACATATCCTTAGTAACTAGTGGACTAAGGAATTTTCTCGATTATGGAGGTGGTAAAAGAGTTCGTCATAAAGGGTTACGCCGATGCAAACTTTGACATTAATCCGGATTATTCTGAGTAGTAAACCGGTTTCATATAGTAGAACAGTTATTTGGAATAGCTCCAAATAGAGCGTGGTACCTGCATCTAGGAGATGACATAGAGATTTGTAAAGCACACACATATCTGAAAGATTCAGACCCGTTGACTAATAACCTCTCTCACAAGCGAGATATGATCAAACCCAATGGGTGTTGGACTCGTTACAATCACATAGTGATGTGAACTAGATTATTGACTCTAGTGCAAGTGGGAGACTGTTGGAAATATACCCTAGAGGCAATAATAAAATGGTTATTATCGTATTTCCTTGTTCATGATAATTGTCTATTACTCATGCTATAATTGTATTGACCGGAAACCGCAATACATGTGTGAATACATAGACCACAACATGTCCCTAGTGAGCCTCTAGTTGACTAGCTCGTTGATCAACAGATGGTCATGGTTTCCTGACCATGGACATTGGATGTCATTGATAACGGGATCACATCATTAGGAGAATGATGTGATGGACAAGACCCAATCCTAAGCATAGCACAAGATCGTGTAGTTCGTTTGCTAAAGCTTTTCTAATGTCAAGTATCATTTCCTTAGACCATGAGATTGTGTAACTCCCTAATACCGTAGGAGTGCTTTGGGTGCACCAAACGTCACAATGTAACTGGGTGGCTATAAAGGTGCACTACAGGTATCTCCGAAAGTGTTTGTTGGGTTGGCACGAATCGAGACTGGGATTTGTCACTCCGTATGACGGAGAGGTATCTCTGGGCCCACTCGGTGATGCATCATCATAATGAGCTCAATGTGACTAAGTAGTTAGTCATGGGATCATGCATTACGGAACGAGTAAAGTGACTTACCGGTAACGAGATTGAGCGAGGTATTGGGATACCGACGATCGAATCTCGGGCAAGTAACATACCTATTGACAAAGGGAATTGCATACGGAATTGCTTGAATCCTTGACATCATGGTTCATCCGATAAGATCATAGTGGAACATGTGGGAGCCAACATGGGTATCCAGATCCGCTGTTGGTTATTGGCCAGAGAGCTGTCTCGGTCATATCTGCATGATTCCCGAACCCGTAGGGTCTACACACTTAAGGTTCGATGACGCTAGGGTTATAAGGGAAGTTTGTATGTGGTTACCGAATGTTGTTCAAAGTCCCAGATGAGATCCCGGACGTAAGGAGGAGTTCTGGAATGGTCTGGAGGTAAAGAATAATATATAGGAAGTGAGGTTTTGGCCACCGGAAGTATTTCGGGGGTCACCGGTAATGTACCGGGACCACCGGAAGGGTTCCGGGGGTCCATCGGGAGGGGCCACCAGCCCCGGAGGCTTGCATGGGCCTAGAGTGGAAAGGGACCAGCCCCAGAGTGGGCTGGTGCACCTCCCACCAAGGCCCAAGGTGCAACTATGAGGGGAGAGGGGAAACCCTAGGCACAGATGGGCCTAAAGGCCCACCCTAGGGCGCACCCCCCTCTCTCCCCCTCTTGGCCGCCCCCTCTATCCGATCTAGGGCTGGCGCCCCCCTAGGGGTGGGAACCCTAGAGGGGGCGCACCCTCCTCCCCTCCTCCTATAAATAGTGGGGGTTTTGGGGCTGCCATACACATGAGTTTCCACCTCTCCTGGCGCAGCCCTACCCCTCTCCCTCCTCATCTCTCGCAGTGCTCGGCGAAGCCCTGCTGGAGTGCCACGCTCCTCCATCACCACCACGCCGTTGTGCTGCTGCTGGACGGAGTCTTCCCCGACCTCTCCCTCTCTGCTTGCTGGATCAAGGCACGGGAGACGTCACCGGGCTGCACGTGTGTTGAACACGGAGGCACGATTCTTCGATGCTTAGATCGGATTCGGCCGCGATCTGAATCGCTTCGTGAACGACTCCACCGACCGCGTTCTTGTAACGCTTCCGCATCGCGATCTTCAAGGGTATGAAGATGCACTCCCCTCTTTCTCATTGCTAGTATCTCCATAGATTGATCTTGGTGATGCATAGAAAATTTTGAATTTCTGCTACATTCCCCAACACAGCTAACATGGCACTGACCGCCTCGCTGGCCCAGGCGCGTGTCAAGACAGGGCGAAGCAGTTGTAAAGTGGAGGGGACACGTCGAAGGCACATTAAATGTGTCTTGTCCCGTAATGGTTAGCGATAGGCTTAACCACACCCCGATGTCACCTCCTGTGTGCCACTGTGGCGATCCCCTTGCGTATAAAAGGAGGCCCAAGGCATCCAGAAGAAGGATTCGGACCCCTGAGCAAGTGACTCATTGTAGCTAGCTCAAGAACAGCAAGAACACTCAAATAGATACACTAAGCAGGAGTAGGGTATTACGCACGTCGCGACCTGAACCTGGGTAAACGACTCGTGTGCTCTGAGTTGGCCCCCGATCCTGCTCTCCTCTCAACCCAGCACCCCGCAACCATAGTAGGGATCCCGTTTGATCCCATAGGTGTCGTTTCCACCAACATCTTTGGCCCACCAGGTAGGGGTCGCCAGTTTAGAGAATCTGGTTCAGGAGTTGGTTCAGTAGTTCTTCGTCTCCATGGCTCCCAAGAATAAGACGACGACAGCGATCGGCTCATCTAGAGTCGGACCGCCTGTACGAGTGCGGGCGGGGAGCGGGCCCGTCATGGACAGGACCTGGGGTACGGCCTGTGAACTCCCGCATCACTCTGGCAGCCAGGCCCTAGCAAGCGGCGCCGCTCACGAGCAGAACGACGAGTCACACGTCGCCGGATCCAGAGATGGAGTTGTGCCCCCGCAGGCGGTGCGGGGCCGTCCACAGCCGTCGATGTACCACCAGCTGGTGGCATGGCGACCTCCAAGACACCCACGCCAGCGCCCACCGCGCGCTCCTCTCAAGTTGCACATGATGAGCAACATCGCCACATTGAGGATCCCGGGCGCCACCGTGAGAAGAGCCCCGCGCACCATTCTCGGGAAGAGGATGGCCAACATGCATGTCGGAGCATTGGCAGGAATGGCGTACGACCGCAGGACGTGACAGGGCTCCCTCTGACATTGTCAGAGGTCAGAGCGCGTCACGGTCCACACAGCTTTTGCCACCACCCACGCCAACGGAAGCTTTGGCGCGCGCGCAACTGCTCCTTGATTTCCCTCCTATTGCGGAGAAGCTTGGCGAGTGGAGAGCCACCGTCCAGAGCCTCGTCAACATCGCCAACAGGGACGAGCCACGACCAGCGGCGCCCATGGACCGGCGCTCCGTAGAGCCACCACATCCCAGCAGAGCAGGGGCCGGGGGAGATGCTGCCACGGTGCACTCCCCCCCCCCACACCAGCCACTGCGAGCGCCGGTCCGTCGTGATGATGCCCGTAACAACATGTTGGTAGCGTTGTCCGATCCATAGACCCGCTGCGATCAACGCCAAGTTCTTCAGGAGCGAGCTTGTGAAGATGCTCGAACCACTATCGAGCGCCGGCGTGATGCGTGCCAGCAATCAGACAGGCAGGTGGGACCCGCTACGGACCACCTGGCTCTGGGAGGTGACAGTGGCCTACCTTACGGGGTGGGTTGCCCGACCTTTACCCTGAGCTGCGGCGGTTCCGGTGGCCCTCCCACCGCATGTTCAAACCTGACATGGGCGATAAGTACAACGGCAAGACTCACCTATTGGAGTTCCTTAGCATCTACACCATCGCGATGCAGGCCGCTGGGGCGCGCGACGACAAGGTGCTCGCCAATTATTTCCCGTTGGCACTTAAGCCCAACGTCATGTCATGGTTGATGCACTTGCCAGTAGATTCCATTTCTTCTTGGTCAAACTTGTGTCATGAGTTTGTGCGCCTTTACCAGAGGCCATCAAGCTCATGTCCAGGCGAGTGATTTGCACATCATTCCCCAGAAGGAAGGAGAAAGCCTGCGCAAGTACATCCAGAGGTTCAGCCGGGTGCAATAAAACATCCCAGACGTTCATCCTGCCGCCGTGATCAGCGCATTCCACCAGAATGTGCACAATCGCAAGATGCGTGAAGAGCTGGCAATGAACAAGGTCAGGGATGTGGCTGAACTCTACGTTCTGGCCGATAGGTGTGCCCGGGCTGAGGAGGGGAGGAAGTACCCCGGCAAGGACGCCGGCGCAGAAACCGACTCCATAGACGACACCGCCGCTCCGGCAAAGAAGGGGCGACGTCGTAACAGAAAGCACAAGGGCAAGACAGTACTTGCCATCGAGGGGTCCGACGACACCAGCGCTGCCAAGAAGGCCAAGGAAAGCAACCCCGGCAAGGAGGTTGCCGAGTGTGCCGCTTGCCGGGCCTTGGCGGCTACCGACTAGCCGAGGAGCTCTGATAAGCAGTACTGTAAGATCCACCGCACCAAAGGCCACGTCCTCCAGAACTGCCGACAAGTAGAGCTGCTTGCTGAGAAGCAAAAAGCTAAGTACGAGCGGTGGGACAAGGACAAGGGGCAAGATGGTGCCGGTGGGTCCGGCAAGAAGCATGGCAACCAAGGAGGCCGCCGCGGCAAGGACAACCAGCAAGAGAGGCCCGCCAGGGGCCGTGACAAGAAACAGGAAGACGATGATCATGACGAAGACGATGATCATGACGAGGACGATGAGTCCAGTGACCAACAGTTCCAGAAAGCTACAGAGGGCATTGCATCGACGGTGGCGCCTCATTTCACACCTCTCACCACCAACTCAAGCAGTGGGCGCGAGAGATTGCAGTGGCGGAGCCATCGGTTGACGCTTGGGAGCCACTGAAGTGGTCCGGCACGCCTATCATTTTCAACACCGAGGACCACCCTGATCGCACAACATCGGTCGGGTGCTTGTCGTTGTTGGTTTCGCCAACAATATGCAACCTCAAGGTGACGAAGATGCTGGTCATTGGTGGGGCCGGCCTGAACCTAATCTCGCCAGTCATGATCAAGAGGCTGCAGATTCTTGATGGAGACCTCGAGGAAACGGGCACGTTTCAAGGGGGAAACTCGGGAAGGAGTCAGACAAAGGGAAAGGTCACGCTGCCCGTGAGATTTGGAAGTGAGCTGAATTACGGGACAGAGAGGATTGTCTTCGACGTAGCCGAGATCCCCTTGCCCTACAACGGGATCCTCGGCCGCCCGACGCTAGCTAAGTTCATGGCAGCGTCACACTACGCCTATAACACGTTGAAGATGCCCGGGCCGATGACCATCATCACAGTCCCCTCTAACAAGAAAGACGCGTTGGTCTGCGCTGATTAACTCTATCGGCAAGCAGTTGCAGTGACTGCCGCCAAGGCACTTACTCCTGTCGATGGAGCTACGGGGGGCAAGATAAACGGTAGGACCTCTCGCACGCACCCCGGCAAGCGCACCTCTTTGGAGTGTTGTGCCCCCGCAGAGGACGTGCCAGAGAGCTCCACCGGCAAGAGCAAGAAGTCTAGAGCTGCACCACCAGAGATCAAGAAGGTGTCCGCCAAGGAGGACGACACGTGAGGGACTTTCACCATAAGCTCCTCCCTTGATAGCAAATAGGAAGGCGAGCTCGTCACTTTCCTGCGGGCGAATGTTGATGTGTTTGCATGGCAAGCCTCCGACATCCCCGGCGTTCCCAGGGAAGTGATTGAGCACCATCTTGTTGTCTGTCCTCGTGCACGGCCCGTCAAGCAGAAGGTCAGGAAGCAAGCTCTAGAAAGGCAAGAATTAATCATAGAAGAAATCAGAAAGCTAGAAGCAGCAGGCTTGGTGAGGGGGGGGGGGGGTACTCCACCCGACGTGGTTGGACAATCCGGTAGTGGTGCACAAGGCAAATGGGAAGTGGAGGTTGTGTATTGATTACATGGATATCAATAAGGCATGTCCAAAAGACCCCTTCCCGTTACCGCGCATCGACCAGATTGTTGACTCCACGGCCGGGTGTGACTTGTTGTCCTTCCTCGACGCCTACTCCGGATATCATCAGATCTTCATGTCAAAAGAAGATGAAGAGAAGACGGCATTCATCACCCCATGCGGTATGTATTACTTTTTACGGATGCCTTTCGGGTTGAAGAGTGCTGGCTCGACTTTCACAAGAGAAGTCCAAATTGGTTTTGAGCCCCAGCTCCATAGAAATATGGAAGCCTATATGGATGACATAGTGGTCAAAACCAAGGACAAAGCAACGCTTGTGCAAGATATGGAGGAAACGTTTGCAAATCTGCGCAAGATCAACCTCAAGCTGAACCCTGAGAAGTGTGTTTTCGGCGTACCATCCGGCAAGCTTCTCGAGTTCTTTGTGTCGCAGCGCGAGATTGAAATGAATCCCGACAAGATTAAGGCCATCAAACAGATCGAGGCACCCAAGCGGATCAAGGATGTGCGTCGGCTCACTGGCTGCATTGCCGCCATGAGCAGATTCATCTCCAGGTCTGTCGAGCATGCCCTCCCCTTCTTCAAAGTTTTGAAGAAGGCAGGCCAATGGAGTGGACCCCAGAGGCCGAGGTGGCGCTGCAAGACTTGAAGAAGTAACTCTCCTCCATGCCGACACTGGTTGCGCCTAAACCATAAGAGTCGTTGCTGCTGTATCTAGCAGCAACGAATCAAGTGGTCAGTGTTGCGCTAGTGGCACAGAGGGAGGTCAACAAAGAGACAATCGCGACGGCAGGCTTGGTGGATGGCGAGCCAAAGCTCCCCCCGGCAGGTCCTGATCCCGGCAGGGCGGGGCACTCGGTAGAGTCTGATACCGGCAAGACAGGGCCTGCGCAGCCAGGTAAAGTGGTGCAGAAGAAGAAGGTGATGCAGCACCCTGTTTACTTTGTCAGCTCCCTCTTGCAGGGGGCTAGGTCAAGGTACTCTGGTATGCAGCAATTGCTCTTCGGCCTTTTTGTGGCCTCGAGGAAGCTACGTCATTACTTCAAGGCACACGAGATCACCGTTGTCACCCGCCTTCCGTTGTAACGGATACTGCATAACCCAGATGCAACAGGAAGGATTGTGGAATGGGCCTTGGAGCTGTCAAGTTTTTGTCTGAAGTTTGAAAGTACCTCGACAATCCAGAGAAGAGTTTTGGCGGAGTTCGTTGCGGAATGGACCTCGACGCCCGACGAAGAGGTCCAGGAGACCGCTCTCCCCGGCAAGGAAACGAGCCGCAACTGGATCATGTACTTTGATGGGGCTTTCTCGCTGCAAGGCGCCGGTGCTGGCGTGTTTCTTATCGCACCCACCGGAGAGCACCTCAAGTATGTCATCCAAATGCACTTTCCCCGGGAGATGTCAACGAACAACACTGCGGAATACGAGGGCTTGCTTGCCAGTCTCAGAATCGCAGCGGACCTTAGAGTCAAAAAGCTAATCGTCAGGGGTGATTCACAGCTCGTTGCCAGGCAAATCAACAAGGATTATCAAAGCCCGCTGATGGAAGCTTACGTCGATGAAGTGAGGAAACTGGAGGAGCGCTTTGACGGGATACAGACGGAGCATGTCCCCCGAGTGGAGAATGTCATCGCCGATTATCTGTCGAAGCGTGCTGCCCTCAAGCTACCTGTGGAACCAGGTACTTTTGTGCTTTGGTTAACTCAACCATCCGTCGAACCATCAACGGGGTAGAGCAAGCGGATTAGGCCCCGGCAAGTATTTCCCCACCGAGTTCCCCAGAGCCGCTGGCGAAGATGTTGCCGTGGATGCCGATCCTGTCGTGGGGCAGCCAACTCCGGCAGGGCCTCAGGCCATGGCCGTAGAGACGGCCATTCCCGTGGTAGAAGAGATGCCTTTAGTCCTTGCCGTCGAGCCCCAGGCTCCGGCATGGGCATAGCACATCGTCCAATTCCTCCAGACAGGGGAACTTCCTGAGGAGCAGGAAGAAGCAGAGAAAGTAGCCCATCGGTCTGTCGTGTATCACTTCGTTGATGATGTTCTGTACAGGAAAAGACCAAATGGTGTGAAGTTGAAGTGCATTCCACGGGAGGAAGGACTGGAGCTATTGGCAGAAATACATGGAGGCATATGTGGCTCCCACATAGGGTCGAGGGCCCTTGCCGGCAAGGCTTTCCGGCAGGGTTTCTTCAGGCCCACTGCCCTCCAGGATGCGACGACACTAGTAACCAAGTGTGAAGCATGCTAGTTCCATTCGAAGAAGCTTCATCAACCAGCTCAAGCCCTTCAAACCATCCCTCTGTCCTGTCCCTTCTCGGTCTGGGGGCTCGACATATTGGGCCTTTTCCCTCGTGCCGTCGGGGGCTTTGAGTACTTGTATGTTGCAATCGACAAGTTCACAAAGTTTCCTGAGGTGCAAGCAGTGAGGAAGGTGACAGCGCAGTCAGCCATCAAGTTCTTCAAGGGGCTAGTTTGTCGTTTCGGTGTACCCAACATAAAGATCACTGATAACAACACACAGTTCACAAGCCACGCCTTCATGCAGTACATCAAGGATCTCAGTAGCAAGGTCTGTTTTGCTTCCGTGGCACACCCACGAAGCAACAACCAAGCAAAGAGAGCAAATGCTGAAGTTCTGCGAGGCTTAAGAACAAAGACTTTTGATAGGCTGCGCAAGAGTGGAAGGCGCTGGATTGACGAGTTGCCGGCGGTTCTTTGGTCGATCAGAACGACGCCAAATCGAGCCATTGGCCAGACACCCTTTGCCCTAGTCTATGGGGCAGAAGCAGTTCTCCCCACGGAACTCATATACGGGTCACCTCGAGTGCTCTCTTATGATGAGCTTGAGGAAGAGCGATTGCGGCAAGATGACGCGACGCTCCTTGAGGAAGATCGTCTTCGGGCGGCTGTGAGAGCAGCACGCTACCAACAAGCCTTGCACTGCTACCATAGCCGCAAGGTTCATGCCCGAAGCTTTAAGGAAGGCGACCTTGTTCTTCGACACGTTCAGTCGGCCAAGAATTCGAACAAGTTGATGCCAAAGTGGGAAGGCCCTTATCGGGTAACACGAGTCACCAGGCCTGGCGTAGTCCGCCTGGAAACCAAAGATGCCATTCCAGTGAGCAACTCCTGGAACATCGAGCATCTTCACAAGATTTACCCATAAGGCGCGGCTGCCGGGCCCCCCGGCAAGCCACCTTTTGTACAAGCCTTGCCGGCAAGGCATGTAACCCTCTATACACAGGCGCAGACCCTGAGCATAAATAAACGAAGAGCTGGCGCCCTAAGTTATAGCATGCATGCTAGATTGAGTCTCTCCCTCGGTTAGGGTTGATAGTGCCTAGCAGCGACTAACCCCTAGCATAGAGGTCGAGTTTGTGTCTCTTTATTCCTATCCATCCTCTTTGGTTTGCAGGGTACATAAATGTTTCCGCCAAGCCGAGTGGAAGGAAGAGGACAAGCCGGTGCTCGGGACCCGGCAAGCCAAGCTTGCCGAGGGCTGAAGACACGAAGGTCCACCCACGGCAAGCTAGGGTCACCGGGGGCTACAAATCCAGATAAGTTTTTCCACCCCCTGTTACGCACTTCCGTATGAAACTTGGGACGTACGGAACCTCGTTTTGTTTCAAGGCTGCCGTGCTCCCCTCATTCCTATTACCCAAGGACTTCTTGGTTCGGAACATGGTTGTAGCCGCGGCGGCAAGGAAGCAAGTGTAGGGCCCACCCCCACTTCGTCCCTGCCTCCGCCCAAGGCGGGAGTGTGGACGAATGGAATGGGGGAACAGCAAGGTCTGCTGCCAGATAATGGTGTTTATATTGAAAATAACAAGGATTTGTTCCTTGGTATGAGCTTTGCTCACACACACACAAGACCCAGCAAGCATCATTTTTCCATTAATATGTACCATACAGGTACAGCTCGTACGGAATGTAAACATGAATAGGGAGATTACATGTTTTAGATCTAACTAAGGCCCATAGGCTTATAAGCTGAAAAAAAGATAAGGTGCCCATAATCCCTTTCTTGTCCCTCTCCTCAGGAAATGAGACGAGAAGGTACAAAGGGCATAAGGAGCGCCTAGGCGAGGTACGAGTAGCAGAAGGCGCCAAGAGAACATGCCGGTGATCGCCTAGGAGAGGGCTGGCAGTGGTGGCGCCAGAGGAAGAGCTGGAAGATGAGGCCGCGGTCCGTCAATACGCTACGAAGGCGTCGGTGCCATCGTACTCTGAGTTGACAGCCCGCCACCCACCTTCTTCGCCTTCTCCAGCCTCCCCACGCCAGCTGCCCAAGGAGGCGACCCCGAGAAGTTCAAGGAGCCGGCGACACGGATGATGGAGTCGCCGATGTCGTCCCAGAGCGGCGCACGTGATGCCTAGTCGGACTCGTCATCCTGCCGCCCGCTACCCTCGTCGTCGTTGCCGCTGTCCTCCTCATCACTCCCGCTCGAGGAAGAATCTTCATCATCAGAGGAGCTATCCACGTAGCACTTTAGGCGAGTGCCAAGGTCTCCAAAGACCTCGATGGAGAGCAGGTCGTTCTCCATCAGCTTGAAGTAGAGAATGAGCCCCGGCGTCAGGCTGTGGATGTGGGCGAAGGTCTTCCATCCGCTGAGAAGATACATGACGTGAGGGGCTGGGAAGTCGATGTTGGCCCATGTGCCGCTGTTCTCGCAGCCCCTCATGTGCAGCCTCAGCGTCTGCGGCGGGTCCAGTTCCATCTCTCGAGCGAACGGTGTCGGGAGACGAAGACGAAGGTGCACCGTCCGGTGCAACCTGATGAAGAACTCGTAAGTGTTGTCCCCGACGTGGTCCTCCATTGGGGAAAGGACCGCTGGTGGAGGCGAGGCCGGTGCGTCGCCCCGTCCTCCTCTTCCCCGAGCACCACGGCAGCCTCGGCCTTGCCCCCTCCCCCTTCCCCTCACGGCTGGCTCCGCCGCCACGGGCTCTTGGGAAGGAGTGATGCGTTGTCGAGCAGAGACCTTCGCCGCCATTGATGGAGCATCAGTGCGGCCTCTCGCCATGATAGAAGAGAGGAAGGAGCAGAGATGGGGAGAGGCAAATGGCGAAGGACTGAGAGGCGCCGTTCCTCCCGCTCCCCTCTTTATAAAGGGACGGGGGCGGGGCTCGGCCGCCCCTTTCGGCCAATCCAGCTCATTAAGGTGACAGCGGGCGAGGCCGTCGACCGCCCTCCCCGCCCAATTGAAGGTGTGTGGGTATCGACCCACGCGCACACGTCTTCCTATATTCCACGCGCCTTTCACTCACCCTGCACCGTGCATGCGGCATACGTGGTGCAAGGGCCGGGCGTAATGGGACGCGTGGAGCGACGGTTCCCAGGTAAGGAGAGTAAATGAGCAGCATCCCTGCGATCTCGAAGAGACACGCAAGCCACATCTTCACTATTCGCCGCGGGATGATGCAAGCATGCTTTGATCACCCGTGCGCGCGACCCCCCCACGTCACGCGCCCAACATGGGTCGTGGGGAAGCGCAATGGACGAAAAGTTACTGTAGTAAAAACTGCCCCGCCTGCCCACGCACCGTTTTGGGCCCGGCCCAACAATGTGTCGCCCTTATGTGTGGCCCACGCCCGAGGGCTCCTGTCGGTGTACCAAAGTAACGGCACTCTTTTGTACCCCTTATTTGTGCACGGGTAGTCGGAGCCACGCCCACGGCCACACTTAAACAGGGCAGAGCCAGGAAATCAAGGACACAAGACGGCCAAAGCAACGCGGACACAGAGATGCAAAGAACAAGAGGGCGAGGTGGACTCCCCCGGCAAGACCCTTGCCGGGGCAGCTTACCCGATGCCGGCAGAGCACGCCACCCTTGAGCCCTAGTTTTTTCAACACCACCAACCACGTTGGGACCTGGGCTCGGGAGGCGCTTCCATGGTGGCATGCATATCTTTGTGAAGACAAGAAACACTCCAAATCGGAAGAGGATTAGAAGACGACGAACCTCGGCGAGATCCTCGCCGAGAAAACCCACAAGACCCCCGGCAAGGTCCTTGACTGGGACAACCACAACGCCACGGCAAGACCCTTGCCAGGACCCCGCCAAGGCCCTTGCCGAGGGAGTCCGCGAGGCCACAACCAGGCCTGCATCCGCCAAGCTTCTGCCACCGTTCCCATGCAACTGCCAGCCCACCAGCCGGGTGGGCGCTTGCGTGTCAACGTGAGGCTCCTAGGCCAACTCAGCGCATGCCTACGTGGTGACATGCAAACCTTCGTGAAGGCCCTACCACCGCGCCACCTCACCTACCTGCCAACTTACATGGCGCTGACCACCTCGCCGGCCTAGGCGCGTGTCAAGACAGGGCGAAGCGGTGGTAAAGTGGAGGGGACACGTCGAAGGTGCATTAAATGCATCTTGTCCCGTAATGGTTAGCGATATGCTTAACCACAGTACCCCGATGCCACCTCCTGTGTGCCACTGTGGAGATCCCCTTGCCTATAAAAGGAGGCCCAAGGCATCCAGGAGAAGGATTCGGACCACTGAGCAAGTGACTCGTTGTAGCTAGCTCAAGAACAGCAAGAACACTCAAATAGATACACTAAGCAGGAGTAGGGTATTACAGACGACACGGCCTGAACCTGGGTAAACAACCCGTGTGCTTTGAATTGGCCACTGATCCTGCTCTCCTCTCAACCCAGCGCCCCGCAACCATAGTAGGGACCCCGTTTGATCCCATAGGTGTCGTTTCCACTGACACACGGCACGGATAGAGGAGGTGTGTATGGGCACTCATGAGCCAACGCGGGACTCATGAGGCCCTACCTCATGGCGGGTTGCGCCTGAATTTGATTGGGAACACTTGTGTTAGTCCTGCAAGATGGTTAGGTAGCCTGCACCAAGTGAATCTCCTGAGGTTATTGCATGTGAAGGCCAGACACCAACGAACCCAGGAGGTGGCGTGAACAGGGCCGACCCGCCAGACAGAGCTCAACCGTTGGGTTTATTAATGCTGCAAGGACGGAACCGAGCACAGACGCCGTGGCCAGTCTTCTCATGCAAAAGTCCTGAAGAAAAACAACTAGCACGCGGCTCCCGTGGTGACAAGGCACCGGGTCATGCGCACTCACTCGCCCTCTCGCAATTAGCTCATGCGAGAACAAGGCACCAAGGGCCATGGGAGGTGACCTACATGGGAGCTGGCCCGCGAGCCAGAGCAAAGCCTCTTGGGTTTAGCGATGCTATAGGGACGGACCCGAGCATAGACGACGTGCCAGTCCTTAATCATGAGGCGGTCGTGGGTGGGCTTGCAAGGGGATGAGACATTCATGGCGACAAAGCACCGGACAGGCAATTTATAATCTTAAGGCAACTCATAGAGGAAGGTAAACCAGTTCTGATGGATGTAAGAAGGATACTTCTCGCAGGGACGGACCCATGCGACTTGGGGATAGTGCAGCCCGAGGGGCGCCCCCAAACTGAACGAACTAAAAGATGTCACCTGGCACCGTTGCTGAAGAAATGTCAGGGTAGCAGAAGGCGAGCGCTGCAGAAGTCGCTCGTCATTAGCCACCCTGGCCCTAGACCTCGGAAGGCTCTAGGGGCCCAAGGGGCTTGTGAGGATCCATCGCCATCTCCGCCAGGATTACCTGGTGCCTAGTCTCCCAAGCCGCTAGGACGTCCCGCATGTGGAGCTGAGATGCAACAGCCGTGCTCAGCAAGCCGAAGATCATGCGAACGTAGTTGTGAGGGGGACCCTCGCATCGGCCGACACGGGAAGGCCAGAAGAGCTCCTAAGGCGCGGCCTTGTTGAGCCCTGGGATGTTGACGCAGACGCGCAACTCCTCGTCCTCACCAGGGCAACGAGTCGTGCCTGGTGGTGGGCGGCGATCGCCCTGGAGAGCCCTCGCCTCTTGAATTTCCTTGACTGCCTTTCTAATGAATTCCTGAGCGCCTAGTGCCTCGCGCCCTGTGCTCTCCTCTCGGAAGCGTGCAGTGAAGCATGCCTCCACATGGTGCCCGAGCGCCTCCCTCGTGACGCTGGCCAGGTCAAAGGCCCTCCAAAGGAGAGCCCCCGAGCCCAACCTAAGAGGGGCACTGGGCGCGCCTTCATATGCGATAGGTGAAGGCGCCCCGTCCACAGATGTGAGGCTCAATGCGGCACCGTCAGGCGATGCCTCCTCCTGAGATCCCTGGCCTAGCAGTTGCTTCTTTGTCTTGGGGGCGACCTCAGGAGGGAGGGCAGCGCCCTCGTCTTCAGGGTTCTCGACCGCTGTAGCTTGGTAGGCGCGCTCGAGAGAGCACACTGCATCCTTTTCCTCGCAAGCGACCGTGATGATGGCCCCGCTCCCTGGCATTTTGAGGACATTGTAGCTGTGCTGCGCTGCCACCATGAACTTGGCTAGGATTGGGTACCCGAGGATGGCATTGTACAGCAGGCGAATGTCGGCAACGTCGAAGTCAATGAGCTTGGTGTGGTAGTTGTCGCGCTTGCCGAAGGTGACAGGGAGACGGACTTGCCCGATTGGATGCGTGGAGCCGTCGGTCACTTCTGAGAAGGGCTTGGTAGGCTGGAGCTGGTAGTATGGCACTCGGAGCCTGTTGAATGTCTGGACAGAGAGAACATTGAGCCTTGCTCCGCCATCGATGAGTGTCTTGGTGACGAGTACGTTGCTAATGATGGGTGAGCAGAGCACTAGGAGTGCGCCAGCTGTGGCCGCGCACTTGAGCTGGTCGGAGGAGTTGAAGGTGATGGCGTACATGGACCACCTAAGCGGCCGTATCGCCACAAGCTTGGGGAGGACTGCGTTCACCTCACGCGAGAACTGCTTCAAGGAGCGATGAGAGGCTGGGGCCTGGGAGCCGCCCAAAATGCAGGCGATTGGAAGCCCCCAGCCCCCTTGTCCTGATGGTGGTCTTTGTTCCTTCTCGGTGGTGGAGGCAACGGAGGAATGCCGGCGTTTCCCTGAGGCCGATCCTTGTGAGACTGATCCCTCCAGGCGCCCTTGCGAGGCTAGCCCTACCAGCGGTCCTCCCGAGGCTAGTCGCACCACTCCTGAGGATGGTCGCGACCGTCCCAGCGTCCTCCACCTCAGCCACCTCCACAGCCGTAGCCTCGATCGTTGCGCTCGGGGCGACGATCGAGGCACCCGTCATGGAGGGCCCTGAGCTCCTCGCAGCCGTTGGTGTTGTGGCTATGCACGTTGTGCAAGACGTAGAATGGACGGCTGTCCTTGGATGACTCTTGGTGATCGTAGCCGCGCTTCATCTCTGGCTCGGCTGCGAGCACAGCTAGTCCCTTGTGCTTCACGTCCTTGGCCTTGGCCTTCTTGTCTTCTGGGCAGCATCGGGGAGCTCAAGGAGGGAGAGGCATCCCTCCTTAGCCCTCGCACACTTGTTCGCCATGTTGAACATCTCCAGAGCTGTGCAAAGGTCTTCATGTATGGCGAGCTCCTCCTTCATCTTGACGTCGCGGACGCCATCAGTTAACGCTGAGATGATGGCCTCATCCGACACCATGGGGATCTTGAGGCGAACATTGTTGAAGTGCCGTATGTACTTCTGCAGGGTCTCTCCTGGCTGCTGCCTGATGCGTTGAAGCTCACCCGCGGCTGGAGGGCGGTCGCGCGTGCCCTGGAAGTTGGTGATGAAGCGCTCATGCATCTCATCCCAGGAGGAGACCAACCCCATAGGGAGGTTCAGGAGCCAGGAGCGTGCGCCGTCCTTGGGGGCCATGGGGAACCAGTTCACCATAATCTTCTCATCGCCGATGGACGCGTCGATGCTCAGTTCATAGAGCTGCAGGAACTCGGTGGGGTCGGTGGTGCCGTCATAGCGGGGGGGGGGGCAGGTCAGGCTTGAACTTCCCTGGCCAGATGACGTTGCGCAGCTCCGGGGTGAACGCGCGGCACCCTGCAATGGTCACGGGAGCCCGTCGGGGTGGTGGAGCCTGGTCTTGGTGCTCGCATGCCACCACCATAGGCGGCGCACGGTCTTGACGTGGAGGTGCTGGAAGCGCACGTGCATCTTCTTGGGGCCGCTGGACCACTTGACAGCTTGCTTCTTCATGCGCGGGCGCCTAACGCTGCGGGTCACGCCGTGGCGCTACCCGCCTTGGCTCGACGATGGCGCCCTGCATTGGAGGTGGAGGAGGTGCCCCGTGAGCCACGTCGACTGTAGCAGGCGGCGACTGAGGTGGTGAGCAGGCTAGCGCAACAGAGTCTCCGGCGGCGTTGACGATCTCAGCAATGCGTTCGAGCCAATCCTTGTAGAAGTCGTCGACTGGGCGTTAGCGCAGGAGCTTCCGCGCCATGAGCAGTGCGGCCTGCACGTTCGCCGGGCCACGACACGCGTGGGAGGACGAAGCGGACGATGTCAGCAATGGAGTGGCGGTGTGCCTGTTGTGGCGCACAGAGGGGTGCAGTGATGAAGCTTGCTGCTCGTGGCTAGGAGGGCCCGTGGCGGCGTTTTCCGCTGGCGATGGGGGACGGCGAGGACTGTC
This sequence comes from Triticum aestivum, assembly GCF_018294505.1. Taxonomy (NCBI): domain Eukaryota; kingdom Viridiplantae; phylum Streptophyta; class Magnoliopsida; order Poales; family Poaceae; genus Triticum; species Triticum aestivum. The sequence goes on from NC_057807.1 coordinate 382,261,188, forward strand.
GTAGCTTGCCGGTGCCGTCTGAGCAACGTGGGCTGCGACTTTAGCCTGACGCTCAGCGTGAGCCCGACGCTTGTCGGCCATGGGAGTGTCAGAGTAGCGGTGGATCGATCGATGGAAGAGAAGATCCGACGCACCCCTACATGGCGCGCCAAATGTTGGATTTTGGGTTCCGCAAACCCTTGAGAGGTTCAAACTTTGGGGTGCATGCAGAGATCTCAACCTACCCAGCCTACCAACTCATGAACCTCATAGCCTATCACGTCCAGCTCGAAGGGAAAGGAAGACACGACAGTTTACCCAGGTTTGGGCCACCTGGCGGTGTAAAACCCTACTCCTGCTTTTTGGTGGATTTGCCTCGAGGGGCTAAGGAAGAACTAGTACAGTGGAGAACAGCCTCAGGAGGCGTGTTCTTGAGCTCAAGTGAGCTGGTGAGGTGGTGAGGGTGGAATGGATTTGATCGACTTGATCTCTCTTTACCCTCCTCCTGTGGTGGCTAGGTACTATTTATAGTGGCCTTAGTCCTCTTCCCAAATGTAGGCGGGAAGGGATCCCACAATGGCCAAATTTGAAGGGAGACAACAAGTACGTCCTATCCTGACTAAAGTGGTCTTCTCCTGCAAAAGCCTCTGGTCGTGACGCTGTGGTGGGCTCGACGATGACCTCCATCCTGTCGTCCTGGCGGTCATGGTCTTGTTGCACCAGAATGGAAACCTTTGGTTGATTCCTCAGGACTCTGTGCCTGATGCTTGCCTCCTTTGCACCGAAGAGGAAACTGGTACTCTATGTCCACTGGCGCCCGCCTGGCCTTGGTCATCATGGCTCACGCCAACTGAACCTCGCAAGGTGTACCTTGCATAGAAATCTCCGCTCCTCCGGAGCCAGCCTGCGGGGGCCGATCCTCTTGGAGGTCTTGGTTCGTCCGCCTTGCGAGGCTTGGCCCCTCGCGAGGGTCTTGAGTTGTTGATGCCAAAGCTGGGCCGTACCAGGCCGTTGATGGAGCCACGCCGTGGGCTGTGGGCAGGCAAGTCTAGGTACCCCCGTATCCAGAACACCGACAGTGGCAGGTGCGGCGGGGCGCCGGGCCGCGGGGGCGCAGCAGACCATGGGGCGGCGGGTGGTGGGGCGGCGCGGCGGGGCGGCGAGGGCGGTGGAGGTCGGGGGCATCGGGGGTCGGGGGTGGTTGGGATCGGGGGCGGCACGGTGGCGTGAGAGAGAAAGAGAGATGGAGAGTGGGAGGTGGGGCGCAGGGGGTGGGCCGTAGCCGTTAACTACCGTTCTCTTTGTCGTCCGCTAGCAGACGACAAAGAGGTGGGGTGGACCGTTACAATGAACTGGGCTCCACTGGACCCCACCCCCGCCTCTTTGTCGTCTTCTTGCGGACGACAAAGAACTGGCTGATGTCAAATAGTATATTTTCCATCAACCAGTTCTTTGTCAGCTAGCAGACGACAAAGAACTGGCTGGTGGCAAATTCCCTGATTCCAGTAGTGCTAGGGCTAGCTCTAATTAGTCTAGGACCAACTAGAACTAGAACTAGATCAACTAGAGGAGGCTCCCAAAACTTGTGTGTCAATAGGGTGGAAAGCCTCTAGTATATATAGGTTAGGAGGGGAGAAGATGGCAGCCACCAAGGGAGGAAAGCATCCCTTGGTGCGCCAGCCAAGGGCGTGGGAGTCCTACCCCCACCCCTAGTCCAATTCGCCCCCTTCCTTAGGGAAGGGTGGCACTTTACCTTCCACCTCATTTAAATTATATATAAAATACTATAAACATTTTTAGAGTATTATATATTTTTAACATCCCCGGAAACATTTTCCATCTATATATAAATAATCGCTAATACCCGGTATTACCCGATATTCATCGAAACCCTTCCGGTGACCTCGAAACGCTTCCGGAACCTCTCAGGACTATTCTGGATATTAATGAAACTATTTCACGATTATATTCTCATCACTCTTGTACTACTAACACTCAGCAGATCATGATTACCTTAAGCTTGTGAGCCTGTAGGTTCGGTAAATCATAGACATGAACGAAACCCCTTCGTTCAATGACCGGTAGCGGAACCGTGGACATCCATATTGGTCCCTATGATTACACAAATGATATTCGAGTGAACCTTTGGTTATCATGCAAAGTTCCCTTTGCTTTGCGATACTTTACAAAACCCGGTGTGCATATGTATCCTCCCGAGTCATCGCCATGCTCACTATATCGTTGCTCCCATTACCAGTTTTGTTCTTCTTTCTCGTTTACCTGTTATGGCATCCCTGTGATGTAGTCACCTATGTCTGGCCAGATGATGATGGATGCCGTCACACCGGGAAGGCCCTAAGAATATCTCTCCATCATCGGAGGAGCAAATCCCACTCTCGAGCTGTCCTGTCACTTGTCAAACTTTCCGGTGTGCCTGAAAGTTGTCGTTATGATCACCTTGTTACATATGACATTTGACCAACCCCAAAGCCCATCGTCTAGTAAGTGACTGAGACACTCTTGTGGTATGAGGAACTAAAACACATACTAACACTCCGTGTTATAACAGATGATTTCAGACGATATGATCACATAGTATAACAGACAAGTATTGGGTCGATTCAATATGATCGTTCTTCTAACATCATACCCTTAATGTTGTTCTAGTATTATCGTTAAACTTAACAATATCCTAAGATCCGGAAAACATGATCACCAACAGCACTTGAGACGATCTTAGAGGCGAGACCAGGAACCTATTGTTTACCGTTTATCATTCCACAAGTGCATATGAATTTTCCACTGAATTGCATATTCCAGGATCATAGTAGTTATAGCATGGAATATAAACTCTTAAATATGAATAATGGAAATATAATAATACAATATTATTGCCGCCAGGGCATATTTCCAACAAAGGGGTGAAACTGTCGACCTCATTGAGATGATCGGTCGAGTCGGCGTGCAGGACAATGCGGCCGAACGTGAAAAGTTGCCCAGGGACGAAGATGTCCCTGGTGTTGATGTCGTCTCCGATGATTATGCGATCCATCGACCCCTCAATTACCTAATAGAGGAACTCTCAATGAAAGCAAGATTGTCAGTTGCAAAACCGGCGGATCTCGGGTAGGGGGTCCTGAACTGTGGATCTTGGATCGATGGTGAATAAGGGAGTGTGACACAATATTTACCCAATTTCAGGCCCTCTCTAAGAGGTAACACCCTACGTCTTGCTTGATTACATTGCTTGTGAATATGGGGTTACAGAGTTGATCTACCACGGGTTCGGACGAACTGAACCCTAAACAAGTAGGATGGTGTGTGCCACCCTGGCTCAGAGAAACCAGAACGCCCCGTATTCCAGCCCAGAGATTGAGGTGAAGTCTTTTGGAATACGACACTACTTAGCATAGAACAAATCATCTCTCTATTACAACACAAATACGAATATAAGGTCTCCGATATTACAATGAATAACATCGTCACAGCGACGCTACGCCAACCATAGTTGCTCTATGCAAGAAGCATAACAACTCGAGGCAGCGGAACAACTACTGGCAGCGAAACAACGAACGGCGATGATGGACTCCAGACCGCAGGGACTCTGGCTGGAACATTTATCCTAGCTCGTGAACACGGGAACCACACCAAACAAGCAAGCAACCAGGCATGACCTCCAAACTGGCATGACATGCCATGTCAGTACATTGAATGTACTTGCAAGCTCACAATAACCAAAAGCAGTCAAGACAAACAACAACATGCCATTAACAGGTTAAATCAATCATGAGCATGATACTAACAGAACAACATGGAATGCACAAACTAAACATGATACGGCTAGAACAAGCATAGCATGAGCATATGAACATGATGGTACTACATGTAATAGGTTAACATTCTCATGCACCAACTTACTCTTGCTCGGCGGTTACCTCGTAACCATCTCATGCATCAACTTACCAACAAACCTCGATATCCACGATACCTCCATGATCATCTCATGATCATGTAAAGATCAACCAACTTTGGTATCCATGATACCTTCATGATCCTCTTGCGATCACAACCAACCTCTTTCTCATCATCAAACCGGGGTTATTATTAATCAAGTTATTATTATAGTTGCCTCATAGTGTGACCGACTACGAACTAAGCCCATATCTGCGGGCATGATTATCGATAGATTAAACACATGGTTAGTACACTGTACCCACACCACGGAACCCATGGCCTCCTGCTCCCATCCGGGTGGACCAACGACATTCCGACAAAACCAATCTATTGCCATCACACTCTCCCAGCCACTCCGACAAACTCCCCTTTGGTCTAAGTCCTAGGTGGCCCCGTGTGAACTCATGACACCTAGGGGTGGAGCCAGGATTTCACCATTGGGGGGGCGAAGAACACATTGAAGCATATAGGAGACATAACACAAAAATATTTCAAGTGTTGAATATTGTAGCAATATCAAACATGTAACAGTATAAGCTTTACAATAGAAAGACTACATTTCTACTAGTTTGAATGCAGATCTACGCCCCCCAGCCGGTCGATCAAACAAATCAATAATCTCATTAACATTGAACTTTGCAGCTATTTCCTTCCCAATGTATACAACCATGTAAGGTCGAAGAAAATCGTCACCCATTTTACTTCAGAGACGCGTCTTGATAATCTTCATTACTGAAAAAGCTCTCTCCGCAATTGCAGTTGACATCGGGAGAGTGATGACCAAGCACAATAATCTATCAACCATTGGATACACACAGGCTTTACCTGTTTTATGCAATGCAACGGTCAAATAAGCCAGTATGACAAAGAATTCAGCTCTGGATGGTTGCAACATCTAACTTATAATGTGGAAGTTTTGACTCCAGGCGAGCCTACTCTTGACTAGAAAAATTCGCTAGATAGAATTTGTCCACAAGCGTGCAAATCTTTGATATGTCAAATGAGTCATGCTTTGGATCCAAGGATGCACATAGTGTCATTAGCTCTGTAGCTGAATGCTAAAATGGTCATTTAGCTCAACCAGTTGTTGAGCTATCGCCACATTGAACACATCTGCTTTGTAGTGGTGAAGCACTGTGATGTTATTATGTTTATTCCGAGACTTAGTCACATAACATACTTGTAAATTACAAATACAGTATAAGTGTTAGAGTAAAGCATATGTGATTAATATTATTCTATTATACAGTAGAGGAAAGGGACATACTTGGGACTCATATCGGGGATCTCAACTTCATGCTTCACACAAAAGGTCTTAAACTCCTCTATGATAGGTTCCCATCCTTCCTCTCTTAGATCAGCGAGGAGCACCTTAGTGTTAGACAGTGTATCTATTGCATTCAAAATGTCCATAGATTTCTTCTGGAGTGTTTGGCACAAGACATCTGTTATTTTCATAATCATCTCCAGGAGGTGCAAAATGAATACAAAATCAAAAGAAACAATTATCCTTAGGGTGCCTCCAGCAACTCCACGGGAGTATTGTGTCACCAAAGGATCATTCGCTATACTTTGTAGGACTATAATTGTGGCACCAAACATATTCCTCAAGATCCGAATTGACTTGAAGTGCAAACTCCATCTAGTGTCTGCTGGTCTCTGTAAAGAACCTATCGGGTTTGCCCCTTTTCCCGTATCAAGATCCCCCAGTTCAATTTCACATGCAATTTCGGCGGCTTGATTTGCTAGTAACTCATCATTGCATTTAGGTAAAGCACTAACAACATTTATGACAAAATTGGCATGTTGAAAAAATTATGCACTTCATGTACCTCTCGTGATGCTGCAACAAGGGCCAATTGAAGCTGATGCACCATACAATGAATGTAATATGCATAAGGGCACGCCTTTAGAATTAAAGCCTTCACTCCATTCCACTCCCCTCGCATATTACTAGACCTGTCATAGGCCTGACCTCTGATATCTTCCACATTTAAATTGTTATCTGCTAGAATAGTGCAAATTGTCTCCTTGAGAGTCAATGCAAGAGTGTCATTCACATGAATGACATCAACAAAACACTCCTGTATGAACCCTTCAGTGTCAGGAAATTGAAGGACCAACACCATTTGCTCTTTCTTGGATTCATCGCGAGCTTCATCAACCATTATACAAAATTTGCTATTACCAATTTCTTCTCTAATTGTTCTTTGCACCTTTCGAGAAAGTATAGCAAGAATTTCCTCTTGAACATGATGAGATGTGTACTTTGCGTTTCTAGGAGCATTTTCCAAGATAACATCTTTCACCACCTTATTATAAGAAGCCAATAGTTTTACCAGTTCTCAGAAATTACCCCGGTTAATGGACCCCGAAGATTCATCATGCCCTCTAAAAGAACAAGACTAGAATGTTAACCACCTGCATCATATCATATAATTGTTTTGTTAGGATACACTACAGCATACAAATTTTAATTATTGTAACAGAAGATGGAAGAAAAATATAGCATACCAGATGGAACCAATTGTAACTTTGAGCCTTAGCCTTGCATCTAAAATCGTTTTGCGATGCTTTTCCATACACCTTATCAATATGAGTCATGTTGTTATTAAAATTATCATAACAATGAACTGAGAAGTTATGGGCTAAACCAGCATCTTTACCCATATGAGTTAAAAAAGCACACTCTTTCCCATTATTCACCTTATTCCACCTATCAAAGCCCAAAATAGTAAATGTTTCTGAGCTGCACTTCCCAACCAGCTTTCTTGAGAAGAGGAAACAATGGAAGCAATATGCATGCTTTGTGTAAGGTCAAAACTCGAGCCATTCCAAATCCTTGAACCAATTGTACTGGAAACATCGATGATGTTTTGGTGGATCATCATTATATGGATACTCTCTCATGTATGGCATGTATCGGCCTTTAGAAATATAGAATTGGCGTGCTTCATTTTGCTTATCAAGAGGGAGTTCCCAAATCTTTTTGCGCTTTCCAGGGTCTTGCTCGAATGGTGTGCTTCTGATTCTTTGTTGTTCTAGAACTTCTACTTCTACAGATGCCTCAATATTTTGCTCAGGGGGTGGCATATCAACTGAACTGATCTTGGGGACATTATGATCAGTGGGTTGCTCTGTGACATCGACCTTCATGGTTGCATTTGCATTTTCAACTGTAGAGTTTAAAGCAATTGGCTTGAAAAAATTACTTATCGATGGTGTCTTCCTCTTCCTCATGACCTATGCAGTTCTTATATAAGTACAAAGCAGATATGTAATCTGGAATTGATGTGACAAGTGCCAAAATATACTAAGTCACTAACCGCTAAGTAGTAAGTACTAACAGTTGATCAATTGATTTGTTAAATCAAACTGACGAGTGACAACTACAATAGTATGAACCTATAGTCGATAGACAATAATAATTCCTTCTCTGATCATGGGACAATGTTAGTTAGGAATTTGGTGTGGGCTTGTGGTGATTCTGTGCGGGTGGCTATACTCGATTGATGCACGGTCGGTGGCAGCTTCATGAATCAGCAATTGACGACGGGTGAAACACGGCGGCGTGATGCCTAGCGGCCAGCGTCAATGAAGCCCTAGCGCCAGCGACTAGCGGTGCGTCGCAGACCAAAGAGTCCAGGTCTCCCGGAAGCTAGTTGCGTGCGTGTCGTTCATCGTTGATCGATTGAGATGGTGGATGGGTACCGGCGTATACATGCATGGTATGAAGGCCGCAGCCTTGGCCCTTGGCACTTCTTGCATGTTGGGCTTGACATGAGTTTAGCCCATGCACTAATGGCCTGATGACCGGATAATTATGACTAAACTATTAGTACTAGTCCCTGCTGCAGGTCATTAGGGGGGGCGAACCATGGAGGGGTCTAGCCCCCGCTCCCCCCCATTGCCTCTGCCTCTGGTGACTGCTACCTCTTGAGCTTGCTTTGGTTTTTCCCTTGAAGAGGAAAGGGTGATGCAGCAAAGTAGTGTAAGTATTTCCCTCAATTTGAGAACCAAGGTATCAATCTAGTAGGAGACGACGCACAACTCACCGAATACCTGCACAAAAAATCAATGAACTTGCACCCAACGCGATAAAGGGGTTGTCAATCCCTTCACGGTTACTTGCAAAAGTAAGAATTGATAGAGATAGATAAACGATAAAGTAAATATTTTTGGTATTTTTGGTTTATCGATTGGAAAGTAAAGATTGAAAATTAAAGAAATGGCGAAAGAAATTGGCAAGTTGACGGAAAACTAATATGATGTAAAATAGACCCGGGGGCCATAGGTTTCACTGGTGGCTTCTCTCAAGATAGGAAATATTACGGTGGGTGAACAAATTACTGCCGAGCAATTGATAGAAGAGTACATAATTATGACGATATCTAAGGCAATGATCATGAACATAGGCAGCACATATGTGTCAAGTAGACCAAAACAATTCTGCATCTACTACTATTACTCCACACATCAACCACTATCCAGCATGCATCTAGAGTATTAAGTTCATAAAGAACGGAGTAACGCATTAAGTGAGATGACATGATGTAGAGGAATTAACTCAAGCAATATGATGAAAACCCCATCTTTTCATCCTTGATGGCAACAATACAATACGTGCCTTGCTGCCCCTACTATCACTGGGAAAGGACACCACAAGATTGAATGCAAAGCTGAGCACTTCTACCATTGCAAGAAAAACCAATCTAGTAGGCCAAACTAAACCGATAATTCGAAGAGACTTGCAAAGATATCAAATCATGCATATAAGAATTCAGAGAAGACTCGAATAATATTCATAGATATTCTGATCATCAATCCGCAATTCATAGGATGTCGGCAAACACACCCTAAAAGAATGTTACATTGAACAGATCTCCAAGAACATTGAGGAGAACATGGTATCGAGAATCAAAGAGAAAAAAGAAGCCATCTAGCTACTAGTTATAGACCTGTAGGTCTGAGTTAAACGACTCACGCTTCATCGGAAAGGTAATGGTGTTGATCTAGAAGCCCTCTGTGATTGAATCCCCCTCCGGCAGGATGCCAGAAAAGGCCCCTAGATGGGATCTCACGGGTACAGAAGGTTGCAGCGGTGGAAAGGTGGTTTCGTGGCTCCCCTTGATGTTTTTGGGGTATAAGAGTATATATAGGTGAATGAACTAGGTCAGGAGGTCTCCAAGGGGCCCACGAGGTAGGGGGCGCGCCCTCCACCCTCGTGGTCGCCTCATTGAGTCTCTGACTACATCTCCAAGTCTCCTGGTTTGCTTTCGGTCAAAGAAAGATCATCGTGAAAGTTTCATTCCGTTTGGACTCCGTTTGGTATTCCTTTTCTGCGAAACTCTAAAACAGGCAAAAAAACAGAAACTGGCACTTGGCTCTCTGGTTAAACTTAAATGCAGTAAGCTGAGCCATATTAAAATAACATGATGCAACTACAATGGAATATACCAACATGAGCATGGATGTGCAACATAATCATCAAGCATAACAATAATGAAGCATTTATCCAAATGAGCATGGCATACTGACGAGCATAAGCAGAATACTACACATGAGCATAGCATGAGCACTAGCATCATAAATAAATACTCCCTCCGTCCGAAAATACTTGTCATCAAAATGAATAAAAAGCGACGTATCTAGAACTAAAATACGTCTAGATACATCTCCTTTTATTGATTTTGATGACAAGTATTTCTGGACAGAGGGAGTACCATGCAAGAATATGACAATAATACTACCAAGTAAGCATATAACCAGCTAGATGCAAAGGAACATGCATAGCAACAGTACTGGATAATAGACGGTAAGCATGCATCATGGTGAACACCACTACTACCAGTATGTAATACTACTACCAAGCATAACATGTGACAATAATACTAGCAATTAGTACTTGGTAAAAAGATGCATCAGAACATAGCATGAAGGTGAACATGAAACCACGAGCATAACCGAAACAACGACAGTAGTAGCATACAAGAAGGTAGTTAACGGGCAAACATTTATTAAATATTCAAGTAGAAACCATGGCTACTGCATGGATATAATGCAAGTGGCTGTTGTCGCTTGCCTGGGGGTGACAGAGACTCCGGGAAGAAGTGCAGTGAAGCCGTGGAACAATTTGCCGGGCGTGCTTCGGTCTCGAAGGGGCTGATTAGAAGCTAGGGCAAAATGGTCATTTTCACTAGGGACACCTAGTGAAAATGGTACCAACAGGTCGCAGAGATACGAGGTGTAGAAGTTGAGGGAATGGTCTATAAAAAATTTATCACCAACGGGTCCCTGAGTGGATAGGATAGAAACGGAATTGAGAAAATACGCTTTCTAACTTAGAAAACGTACTTTAGACAAAGAGGAAAGGAATACACTTTCATATTACGAAAACCTATTTCAAGAAAATGTGTCCACTTACTACACTGGGCCCGGGCGATGAGGCACTGATGAGCAGGGCTCAGGGGCAGGGGAGGGGGCCAGCGCTCATCTTCTTCCTCGCTCCTGTCTCCCCGACGAGAGACAGAGGAGGGCGCCGGGGAGGGTGGGGACGACCGCGATGACGGGGCGAACAGAGTTGCGGCATGGACGACGGCTGTGCTCGGGGCGACGGGCACAGGGCCTCCGACGAATGGGAGAGGTGCTGGGGAGGGCCGCTGGAGCGAGGAAAAGGTGATGGTTGAGGAAGGGGGTGTAGGGGGAGCTCGTGACTCAATATGGAGTGGAACAGAGAGCGACGGGCGGGCGGACGGACTTGGGGACGACGACCCTAGTGGCTCCGACGAGGGGAAGAGAGGGTGGGGGTGTGCACTGGAGAGAGGGGAAGAGAGTGGTGACATCAAAGAGGCTCGGGGGGGTCTACTCGATTGCAACAGACTACAGTGAGCAACCACGGCAGTCCGAGGAGGAAATGGCGAAGGAGAGGCACTCCGGTGGGTGGAGGAGCTCGGGGAGAGAGCGCTGAGCTTCGGAGGAGGTCGGGCACGCCTTATAGACCCGAGGAGGGATCGGGGATGCTCTAGAGAGCTCCAGCTCAACGCCAATTAAGGTCAGGGGCGGCTAGCGTCACGAGAGATCGACGACAACGCAACCGCAGTGATGTAGGGCGGGGCAGCGGTGCAGGATGATGCAGTCGATCACGGGGGAGCTCCTGGACAAGATTTGGACGCGAGAGGCAGAGGAAGGCGATGGCAACAGGGATGACAACGTGCCAGAGCATGAGTTTTGGTTGGTTCACCCCGTGGTCACCGCGTGAACTTGCATACGCGATGCCAGGTGACCAGCCAAATCATGTCTGGGAGGTAGACTGTTCAATGCTTAGTGCCAAGGAGGAGAGAAACAAGCACAGGAAGGTGATGCATGACCACGGCTAGCAGGTTTGCAGATGAGCAGCAAGGTGTTTGATGCCTATTGTGGTTCACATGTGTGTAGTTAGACACAGAGCTTTGGCACAGCATGATCAATCACTAAGATGATCCTCTTTGAGAATTTGCAGCTCATTATGATGGATAAAAATGATACTTGCTATAGAAAGTGCCATAATGCCCAGGTTAGGGAATGATGAAGTAGCACTCACATAAATGATTGTCATGACCTGAAATTTGGAGGAGGTGGGTTATTTGATCATATTAATACACTATAAAAGTTTCATACAAATTGGATACACCAAAGTGGTACTTGCTTCACAATGCTTTATTCTGACCAGAAACCTGGAAATATTGCACAGGGCAATTGTCTAGAGGAAAGGAGCCAAAACTTGGTGGAGGGAGTTGGTATGGATAGGAGAATGCCCTCATAAATTTTCAGCTTAAATGAAGCAATATAAAATTTGGTTGCTCCACAAAGTAAAAATCTGACGAGAAACCAAGATTTGAAGCTGGGCTCACATGGAAGGGTTACATGAGCTCAAAGTTGGTAGAGAGGCATGATTTGATCAAATGAAGGATGTGGCAAAGTTTAAACTCATTTGGATATGCCTAGAATATACCTCCTTCACAAAGTTCCTTCTTGGACAGAAACTTTGAAAAATTTCTGAAAAATAATTACTAGGCAAATGAGTATGAAAATTTGCATGAGGCCATGATATGGACAGTAAAAGATGTCCAAAAAGTTTGGAGTCAATCAAGCAAAGATAAATAGCACTTTCTTCAAAGTGCCATTTAGGGCAGAATAGGAAAAGAATTATTGGCGGATGGTCTATGAACATGGCAATGAAAGGTATTTCCATATTTGAGCAAGATATGACCCAAACAATTTATGAGAATTATTTGGGAATTTATGGAGTGACAGAAAGATAGGTTGCTTCACAACCTAGGGTCTAAAGGGTTATTCCTTTAATAAAAAAGGAATATTCCCTAGAAAAAGAATATTGGATTAGGTCAAGGATGAAAATGACATGATATTGGGATGATGATGAGGATGGCAAGCCACTATGCAACCTAGGAAGACATGATCTTCCCAAGTTTCAGAACCACATAGCCACAAAAAAACAATTCAAATCAATAAACCCAAGAAAATCATCAGAAAAAGAAAAGGACAAAATCCAGGGTGTTACAAACCTTCCCCCCTTAAATAAACCGTGTCCTCGAGATTTGGTTGCTTAGGGAACAAGTAAATATTATGACTCAAGGAAACCATTTCCAACTTGAGTTTCTCTTATTTACTCTTATAATATGTTCCCACTAGATTGGATCTGACTGACTGCTTTGATCTGGGGTGGTTTGCTTCACCGAATCTGACATACTGATAGGACTTACCTCATATGTTCATATTCATATTGGCTCGCATTTTCTTTCATATCTGCTCGCTTAGTTGAGGTTTGGCAGATTTACATCACTGACATACGTGTCCTTCTCGATATAGATCCTTGCTGGAGATATTATTCTTGTATCGAATACTGAGAATATTCCACTAAATTGGGAACACACCTTCCCATGGAACAATTACTCTCTTCTATCCAGGCATCATGCTGCTCGAATACATATATGCATGCCTTTTGGGTTCAAAACAGTAATATCAATCATACCTTGGTCTTGTTCATGTCTTGAGTCTCGGGATATTTATCTGGTTCACGTGTGCTTATACATATCTCATTACTATTGTTGAATATGCCGGACAGTGACATGATTAATAACATCACCTTGTTAGATGTGCGGGGGCTGATCTCGATAATTACTGGCAAGATGGTGTCTCAATGTTGTCTTTCTTCAAGACTTGTTGATTCTTGCATCACCCACTTATTTTTGGTCCCCTGAATAACCGGCGAGGTTGTCAAATGCGTTCTTCCTTGTGTGCGGGGCTTGCATGAACTTGACATCATACTCATTGTATGAACAAATATCTGATGCTCGAGGCATACCTTTGTTCTGACTGATTCTTATTTTCTGACTTAAGTGTTGCAGATCTGCCACTTGGAAACACTGTCATATGCAGACAACTCATAGTTTAATGTCTTGTACCAGTGTCGTACTGAAGAAGACTGGGCAGCTTGCGTTGGAAGCCACCGGGAGTATCTTGCTGAGGAAGACTGGATGGCTTGTGCTCGAAACCTTCGGCGGATATCTTGCTGAGGAAGATTGGGTAACGTACCTCATAAGCTTCCCCCCTTAAAGACTTACTAGGGAAGATTTGGTACCTTATGCTAGAAGCTTTTGGAGTATCTTATTGAGAGAAGACTGGATATCTTGCACAGGAAACCATGCATACCTTACTGATGCAGACTAAGGAATCTTGCCTTGTATGCTTTGTTGTTAAGTTGTGGAGAAGGACTGGACTGATGTTCTTTGTGAATGGAATAACATATATATTCTTGTCATTTCGATTGCTAATAACTTGTATGACAAGGATTGTCTAATCATCCTTCTTGTTGAATTCATTGCATATTCGGATTGACTTCTTGGTGTTGCATGCTTCAAAACTGACTCGTGGCAGAATCAATCATTGGGTACGGACAATACCTTTGACTTGAAATGCACTGCTGGACTTGGATCCAATTGTGTTCTCCTGCTAGTTTAATCATTGCTGCAATAAAGGTGGATCTCTGATACTCCCTCCTTTCCGGTTTATAAGGCTCAATTCAAAAATCTCATCATCCAAGGTAGATGGTGAGTGGTGGAATACTTTTTGTAGTTTGCAAAAGCACCTAATTGATGCTCTTGTTTTTCTCAAAAAATTATGTTTATCAATGCATTAATTGCAATGGATGCATGCATAAAGTACATGCATTGGTCAATTTTCTCTCAATACTTGCATGCAATGATTTAATGCACCTTGAAATCTGAACATGTGATGGGAAACAACCAAATTGAGCCTTATAAAATGGAAAAACTAAAATTTTGAGATAAGCCCTATAAACCGGAAAGGAGGGAGTAGGTACTTGTTACTGAAAGTCTAAGCAGAATATAATTTGTATTCAGACCGGATGTCTGCAATACAATGTTGTTAGTTGAAAATCTCATTGCTTTTAACCGAGTTCCTTGGAGTATATCTTTACTTCTCATGGCTTCTTCTGATCCGGTGTCGGTTGATGAGCAATTCCCTTAAGGGGGTAACACTAAAGATTCAAAAATAAAGAAACATGGGAAAACGGTCGATTTCAACAAAGCACACATCAAACAAGCTACAAAAGTACTCCACACAGGCACACACAAGCAATGATACTATGAAAATGCACATGCACTACATGACTGACTACACCCTACGCTTGAGCAAACGTTTGGGAGCCGACAAAGAATCTAAGGGGATAGCGAGTGCAACTACTGACTCCGAAACTCCAGAGGGATCAGGCGGAGGGGTTGGAGAAGCTAGCGAAGACTGAGGTAGGGTGGCACCAAGCAATCTTTGGGCTCGAATGGCGTCTTGGACTAACTCGGAAACAAGAAGACACTCGGCTGTCATGTAACTGGACATGGCAAAGATAGCCGGGTCATCTTGAGGATTAACAAAGGGGAACTTGATCCGGTTAGGATTCTCGATGATGGTGGGATAGTACTAATAAGCATGGTTCTCTTGCACCATGCTCTCTTGATGACGAAGACCGATGACTCCTGCCATTGCGGCAAGCTGAACGGCACGCTCGGGAGCAGCACCGTAACCACCGTGGAAACTGTAGGTGCGCTTACCAACAGGAATCAAGGCTGGTAGATGTACATGAGCAACATACTCTAGAATTCTTCCTCCGGCAAAAAACTGGAATACCTGGTAATGAGGTGGATCTCTGTGGGGACCCCGACTCATAAGTCGAGATCATCGAATGCACGTGTACAGTGATCCCAGAGATCAATGCTCACTGAACACATAGAAGCTGAATAACAAGAGTCTTACATCCATACATACCGTTTTACACAAGTAGGACCATTATGGTCAAGTCTTGAGTGTATCATCGCAGCGGAAATCTTCAATAACAACTTGGACCCATGCCATCTGCCTTAACCCTACAGGCATTCTGACTGGGAAGCGTCCTAGCTCGCATGTTCGTCACCGAGGAACTCTTCATAATATCCTGTTCTTTCATGCCTGGCCAATAAAATAACTAGTGGCAAGCCAATGAGTACTTTGAATGTACTCGCAAGCAACCCATGTTTTGGTTCAAGGTACAACAATGCATGATATAGGTAAATTTTTGCAGAAAGCTAGTTTTGAGTGCAATGACATGTTCAAAAACTTGTAAGACATGCATCAGGAGAATTCAAGTAACCATGAGGACAGGTTACAGATATCAACATAAATAGAGTGGGCACCAACCCAACTCAAATCATGTCAAGTCCCTTGACTTGACCCAAGTAGTTTTATCAACACACACACACGGTTTGTAAGCATGTGGACGTAGCCCAAGAGCGGTTACCCAACTTTCCTTGACCGTGGACACGGCTATTCGAATAGTTTGACACTCTGCAGAGGTTGCACACTTTACCACAAGATCCGGGGAACTTCCGTGTCATCCATGACCCGCGGTACCTCAAGTACCCGGGGTAAGCACCCGATCACTATCTTTCCCTAGACGACACTAACAAGGAGTCCACTCGTTGTTCTGTATCCTCACGATGTACATCATACGAGACTCGCTCAAGATCGTAACATCCGAGAGGGGACACAACGGTGTATCCGGTGCCCTGTGAAAACAGTCATGGCCACCCTACCTGGCACGACCCCGTCCCGAGAGAGAGCACCAACTCTCCCCCGTCACTAGTAATGCGGGCTCCAAGCTAGTATCGGCCTAGGTAATCAATAATGCCTTTTCCCATATAAGGGTAGAGTGGTTGCGCATGTAAGGTTGGAATAACGGTCGCAACTTAAACCAATCCGTTTTTGAAGACAACACACACACTTGCCTCGGTACACCACTTCGTCATCAAGTGGCTACCCAACTCATCATCTCCCTCGGGCATAAGTGGCACCCGATGGGGTTTTCGAAAAGTCCTTTGAAAATACTTTGTCTCCATCACCATGCATATTCCCGTCCCTTTTTGCGTAGCACTACTTTAGCACCCTATCTACTCCCACCGGCATAACCCTCATAAGAAGGTAGGGTCATGCACAATGCAAGTATCAAAGAGGAAGTAACGGTGGCAAGCCACCCCATGTGGTCACCATAATATCGTGTCTCAGGTGCAAGCAATAGAAGTGCTATATGGCATGCATAAAAAGGGTTCATAGACATGGTCAAAGGGCTGCTTGCCTGGTTCATCAGAGTCTTGAGATCTTCTGGTCCTTCTCCAAGTACTCCGTCAACTTCGTCAACTAACATCGAAAACAAACACAATAAGCAACACAGTAAGGCAAGAGTGAATGTGCTCTAAAAATATGAAGTTGACTTTTATTGGATACCTCTGGTCATATGAGGAATGACCAAAGTGATTTCATTGGAAGTGGATCAATGGATATTTCTAAACATTTCAATATGATGGAATCAATGGTTTTGATGGATCCACAAGTTGTCCACAGAATGCCATTTTATAAAAATGAGTAAAAGTACCCATTAATTCAGGCATGATTTTAGAAAAATTTAGAAATTGGTTTCACTGGATTTGGAGTTGAAATGAATATAATATGGATTTTTGAAGTGGACTTATGTGGATAAATGACCTTTTTAAAGGGTCCAGTGAAAACTGAGAACAACAAAAATGTCCACTGTGGCCCACTAAATAGAACATGATTTATGGAGTCAGTAGAAATTTGATTCATCGAATTTGGACACTATTTGAATAGTTTATGGATTCTTGAAGTTCTCTGGAAAAGAAAAAGGACAATAGTCGGGTTATACCTAAACTGTGCACAGGGCGCAGTTCAGCACTGCAGCACACTGGGCCGGACCAGCGGCTCAGCCACGCGGGCGACGGGGCGACGTCGAAGGCGGATTCGGCCGAGCCATTTCCACTTAAACGGGCGGGCCCCGCCCTCTGGGTCGCTAACGCGTGGGGCCCAGCGGCAGGTCGCCTTCAACCTCCCACGCGCGCTCCGGCCGCGGGGAGGAGCGGCTCCTGCCGGCGATTGCCGGGGCTACAAAGCATCTCCGGCGATGCTCTACCCACCAGCATGCTCAGGAGGCTGCGACGCATCCGTCTAGGTGCTTCACGCATGCCGAGGATGGCCATAGTGGTGACGGCTTGGATGGTGGCGGAGGAGGTCATCGGCCATCCGTAGCTCTTGGCGTTCATGCATCCCTGCGACGGTTCGAGGAGGTGGGGAGGGTCTCCGGACCACGGGGAGTCTTGGGTGGAGGAAAGGGAGGGAGGAGCTCGGTGTTGCTCGAATTTGAGCAAGCCGAAGCGGCGGCTGTGCGGTGGTAGGAGGAGAAGGAAGGCACGGGAGGAGGGGACTGCTGCTCGAGGAGGTCGCTGGGGGGAAGAGGGAGTGAACCAAGAGGGGAGAGGGGCCTGGAGTGGCTGTATAAGGTGGGGCTATGGCGCACCGTGGGCGGCATCCACGGCTGCGGCCAATGCAGTGCCAGGGGCCGAACTGGCACCCAGTGCCTTGTCCAGGGCGTTTGTAGGCGTGGCCTAGGCCAAGGGAAAGACAGAGGGAGAGCAGGGAGGTGCCAGAGGCTTCACGCGTGTGAGCTCGCCCATTGGAGCTCTCGGGCGGTCGGGGCGCGTGTGGAGGAGGCAGCAGGAGGGAGAAGGAGGAGGGGGCCAGGGGCGTGGCATGTTGCGGACGCCGAGGCACCTCGTCGGGCGCGCTGGGGAGGCCCGAGGTGGCCGGAGGTGCTTGGCAGGGGGTGGCTACAGTGCGGGAGCGCACTATAGCGTGCTCCAGAGCGTGCCTTTGGCTGCCATGGCATTGTTTAAAGGGCAGGGGCGTGCCCACTCATGTTTGGTAGTGCCAGGGAGAAGTAAACAGGTGGGGAGTAGCATTGGATGCCCTAGAGAGCCACTAGATGAGAGGGGAGGTGGAGAGAGAGATGAACAGTGGCTGTCCAGAGGGGTAAATGAGGAGGTTTCACCCCTCAATCATTGAGTTGAGGCCAGGGAAGAGTTACTGGAGGTGCAAGAGGACTCTGAGGGGCTGTGGTAAAAAGTTGAGGTCATGGAGAAGAGTGGAAGTGGTCAAAATGATGATTTTGGAAAAATGGCAGAAGGTGTTTGTTGCTGGTTTGGTCAAGAAAATTAATTCCACTTGCCATGAGAATTAACAGGATGGAATGGCACATAGAAGTAGGGTGTTCCACCAAGTTTGAGCTCATTTGGGCAAAGTAGCCAATGTAACTTTGGTAAACCCTAGAAATCAGCAGAAATGGCTTTGCCAAGATTTAGTCATGCAAACCTATTCTCCTTGATGCACCACTTGGTGTAGTGTCATAATTTGAGGTTCTAAACATGTCCACAAAAGTTGAGATCAAGAGGAGAAAGTTTCCAATGTAGAGTTGTTCAAATTTGGTTTTGGACAGAAAGGGTTTTGGGGGGATTTCATGGGGTTATACTATTCTCCATGACATGATACTTGTCAAGATCATCAAACATGTCATATGTGACATGCTAGAATTTTCTTAGAATTTTTGGAGAATATTTCCTTTGTAAATATTTCAAAAGCTTGAAATATCCAGAAAGGGTTTTTGAGGGATTTGACCAATATTTTGAACATGACCATGTGTTGAAACTCTTATATATGGACAATATATGTCCTATGAGTTTCCCTAAAAAATTTCAAATATTTTTGAAGCAACAAAATAATTTTTCCCTATTAAAGACCATTTCTGGACTTAAGAAAAAGCTTTTAAATAAAATAGGAAAATAACCTTTAAAATTATATTTTTGTGGTTTCTGGGTATCTTATATCTAATAGGAGTCAAATATATTTTTGGAAAGATTTTTACTGCCCTTAATTAAGTACTTGTAGTGCAAACCTCAATTTCAGGGGTTTTGAAAAACTAATTTTTGAAAATACTATTTGGCCAAATTATTTTTGTAAGAAATTATTTTTATGTCCTATACACATGGCATGATCATTGGTTCAAGAGTTTGGAGCAAGGAGATGAAGTATATGAGTTGGAGGATTTATTTGATTTTT
Source organism: Triticum aestivum (assembly GCF_018294505.1). Classification (NCBI taxonomy): domain Eukaryota; kingdom Viridiplantae; phylum Streptophyta; class Magnoliopsida; order Poales; family Poaceae; genus Triticum; species Triticum aestivum. The sequence continues at coordinate 382,280,628 of NC_057807.1, forward strand.
AGAGCACTAGCAAACAGCAGACAAAAATCAAATCAAGCAAAGACCAAAACACACAAAAGTTTTTGTCAGACCACATTTTATCATGTTTTATTAGCTTAAGTGTTGTGGCATGAAAATCAGGGTGTGACAATCTCCGCGGGGATAAATGGTACGCCACATATCGCCAAGGAGGGTGGAAAAGTTGAGAGGTGTAGGAGTGGGGCTGAACGCAATAGGAACAACACTGCGAGCTCCTGGGATGGCATTGAATTCATGGAAGCTGACCGCCATCTACGCATGAAACAAGGGTTAGGGGTAACCGAATAAGACTATATGCAGCAAACAAATGCAACAACCAAATGCAGCAAGCAAAGACACCACCAGACCCTATACTACCATTTTCTAACATTCCAGCGGACTAGGATGCTCTACAGCCAGACCTGCTCTGATACCAAGCATGTGGCACCCCAGCTCAAAGAAACCAGAACGCCCCGTATTCCAGCCCAGAGATCAAGGTGAAGTCTTCTAGAATACGACACTCTTAGCATAGAACAAATTAGCTCTTTATTACAACACGAATACAAATACAAGGTCTCCGATATTACAATGAATAACATCGGCACGGCGATGCTACGCCAACCATAGTTGCTCTATGGAAGCAACATAACAACTCGAGGTAGCGGAACAACTACTGGCAGCGGAACAATGAACAACGATGATGGACTCCAAACCGTAGGGACTCTGGCTGGAATGTTTATCCTAGGTCGCGAACACGGGAACCACACCAAACAAGCAAGCAACCAGGCACGACCTGCAAACTAGCATGACATGCTAGGTCAGTACATTGAATGTACTTGCAAGCTCACAATAACCAAAAGCAATCAAGACAAACAACAGCATGGCATTAATAGGTTAAATCAATCATGAGCATGATACTAACAGAACAACATGGCATGCACAAACTGAACATGATACGGCTAGAACAAGGATAGCATGAGCCTATGAACACGATGATACTACATGTAACAGGTTAACATTCTCATGCAACAACTTACTCTTGCTCGGCGGTTACCTCGTAACCATCTCATGCATCAACTTACAAACAAACATCGGTATCCACGATACCTCCGTGATCATCTCATGATCACATAAAGATCAACCAACTTCGGTATCCACGATACATTCATGATCCTCTCGCGATCACAACCAACCTCTTTCTCATCATCAAACCGGGGTTATTATTAATCAAGTTATTATTATAGTTGGCTCATAGTGTGACCGACTACGAACTGGGCCCATATCCGCAAGCGCGGCTATTGATAGATTAAACACACACTCTGCAGAGGTTAGTACACTACACCCACACCACAGAACCCATGGCCTCATGCTCCCTTTCGGGTGGACCAATGGCATTTTGACAAAACCGATCTATTGCCATCACACTCTCCCAGTGACTCCGACAAACTCCCCTTTAGGCTAAGTCTTTGGTGGCCCAGTGTCAATTCTTGACACCCAATGACCATCATCGTGGCAAAACATAAACGGTCCCAAACGGGAACAAGGATCCTTACAACAACAACGGGCACACAAGGCTTATGTCCGCCTACCTGATCAGGGTAGCACGCACCCATAACCTTCCCTCATTGGAGGCACCGGCGAGAGGCATGCCAATAGACCGCATTAGGGCCTTCCCATAAAAGGTAAATGTGGCTGCACTGGTCAGCTCGATTTGGTGGCACCATGACTCAGCCAACAATTGTTCAAGTTCATTAAAGTCCGGTTAAACTTGAATGCAGTAAGCTGAGCCATATTAAAATAACATGATGCAACTACAATGCAAGATACCAACATGATCATGGATGTGCAACATAATCATCAAGCATAACAACAATGAAGCATTTATCCAAATGAGCATCGCATGCTGACGAGCATAAGCAAAATACTACACATGAGCATAGCATGACCACTAGCATCATAATCAGGGTGAACACCACTACTGCCAGCATGTACTACTACTACTACCAAGCATAACATGTGATAATAATACTAGCAAGTAGTACTTGATAACAAGATGCATCAGAACATAGCATGAAGGTGCACATGAAACCACGAGCATAACTGAAACAACGACAGTAGTAGCAAACAAGCAGGTAGTTAACGGGCATACATTTATTAAATATTCTAGTAGAAACCATGGCTACTGCATGGATATAATGCAAGTGTATGGGTGACGGAGACTCCGGGAAGAAGTGTGGTGAAGCTACAGAACGATTTGTCAGACTTGCTTCTCTCTCGAAGGGGGCTGATTATAAGCAAGGGAAAAATGGTCATTTTCACTATGGGATCACCTAGTGAAATGGTACCAACAGAAAGATCTCAATGAGAGAAGGAGTGGGTGTTGGTTTCACCTCGATCGGAGTTACGACCGTGCAGATACGAGGTGTAGAAGTTGAGGGACTAATCTATGAAAAATTTATCACCAACGGGTCCCTAAGTGGATAAGACAGAAACGGGTTTGAGAAAATACGCTTTCTGACTTAGAAAACGTACTTTAGACAAAGAGGAAAGGAATACACTTTCATATTACGAAAACATATTTCAAGAAAACGTGTCCACTTACTACACTGGGCCCGGGCAATGAGGCACTACGAGCGGGGCCCAAGGGTAGGGGAGGGGGCCAGCGCTCATCTTCTTCCTCCCTCCTATCTCCCTGATGAGAGACAGAGGAGGGGGCGAGGCAGGGGGATTCCGGCGACAGGGCGGGCAGCTTCGGTCGTCCCGGGCTCAGGCGAGAGCACCGGCCGAGCTCGGGGCGGAGTGTCGCACCCATCCAGATGAGAAGAGGGTGTCGGGGAGGATGGGGATGACCGCGGCTATAGGGTGAACAGAGGAGCGGCATGGACAGCAGTTGTGCTCGGGATGACGGGCACATGGCCTTCGATGAATGGGTGAGGTGCTGGGAAGGGTCGCCAGAGCGAGGAGAAGGCGATGGTTGAGGAAGGGAGTGGAGGGGGAGCTCATGACTCAAGATGGAGTGGAACAGAGAGCAATGGGTGGGCGGGCAGACTTGGGGACGACGACCCTAGTGGCTCCGACGAGGGGAAGAGAGGGTGGGGGTGTGCGTTGGAGAGAGGGGAATAGAGTGGTGAGGTCAGAGAGGCTCGGGGGGCAGGTACTCGATTGCAACGGACTCCGGTGAGCAAGCGCGGCGGCCTGAGGAGGAAATGGGGAAGGAGAGGTACTTCGGTGGGTGAAGGAGCTCGAGGAGAGAGCGCTGAGCTTCAGAGGACGTCGGGCATGCCTTATATAGGCTCGGGGAGGGCTTGGGGATGCTCTGGAGAGATCCAGCTCGACGCCAATGCAGGTCAGGGCGGCTAGCATCACGGGCAGCTCGACGCAACACGACAGCATTGATGCAGGGCGGGGAAGTGGTGCGGGCTGATGCTGTCGATCACGGGGGAGCTCCTGGACAAGATTTGGACGCGAGAGGCAGAGGAAGGCGATGGCAACAGGGACGACAACGTGCCAGAGCACGAGTTTTGGCTGGTTCACCCCCATGGTCACCATGTGAACTGGCATACGCGATGCGAGGTGACCGGCCAAATCATGTCAAGGAGGTAGACCGTTAAACCCTCGGTGCGAAGTAGGAGAGAAACAAGCACAGGAAGGTGATGCATGACCACAGCTAGCAGGTTTGCAGATGACCAGCAAGGTGTTTGATGCCTACTGTGGTTCACATGTCTGGAAATAGACTCAGATCTTTAGCACAGCATGGTCAATCACTAAGATGATCCTCTCTGAGAATTTGCAGCTCATTATGATGGATAAAAATGATACTTGCTGTAGAAAGTGCCATAATGGCCAGATTAGGGAATGATGAAGTAGCACTCACATAAATGATTGCCATGAGATGAAATTTGGAGGAGGTGGATTATTTGACCATATTAAGACACTGTAAAAGTTTCATACAATTGGATACACCAAAGTGTGGTAATTGCTTCATAATGCTTTATTCTAACCAGAAACTTGGAAAAATTGCACAGGGCAATTGGCAAGAGGAAATGAACCAAAACTTGGTGGAGGTAGTTTGTATGGATAGGAGAATGCCCTGGTAAATTTTCATTTTAAATGAAGCAATATAAAATATGGTTGCTTCACAAAGTGAAAATCTGACCAGAAACCAAGTTTTGAAGTTGGGCTCACATGGAAGGGTTACATGAGCTCAAAGCCCAAATTTGGTAGAGAGGCATGATTTGATAAAACGAAGGATGTGGCAAAGTCTCAACTCATTTGTATATGCCTAGAATATACCTCCTTCACAAAGTTCCTTCCTAGACAGAAACTTTGAAAAAATGCTAAAAAATAATTACTAGGCAAATGAGTATGAAAATTTGCATGAGGCCATGATATGGACAGGAAAAGATGTCCAAAAAGTTTAAAGTCAATCAACCAAAGATAAATGGCACTTGCTTCACAAAGTGCAATTAGGGCATAATAGGAAAATAATATTGGTGGATGATCTATGAACATGGCTGATACATCTCCAAGGTATCTATAATTTTTGATGTTTCATGATGATATATTATCATTCTTGGATGTTTTACAATCATTTTGTAGTCATTTTATATCATTTTTTGGTACTAACCTATTGACATAGTGCCCAATACTAGTTGTTGTTTTCTGCATGTTTTTTACATCGCGGGAAATCAATACCAAATGGAGTCCAAACGCAGCGAAACTTTTTGTGGATTTTTTTGGACCAGAAGACACCAAGTGGGCCAAGAAAGCACCTGAGGGGAGCTCCGAGGGGAGAACAACCCACCAGCCTAGGCGTGCCCTAGTGGGTTGTGCCCTCCTCGTTGGCCTCTCGCACCGCCTCTTTGCTCTATAAATACCCCAATATTCCATAAACCCTAGGAGAGTCGACAAAAATCAATTCCAGCCGCCACAGAGTCAAAAACCACCAGATCCAATCTAAACACCATCTCGGAGGGGTGCATCATGTCCATTGGTGCCTCTCTAATGATGCGTGAGTAGTTCTTTGTAGACCTACGGGTTCGTAGTTAGTAGCTAGATGGCTTCCTCTCTCTCTCTCTCTTTCTCTCTCTCTCTCTCTCTCTCTCTCTCTCTCTCGATTATCAATACAATTGTCTCGTGGAGATCCATATGATGTAAGTCTTTTGTGGTGTGTTTGTTGGGATTTTACGAACTTTGAGTTTATGATCAGATCTATATTTTTATCCATGAAAGTTATTTCAGTCTTCTTTGATCTCTTATATGCATGATTGATTATAGCCTCGTATTTATTCTCCAATATTTGAGTTTTGTTTGGCCAACTTGATCTATTTATCTTGCAATGGGAAGAGGTGCTTTGTGATGGGTTCGATCTTACGGTTCTTGATCCCGGTGACAGAAGGGGAAATGACACGTATGTATCATTGCTATTAAGGATAACAAGATGGGGTCTATTTCTACATAAATAGATCTTGTCTACATCATGTCATCGTTCTTATTGCATTACTCTGTTTTTTCATGAACTTAATACACTAGATGCATGCTAGATAGCGGTTGATGTGTGGAGTAATAGTAGTAGATGCAGGAAGGAGTTGGTCTACTAATCTTGGACGTGATGCCTATATAATGATCATTGGCTCGATATCGTCATGATTATTTGAAGTTCTATCAATTTCCCAACAGTATTTGTTTTCCCACCGTTTGATACTTTTCTCGAGAGAAGCCACTAGTGAAACCTACGGCCCGCAGGTCTCTTTTCATCATATTTTCCTTTGCGATCTATTTTCCTTTGCTTTTATTTTCAGATCTATTAAATCAAAAATAAAAAAATACTCCTGCGCTAGCCGCTGCTTCCAACTGCTGCATTCTGTTGCGCGTCTATTGCCTGCTGCTCCTGCTATTCCAAGCCCTCATTGTTGCTCACTGCCTACATGCTGCCTGTTGCGTTGTGTCGCTACTACTGGTTGTGGTCGGCCGTTGGCACCTGTATGCATACGCTCATGCCCAAGCACGGCGTTGGCAAGCTGGGCTCTGCCCAGTAAGGCCAGCCTATCTAATTAGTTAGAACTCCTACTAGTTAGCGTAGTTACGTTAGTTGATTACCCTTTTTTGTCTAATGGTCCAATGGCAAGTGGACCCTTTCACTTAAATAGCATGTTAAATCAATTCTAAGTCAATGTATCAATGACAACTGGGCCCCATCTGCAGTTTGACCAGTCAACAGTCAAACAGTTGACCGGAATGTTGACTCGGTGAACCGGGCCCTCTGGGCCCACTGTCAGCCTCACATGAAAAAGTGTGGGTACATTTTTTGGTACCCATAGCATTTAGCTATTAAAATGAATTTCGAATAAAAATAAATCTGTAATTCTAAAAAATTAATAAAACTTTGGAAAATCATATAAAATAAACCGTAACTCTGATAAAAAAGTTTTATACATGAAAGTTTCTCAAAACGACGAGACGAATCCGAATATGTGGTACGTTCATATGTCACATGACCCTAGCATAGAGAACATGCAACCGTTCCCCTCCGTTTCATCTGTCCAAAAATGCCAAACTTCGGGGAAACATTCCCGGATGTTATCCCCCTTCGCCGGTATTGTATAGCACTGCGCTGGGACACCCCTAGCACCGCTTTTTGTCCTTTCATCCTTTGTATTGCTATGTTTTCTTTATATTTATTGTTTCTTCCTCCTCTTCTCTTCGGTAGACCCCGAGACCGATGTCGATGCCCCTGTGATCGACTACGTCGACGACGGCCCTTCTTCCTTTTTCAGCGGAACTTCCAGGCAAGCAACCCCCCCCCCCTTGTTCATTCCGATATCGCCTATTCTCTTCTCTCTTATGCTTGCATTAGAAATTGTTGTTGCTACTGCTTTACCTATTCTGATGCATAGCCTGATCTTCTAACCTGCAATTGTTACCTACCTGTTTATCCTAAACTGCTTAGTATAGTCTGGTTAGAGAACCATCAGGGACCCCATGTTGACCCAACTGCCCCACTGGATTATTAGAAGACCCGATCAACGGGATTGAAGACCAGGCCCTGGCACCGCACAACACTCCCCTTAGTTGTACGACAGCGCAGCGTTACTATCGAGTGATGTGGGTGATACCTCGTTAGCACTTCTGATGCTTACTAGAAGAACGCCCGTGCGTTGCAACGGGGCCACATTAACTTTAAGAGTTCAATATTAATATTCTCATACATATCAATCCTTCTTCTCCTTCCGTCTGCCACCGAGACAGGGACCTAGACTTTGTGCTGCTCTTATTGATTTCAAACCCAGACGAGATGGGGTGGTGGGAGGGGGGACGAAAAAACCCAGACGAAACAAAGGAGAAGGAGAGCCTCATCAGTAGCATCATGGTGAATTTCAAACCTAGCGTTGTGCTCCGCCCAACGAACATGGACGCCGCCGTCGGCGGCCCGGTGGAGCTCGAACCCGAGAGACTCTGCTGCTTGCTGGGAGGGGTCGGGGAGGGTCGGAGCACATGAGCATTGACGTGAAGACAGAGTAGGCCGGGGAGATTACTGTGCACGCCGCACAGCGACTTGGACCTCGGAGGGCCTTAGCTCTGTCAGGAGGAGGTCCCGAGTTCCTGCCGAGGACAGCCTGACGGGGGAGACGCACGGCCGCTCGCGCTGCCCGCAACGCGACCACGCCCTGCCCTAGGGTTCTGCGATGGCGGCAGCGTCGTCCACAGCCACACCCTCTCTGAGTCCTGCCCTGAACTGGGGTTCCGAGATGGCGGCGATGGCGGAGGTCTCTGAGGTTGGAGAGGGGCAAGATGTAGGACGGCGGAGGCTGGAGCCTGGAGCGATGGCGGCGTTTCGGGATTGCAGGCAGGAGGACGTGCGAGGTGAGTGTTTTTTTCACCGGTTTATGTTGTGTTGCCTGCACGGATATATAGGAGAACAAATAAGTGGATTATAATTCCTTCCATTGTATAAGTGCTGGGAAAGGAAGGGAGGGACAAAAATCAATCGAGGGGCCTTTAAGAGTAGTGATTAGTTAATTGGATTTTTCTTTAAAGTCTGTTATTTGTTTTCTTAAAATTTATTATATGTTTCTTAAATCAAATTGCATTGATGGGATGGATCGATTGATTCGGATAGTCTATTATTTGTTTTCTTCACATCCATTATATGTTTCCTAAAGCAAAATGCATTGATGAGATGGATCGTTTAATTTGGATGGATCGATTGATTTGTTTCCTTAAAATTGGATTTTTTTTAAAGTCTGTTATTTGTTTCCTTAAAATTTATTATATATTTCCTAAATCAAATTGCATTGATGGGATGGATCGATTGATTTAGATAGTCTATTATTTGTTTCCTTCACATCCATTATATGTTTCCTAAAGCAAATTGCATTGATGAGATGGATCGTTTGATTTGGATGGATCGATTGATTTGTTTCCTTAAAATTGGATTTTTCTTTAAAGTCTGTTATTTGTTTCCTTAAAATTTATTATATGTTTCCTAAATCAAATTGCATTGATGGGAGGGTGACGCATGGAAAGTTATGATCCGTTAAGAACTTTTTCGTTGTGTGAGAGGGTGACGCGAAACTAAACCGGTGGGGTAGGGGAGGGACGAAAAAAACCAGCGAAATGAAACGGGTGGGAGGTGGGAGGAAGTACCAAAGAAGTACCAAAAAAACCGGGTGAGATGGGACAAAAAAAAACCTGGAAGCGAGACTACCAACTGCTCCATTAGGAGTAGAGACTCTGTGGAGTAGTTACCGGGTCATGGTCATCGAGGGTGATTCCTCTTTTTCCTCTTCCGATAATAACATTGTCGTGCAACACCTCAAGTGTGAACCTCGAGGGTGATTTCCTCTTACATTCACCTTGATATTTACATCATGTGGGAATCCAACGAGGGTGATGCCTCGGGTTCCTTCTTGATGTGGTAGCCACACAGTTTGCCTTTACATTACTATTGTTACCGATTAAAGTGGATAAAGATGGATCGGTCCTAAGGGGTACCCGAGCGAGCATATTTGTGAAGTGATGTGGAGTCGGGTTGACCTGGAAAGTGCCCGTGAGATAATTACGTGGCGTAGTCGGGCATTCTTAGCCCTTGCCACAAGTCCATGAGACGGGGCGACGGGGTCACATCGATCGTGAGCCTCTGCTCGTTACTGCGCGCTCCTAATCCACTTGGATTTGGATATTTGATCCGAGAGGCCTCTAGCCTAATAGCACTAACCATCACATGGGCATAGTATGGGTGTTATGCATCATATGCATCAGCCGAAGCTTAATAGACGTCATGCGACTGAGCGGCATGCGCCGGGTTGGACTGCGTAAGCACTTCCCTTTTAAAGGAGGTAGCTAGGTCTAAGCACCGGCCGCCCACACAACATGTAGGAGTTCCCAAGGCAATGGCCCAAGACCCCTGGGGGCATAGTGAGGGAGTCCTGGATTAAGGGGTCCTCGGACAGCCAGACTATCAGCATGGGCTGGACTGTTGGGCTATGAATATACAAGACCGAAGGCTTTTTCCCGTGTCCGGATGGGACTCTCCTTTGCGTGGATGGCAAGCTTGATGATTCGGATATGTAGATTCCTTTCTCTATAACTGACTTGGTGTAACCCTAGCCCCCTCTGGTGTCTATATAAACCGGAGGGTTTAGTACGTAGAGACAACTACAATCATAATCATAGGCTAGACTTCTAGGGTTTAGCCATTACGATCTCGTGGTAGATCAACTCTTGTAGTACTCATATTCATCAAGATCAATCAAGCAGGAAGTAGGGTATTACCTCCATAGAGAGGGCCTGAACCTGGGTAAAAATTGTGTCCCCCGCCTCCTATTAACATTAGCCTTAGACGCATAGTTCGGGACCCCCTACCCGAGATCCGCCGGTTTTGACACCAACATTGGTGCTTTCATTAAGAGTTCTGTTGCGCCGTCACTAAAAGGCTTGATGGCTCCATCAATCATCTGCAACAACGCAGTCCAGGGGCATCTTCCTTCCCGAACAAAACTTCATATTCGACGGCTTTGCACTACGGGCCAACTCGCTTGGCCATCTAGAGCAGATCGATAGCTACGCCCCTGGCCATCGGGTCAAATTTGGAAGCCTAAATTACATGGCCGATATCCGCGGAGACTTGATCTTCGACGGATTTGAGCCCATGACGGCCGCTCCCTGCCACCATGATGAACATGGACTAAATTTGTCATTGGACCACGCTCAGAAATTAGCGCTCGTAACTGCTCTCGCCCTAGAACCGGAGCGGACCGCGCCATTCGAGGACGGGAAGCTAAACCCCACCATGGAAGCCGCAGACTCATCGGCGGTCGAGCCGCACACAGACCCTACGTCGAGCTGGGATTGTGTCATCAGAACCTCGGAGTCATGACTGCGTGCATCCACGTCCATCGAACCTGATTGGGCGCCGATCTTGGAGTTTAGCTCCGCGGACATCTTCCAGCACTCGCCTCTAGGTGATGTGTTAAACTCATTAAAATTCCTCTCCTTGTCGGGGGACTGTCAGCCGAACTATGTCTGGCTCGATTAGGAAGCGGATGACAAAGAACTTCATTTCCCACCCACCACCCACTTTATAGCCATTGTTGAGGACTTAACCGACATGCTTGATTACGACTCCGAAGACATCGACGATATCGACGACGATGCCGGAGAGGAGCAGGAACCACCGCCTATAGGGCGCTGGACAGCCACCTCCTTGTACAACCTATACATGGTGGATACACCCAAAAAGAACAATGGCGACAATGAAAATCCAGTCAAGGATAAACCTCCTGAGACACAACCAAAGCGCCAACGTCAGCGGCACTGCTCTAAGCCATGCCATGGTAAAAATAGCAATACCATCACAGGAGAAAATAATACTTCGGACGATGCCAAAGACAATGTAGACCCCGTCGATCCAACTTCCGAATAGGAGGAACGGGAGGAGGAGCGATTCAGCCCCAATGAACAAGCCATGAATGAAGACTCAGAAGACAGTTACTGCCTTCCGCTCTCCGAGGACGAAGTGACCCTCGGCGACAAAGACTTCATCGTGCCTGAGGATCCCATCGAGCAGGAGCGCTTCAAGCGCCGGCTAATAGCCACTGCAAGGAGCCTAAAAAAGAAGCAGCAACAGCTTCAAGCTAATCAGGATCTGCTCAATGACAAATGGACTGAAATCCTAGCAGCCAAGGAATACGGCCTCGAGCGTCCAACCAAGAGTTACCTGAGGCGCAAATTGTTACCCCAGTTTGATGATGAGGTGCCGGAACCCGTCTTACCAGCGTATAATGCGGCTGACCGGCCACCACGTGGTCGGGATAAAGCGGCACCTCGAACCAAACACCAGCCTGCACTACCTCGCCATAAAGTCAGAAATACAACAGCTCGGGGATGTACACATGACCTGTGACATGACCTAAAAAACAAAGCAGGCCAGACCAGATCGATCTACGGATCGCGGGGTGTGCCCCGATGCGCGATGATGGCCACCAAGCCGAACATGAGAAATATAACAACGTCCAGGCCGAAAACTGCAGACGAACTCCATCTGAGCTACGTCACGACCTGGCCCGATATAGAGCCACCCCACACCCTCTTTGCTTCATCGACGAAGTAATGGAACATGAATTCTCGGAAGGGTTTAAACCCGTAAATATCGAATCATATGATGGGACAACAGACCCCGTGGTATGGATCGAGGGTTTTCTTCTTCACATTCATATGGCCCGCGGTGATGATCTTCATACCATCAAATACCTACCGCTGAAACTCAAGAGACGAGGTCGACACTGGTTGAATAGTCTGCCCGAAAATTCCATTGGCAGCTGGGAGGACTTGGAAAACGCCTTTCTTGACAACTTTCAAGGCACATATGTCCAACCCCCAGATGCCGATGACTTAAGTCATATAGTTCAACAGCCCGGAGAGTCAGCCAAGAAATTTTGGACTAGGTTCTTAACCAAAAAGAACCAGATAGTCGACTGTCCGGATGCTGAAGCCCTACCGGCCTTTAAGCATAGCATCCGTGACGAATGGCTTGCCCGACACCTCGGCCAAGAAAAGCCAAAGACCATGGCAGCCCTCACGACACTTATGACCCGCTTTTGCGCAAGCGAGGATAGCTGGCTAGCCCGTAGCAATAATCATGCAAGTGAGCCTAGCACCTCTAAGGCCAGAAACAGCAGCGGCAAGCCACGGCGCAACAAACACAAGCTCGAAGTAACGGTGACAACACCGAAGACACGGCTATCAACGCCGGATTCAGTGGCTCCAAGTTCGGTCAGCGGAAGAAGCCATTTAAGAGAAACAATCCGGGCCCGTCAAGTTTGGACCGCATACTCGATCGTCCATGTCAAATCCATGGCACCCCTGGTAAACCAGCCAATCATACCAACATAGAATGTTGGGTCTTCAAACATGCCGGCAAGTTAAATGCCGAAAACAAGGAGAAGGGGTCGCTAAGCAATGACGATGACGAGGAGCCCTAGCCACCGAACACAGGGGGCAGAAGAAGTATCCCCCCAAGTTAAAATGGTGAACATGATATACGCCACCCATTTCCCCAAGAGGGAGCGCAAGCACGCACTCAGGGACGTCTATGCGATGGAGCCAATCGCCCCAAACTTCAACCCATGGTCGTCCTGTCCGATCACCTTCGATTGTAGTGACCATCCGACCAGTGTCCGTCATGGCGGTTCAGACGCACTGGTCCTTGACCCAATTATTGATGGATTCCACCTTACATGAGTCCTTACGGACAGTGGCAGTAGCATGAACCTGCTCTATCAGGATACAGTGCACAAAATGGGTATCGATCCCTCAAGGATTAAGCCCACAAAAACCACATTTAAAGGTGTCATACCAGGTGTAGAGGCCTGTTGTACGGGCTCAATCACACTAGAAGTGGTCTTCGGATCCCCGGATAATTTCCGAAGTGAAGAATTGATCCTCGATACCATCCCCTTCTGTAGTGGCTATCATGCACTGCTCGGACGAACCGCATTTGGTCGATTCAATGCGGTGCCACACTACGCTTTCCTCAAGCTCAAGATGCCCGGGCCACGCGGTGTTATAACAATCAATGGAAACACGCAATGCTCCCTCCGTACAGAGGAGCACACCACGGCCCTTGCAGCAGAAGTACAGAGCGGCCTTTCCAGGCATAACCGCAGTCCAGCGGCCAAGCTCCCGGACACTGTCAAACGGGTCCGAACTTCTCCGCAGCAAGGCGGTCCAGTTCGTCAAGAACTTGACTAGCAATTTGGCCTCTGTCCCTGTCCCGACCAAATAGTAGCATTCGTACTGCACGTACATAACTACGCACTCAAAATACCATGGGCATAGGCGGAGGCATAGCTAGACCATCGTCCACGGTACGGCTCAACCGCTCCTAGAGCCGCATACTTTTACTATTTCTTTTTCTTTTCAGGTTTCTTTTTCCCCCAGGCCTTTTCCCGATAACCTGATCATCAGACCTATCAAGGGACGGATACATCAAGAAGGCAAGAAACTTTGACGTACAAGGGAATCCCCAGGTGGTCTCTGCTAACGATCGTTATACCTGTTTTACAAACCCGCACGCAGCTCGCCCTTGGTCGTGGCATGTCAAATAGCCATCTTTGCTTATTGCATTACCTGTACCAATCATTGTTGAGGAAATTGTTAACTGGTAGCTGCTCGGTTGGCTGGCGAGTAGGGGATTAATTGGCTAATCGGCAAGTTAATCAGCCATTTAATCAATTAATCAGATGATTTATCGGTTTATCGGCTACTCGGTGACCCAACGAGTAGGGATTAATCGGCAAGTTAACTGGTTAATCGGATGAATTCTTGAACAGGGGTACCAATACGCCTTGACATATTAATCAAATTACAATGGAAACAGTTTGCGGCTTAATATTTGCAGCATCAACTTATTACTTATTTTTTTCCTTTTCTTTATATTCTCATCACTTGCGCCCGTACACCTCTGGTATGCCTTAATTCGCCAGGGGCTTCATTACCCTCCATAATACGGCAAGCAGGTCCAAACACTTTTACGGTAGTTCGGCACCCTGAATTGTAGCATTATATGCATCGGCTCTGAATCATGTCTTGGGTCAATAGTTGGGTTGCCCGGCTCCTGCGCTTGCTACCCTACGTTCTGCTATATCGGCTAGGGTAGTAAAGGGAGAACTACTGCGATTGTGTCCCGGTTCTTCCGGATGAGCACCTCAGTAGAGAAAGCCGAAAACTGACTGTCATGATACCGCGAGAGCCGGTCAGCTGTTCGAGAGGTCACAAATCTTTAGCGATTTTTCCTGCTTTATGCGATAAATTGATGTTTTTTCCGATTAGGTGTGTATAGCGCCCCAAGTCCGGCCTTCCGAACACCAGGGGCTATGCCTAAATTTTTTCTTGTCAAACTCCTATGGCTAAGTGAGAGTAATAAAGCCTCATAGTCCGATTGCCTGGTTTGTTGCGTTAAACACCTCCTTAAAGGACCAAAACCTTGAATAAAGAGTGTTTAGATTTATCCCAAACACCCCCATACTACCTATGTGGGGGCAGAAGCCAACAACTGGCCAACTCTCAGATTTAATAAAACAGCCGCACAGGAGGTAAAATTATAAATAACAGGCATTATATTACATAATGGATCTGTTTCATAGTACAGGATAACATGAGTGTATTCATGGGAATATGATATCCTTAGCACATTGCTCCGCCACAAGGCGGGATCCCTCCAGGACACTATCAAGATACAGTTCGGGTGTGCGGTGCTCCTTGCCCGCGGGCGGTCCTTCGGTCATTAGCTTCGTGGCGTCCACCTTCACCCAGTGCATCTTGGCATGGGCGAAGGCCATTCACGCGCCTTCGATGCAGATCGACCGCTTGATGGTGTCAAGCCGAGGGCAGGCACTAACCAGCCGCTTCACGAGTCCGAAGTAGCTGCTAGGAATAGCTTTGCCAGGCCACAGCCGGATTATCAAATCCTTCATGGCTAGTTCGGCCGCCTTGTGCAGCTCGACCAGCTGTTTCAGCTCATCGCTAAAGAGCACTGGATGTTCTGGCGCAAGGTATTGTGACCAGAATAGCTTCTCCGTAGAGCTCCCCTCTTTGGCTCGGTAGAATTCCGCAACATCTGACATGCTGCGCGGTAGATCCGCAAACGCCCCTGGAGAACTCCAAATCCGGGTCAGTAAGAGGAACCTTTCCTTCACATATTTGCTCTGCATTATAAAAGCCTTACCCGCCACGATTTTATTGGCTGCCTGGATTTCCTTGAGGGTGCTCTGGGCTTCGGCCCGGGCATCGTGTGCTCTCTAGTGGGCCTTGGCAAGCTCGGACTCTTGATCCGTGCACTTCTTGACGGTGTCCTGGAGCTCTTGTTGCACCTCACTCACCCGGGCCTCATGCTTTTCACGTGTGGCTTGTTCCTTGGACGCTCTGTCCTCGGCCTCGACCAGCGCCTTCTTGAGGGCCTCTACTTCAATCGTTGCCCCTAATAAATATAATGGCATTTTAGTAAGCACACATCATTCATCATTCATGAATATATATACAAGGTTATTGCATACCTTGACTGTCCTCCAGCTGCTTCTTTACGTGGTCGAGCTCTTCCTCGGTCCGCTCCAGATTCTGCTTCAGTCCGGAGACTTCCGCAGTATGAGAAGTCGCAGCCAGCAGCGACGCTTGCTTATTCATATAGACATTTTAGATTAGTCTCCTGCGAAAATTATTTGATCCTCTATTCGGTTTTTCTTTCTGAACACTGAACAGAGTCTCAGGGGCTACTATCTATATGGTGACATTATTTTAACAATCACATTACTTACCTCAAAGCCTGTTAGAAGGCTAGTGCAGGCTTCAGTCAGTCCGCTTTTCGCGGACTAGATCCTCTCAGTCACCGTACCCATAAGGGTACGGTGTTCCTCGACGATGGAAGCGCCTCGTAGCACTTCCAGCAAAGTATCCGGCGCCTCTGGATGGACAGAGGTCACCAGCGGAATAGGAACGCCCCCCTCCTTCGAGATGGGCTACTTGCCTGATTCCGGAGCCATATGGGTCTCCGGAATTATATTCGGTTGGGGCCCGAATTGGATTTGGCCCCCATCGTTAGTATCCATGGGGGCTCGCTCCCCCATGTGTCCGGCAGCTGAGGCCTTACCCTCCGACGCCTCCCTGACAGCCTCTGGATTCTCTCACGGGCCTGGGATCCTTCGGGACGGCGCCTCGGCGTCACCCGTGTCCTTGGGAGAGGAGGCCGAGGGAATGGTGTAGGACCTTGAGAAGTAAGTCTAGAGGGGGGGTGATTAGACTACTTGACCAATCAAAAACTTAACCTTTTCCCAATTTTAGACTTTGGCAGATTGTAGCGATCTTAGCACAAGTCAAGAAATCTTCACACAATTCAAGCAAGCATGCAAAGAGTATATGAGCAGCAGAAATTAAAGCATGCAACTTGCAAGAATGTAAATGGAAGGGTTTGGAGATTTCAAACGCAATTTGGAGACACGGTGATATTTGAGACGTGGTTCCGATAGGTGGTGCTATCGTACATCCACGTTGATGGAGACTTCAACCCACGAAGGGTAACGGTTGCGTGGGTCCACGGAGGGCTCCACCCAAGAAGGGTCCACGAAGAAGCAACCTTGTCTATCCCACCATGGCCGTCGCCCACGAAGGACTTGCCTCACTAGCGGTAGATCTTCACGAAGTAGGCGATCTCCTTGCCCTTACAAACTCCTTGGTTCAACTCCACAATCTTGTCGGAGGCTCCCAAGAGACACCTAGCCAATCTAGGAGACACCACTCTCCAAGAAGTAACAAATGGTGTGTTGATAATGAACTCCTTGCTCTTGTGCTTCAAATGATAGTCTCCCCAACAATCAACTCTCTCACAGGATTTGGATCTGGTGGAAAGAAGATTTGAGTGGAAAGCAACTTGGGGAGGGCTAGAGATCAAGATTCATATGGTAGGAATGGAATATATTGGCCTCAACACATGAGTAGGTAGTTCTCTCTCAGAAATGGTAAGTTGGAAGTGTAGATTTGTTCTGATGGCTCTCTCACGAATGAAGAGGATGTGGAGGGGTATATATATCCTCCACACAAAATCTAACCATTACATACAATTTACCAATCTCGGTGGGACCGAATCAACAAACTCGGTCAGACCGATTTAGTAAACAATGTGACTGTTAGGGTTTTCGGTGGGACCGATATGCAACTCGGTAGGACCGATATGATTAGGGTTAGGGCATAACGTAATCTCGGTGAGACTGATTACACAAACTCGGTGAGACCTATTTTGGTAATAAGCTAACCAGAGAGTTGGTTAGGCAAACTCGGTGGGACCGATTACTCAAACTTGGTGAGACTGATTTTGGTAATAAGTTAACCAGAGAGTTTGCATTGTAATCTCGGTAGTACCGATTGCTCAAACTCGGTAAGACCGATTTTGATAATGGGCATACACAGAGAGATTACAATCCCATCTCGATGAGACCGAGATCCCTATCAGTGAGACCGATTTGCCTAGGGTTTGTGGCAGTGGCTTTGACATCTGAACTCGGTGGCGCCGGATAGAAAGAATCAGTGGGGCCGAGTTTGACTTTAGGTTTAGGCCATATGTGGATGTGGGAAAGTAGTTGAGGGCTTTGGAGCATATCACTAAGCACTGTGGAGCAAGAAACTCATTAAGCAACACCTCATCCCTTCTTGATAGTATTGGCTTTTCGTATAGACTCAATGTGATCTTGGATCACTAAAATTTAAAATGAAGAGTCTTGAGCTTGAAGCTTGAGCCAATCATTTGTCCTTAGCATCTTGAAGGAGTTCCACATCCTTTAGTCCATGCCACTCCATTGTTGAACTTGTCTGAAATATACTTGATAAAAGTGTTAGTCTAACAAGAGATATGTTGACATTAATTACCAAAACCACACAGGGAGCACTTGTGTCAGGACCCCAACTCAATGCCACATCGATCTAGCATGTAACACCTCATATCACTTTGCGGCCTCACGCACGGTATCCCCACGGGTGTCGCCTTACCTTTGCCCGGGACCGTTTGCGCCTTTTGGCACACGTATATGATAGTGTCGCTAGCATCCATATGATAAGGAGCCCGGGCTGACATGGCTAGTCGTAAACCCAAAGTGGCACAAACTTACAGGGACAGGCATCCATGACCCAGCATCGAACGTGTCGGTCATCAGCGAGTGAATCTAGGCTGTAGCACTGGGCTAGCAGGACTCCGGTGAACGGGGATGTAGCGGGCTAACAGGACTCCGGTATTCATCGCGTGACATTTCCCCGAAGGGACAGACACAGGAACGAAGAAGGACACATGCCGGCCATCCTAAGTGTTCCGGAGCAGTAGCAAGCTACCATGGCTCAGTGGAAGCACTAGGAGACATTTCCCGGTAAGAGAGGCTACTAAGGATAAACAACTAGATAGTCAGATCCCACACATACCAAGCATTTCAATAACATACACACAATATGCTCGATATGTGCAAATACAACATGGCATCACAACATGACTCTACACTCAAGTATTTTATTCAATAGGCTCCGAGGAGCGAGATATTACAAACATGGGTCTCACGACCCAACATTCAGAGCATACAAGTCAAAGCACAAGCGGAAGCTTAACATGTCTGAGTACAGACATCTACAAATGAAAAAGGCTAGAAGCCTGACTATCTACCAGATCCTGCCGAGGGCACAAGATCGTAGCTGAGGTAACAAGCTAAACGTCGAAGTCCACGTGGAACTACTAGTGAGACTGAAGTCTCTCTGCAAAAACATAAAATAGGCAAACGTGAGTACAAATGTACCCAGCAAGACTTACATCAGAACTATCTACATATGCATCATTATCAACAAAGGGGATGGTGGGGTTTAACTGCAGCAAGCCAGCTTTGACTCGGTGGCTATCCTGAACTACGACTGCAAGTAACTCTTTTGAGGTGGCGCACACGAGTCCACATATTCACCATATCAATACACCACTATGGATCCGTTCCCGTCTCCCTACGAGAAGGCCATCCATAGCACTCACGCTTATCTTACGCATTTTAGAGTATCCACTTTCACTTGTCTATGAACTGATATAGGCAACCCAGAAGTCCTTTACCGCGGACACGGCTATTCGAATAGATGATGTTAACCCTGCAGGGGTGTACTTCTTCATACATGTTTCCACCACTTAGCGTCTGCACACGACATGTGCTCGGCAGACTTCAAGCGAAAGCCGACGTGGGTGTAGACCACGACCTACCTAAACACTCAAGTCTCTAGTCCAGGTTTATCGCCTATTCAGGTTCCATCCGCAGGGAGTCCGGCCGAGGTTTCCACATACGGCCCCGAATGATGTGTACAGGGTTCCGTGACACCAAACGGGCGCCTGGTATACTCGGCCACGTGCCTACCGCATCACAGCCCACCCCTCCGGTCAGCGCTGCGCACGGCCTCCAGCATATTACAAACACCAGAAACTACTTGCAACTCCTGGACAGAGGACAAGGGTGATTAAGAAGTCGAGCGGGGTCATATTTCAGGGCCCAATGCATGGTAGTAGCTGAATCATGGATCACAAACACAGAACTCAGTTCCTGAGGACGGCTTCAATGAGACAACCCACCATGTACTCCTACATGGCCTCTCACCGCTACCTTTACCAAATCGTGTTCACACACTTAGCTCATGCACAGTAGGACATGTTCACACACCTCTGATTCATCCCCGATGAATCAGACCTGACTCAACTCTAAGCAGTAGCAGGCATGACAAACAAGCAAGAATGAGTAGGCACAACAGGGCTCGAACAACTCCTACTCATGCTAGTGGGTTTCATCTATTTACTGTTGCAATGACAGGTCATGTAGAGGATAAAGGGGTTCAGCTACCGCAGCAAGTAACAAATAAATCGTTGTTGTCCTAATGCAGTAAAAGAGAGCAGGGCGAGAGAGTAGGATTGTATCAGAATGAACAAGGGGGTTTTGCTTGCCTGGCACTTCTGAAGATAATATAGTTCTTCATCGGTGTCATCGAATAATCGTCGGAACCACGTCTATTGGGAGGGAACACTCACCGACAAACAAAGAGGAAACACAATCAATGTCGTGCAACAATATGATGCATGAATGTGACATGGCAATATGCTGATGATTGGCCTAATGCAACTAGCAAAAAGTTAAATGGAGTTGGTTTGAACACTAGGTTCAAATTCAAACTCCATGTAAGGCATTTCAAATGCCATTTTTTCAAACTGTCTTATACAGCAACTTTAAGTTGTTCAAACATGCATGAAAATGGTACAGATGGATAGATTAGTTTTTCTGATCATTTTTCATATATAATTTATTTCATTTGGAGCTACGGTTGATTTTCTATGATTTTTAGAAGTTTAGGCAATTTTCTGGATTTTCCTGTATTACAATAAATCCAGAAAATAGCTTATTGCGTCGGCATGACATCAGTGTGACATTAGCAGGTCAACACGCCAGGTCCAGGTCAAACCTGACCAGTGGGACCCATACGTCAGTGTCTCAGGCTGGTTTAGGTGGATGACAAGTGGGACCGGTCGACGGCCATGTCAGCGAGGTCAACGCCGACGCGTGGGGCCACTGTGTTTAGATTAATCTTAATCTATTCTTGTTAGCTGGTTAGTTAGGCAGCGGGGCCCGCATGTCAGTGAGAGTGTGGGTTAATTAGCGGAGTCATTAACTGCTAATGACGGTGCCATGTCGACGGCTAAACGCCGGTGCTAAGCACAGCACGACCGCGTCGCCCGTCCGGCCAACTCCGGTGATGAGAGATCGCGTGGCCGGGCGCGTTGGATCGCCCGTAGCTGGGCGCATCTTATGGTGGTGGTGGCTGGACCAGGGGTGGTCTATGGCGGCGCCGGCGATGACAACAGCGGCGGCCAGAGTTCGGGATAGCGCGGGCGCGGGGCTGCAGTGCTCGGGCGAGCTAACGGAGTGGCTAGGCAGCCTCCTGGAGGCGCCAGGAGCATATCAGTACCCCTATAGCGAGCAGGAGAAGCTCGGGAGCATGGGCTCACCGGTCATGGCGGACGGCGGCCTCGGGTGATCTCAGGGCTGCGGCTAGTGGGCGAAAATGACGCGGGGAGGAGAGGGAAAAAGCAGCGGAGCTCACAGGGAGGTCGTTGAGCAGATGAGTGGGCTCGGGGCGACCGGAGTGAGGCGAATCGACGAACGGCGTCCGGCGGGTACCGAGGTTGAAGACGACCAGATGGTGGCGATGCAGGGACTCCGGCGAAGCGTGGGTTGGTGGGGAGGGCGAGGGCGTCGCGTCGGAGGTCTTGTACATCACGGGGAGGTGAGGGGAGAACAGTGGACGCGGTGGCCGTGAACGGCGGCGATGGCTTCGCTCTGCTTCGGGAGAGAGAGCGAAGGAGGCGAGGCAGGGAGAGAGTGGAGCGGTCGAGGGGTCGAGGGGGTCTGTGTGGCAACGCCGGAGGCGTCCAGGCCCACGGCGTCAAGCAGGAGGTGGCGCACGGTGGTGCGCGCGCGTCGGGCACGCGCCCGTCTTCCTGGCAAGGAGGAAGACGACAGGGGAGGGGCCAGGCGGGCTGGGCCACGCAGGTGGGCTGGCCAGCTGGGCCGCGACAGGTAAGTCAGGTAAGTTCTCTCTCTCTCCTCTATTTTCTGTTTTCTATTATTTCTGTAACTTTAGGGCTTTATTAAAAATACTTCAACAGATCCAGAAATCATGAAACTGCTCAATGCCACTGTTTGGAATATAACCAACAGCAAACATTTTAGTTTATGATTATTTGAGCATTTAAAATATTGCATAGCATTTAAATGCCCAAATGCAAATAGAGTATGATTTAATTCAGAGCCCAATATGTCCTGCAAAAATATAAACCATTTTTGGTAGATGCTTCCACCTCAAACCAGAAATGTTGAACATTTTTAGAGGGCATTTTGAGTTCAATGAAAAAGATTTTATTTTGACCCTAGTTGAATTCATTTGGTGCTAGGGTTTAAGCATCCCCATTTCAAGTTTAAGTAAAAAATGACAATGATGCATGGATGCAATGCCACTAATTGCAAGAAGATTTCTAGGGCTGTGACAACTCACCCCCACTAAACAAGAATCTCGTCCTGAGATTCAAGACGTGAGGTAAGAAGACAGAGGGGGCACAAGACCAACACAATCTTCACGATCCAAGTTGCACCTCATAAGGTTGTTGATTCGTTGCATACGTTGATCTTGACATCCTCGCTTGAGATCTTCATCCACGCGATGACGACGGAAAGAAACTCTACTAGGATTGATATTCTCAAAGATCGAACTACACAATCTCAACTCGCAGAATGAGATGTTGAAACATCTTGAGTTGAGACACAAAACACATCGAGAGGGATGGAAGAACAAACGGCGGGGGTTGATTTGGTGGGCAACAATTCCACGCTTAGAAAGATGGTGGATGGTGTCAAGGTGGCGAGGAAATAATTGCCATGATTCCGTAACGGGGCACCTTGGGGGAGGTGACTCATAGAACTATTCCCTTAAGTGGCAAAAGAATTACTTTTGATTCAGAGATCGTTGAAACTCTTTATACCAGCTTAAGGCAATCGCAATCGATCATTTGAAGGAGTTCGAAAGAATGACATACTCAGACTAGAATGGATGATGTGGACTACCTTGTTGAAGACAACGCAATGGATGATTTTGCTTATCGTCGGAAGTGGATGGAACCCATGGTAGGACCACTCTTGAAGATGATCCTAAACAGTAGTTACTGAGGTGCAAGCTGGAAACAAAATGCAAATGCTGGGAATGATTCTGGTAACTGGGAATAACTCAACGAGAGTGATTCCACCGTTTGAATGTTTATAGCTTATCGGGGAAAACCCAGAGTACAAGAATCCCTAAGGAACAACTTATAGAATAAGTCGCATGAAATCCTCGTGGAGAAAATGGACAAATTGCCCAATCAAGATACTATAGTGATAGATCCTCCGGCTAGGTGCGTCGGCTAGAACATCAACCCTGTCGGGACCTACATCATAGATCCTAGAAAAGTTCCAACCATCATATCTGCCTGAGATTCAGATTTGGTTGGTAACAGAATATTTCAGACATCATGTCTGGGAAAGAAAATTTGCAACACAAACCAACGAGATGATGTTGCGGAATTCTTAGGAAATGAACTACGATAGCAAGCTCCAAAACATGAGCTGGTTCTGCTGCAAACATGTGAACAAGCTGTCCAAGACAAGCATGACCACATAGTAGTCTTATAATAAAACGCTATCGAGTTCAGGTGGGGGACCATCATCGAGGATAACGAAATCTTGTACAAATCCGTCTGGAACCTTCAGGACTAGTACTTAGAACTTATTATCTTTGAACAAATCAACGAGTGGCTTGGTGTGCTAGGAATACGAATGGAGTGGAGGTAATTAATCTGCCAAACCATAGAATACTTCGCACGTATGCATGACTAATTTGGGATGATTCCCGAGGAACAAAAACAATCTTTCTCGAACTCACGGCGGCAACTTGCACCAAATGCACATGAATTCGAGGAGGTCACTTCTTCCATCCAAGCATAAGCTTCATGAACGGAGCACAAAGGCATTGCTTATAAAATTTTCAACACTAGGTTGATGTTCAACATGAATCATGGGGGAGACAAAATGCTGCTGATGGGTTCAACAACAACTCATCGGAATTTTCCATATCACTGGACTTCCACCATCATGTGAACACGGTGATAGCATTGGTCAGACCCAAAGATGTAATGGTGTATGCTCGAGGGATCAACCACGATCAAGACAACATTACGAACATCATTGGTTCTAATTTGACTTGTCGATAGCCCATACTCAAATCAAAGTTTTGACAAGGCAATAGATCCAACAACTGATCATGAGGACCAATCGATGGAGATATCATCTTTCTTCAACACACACACACACACAAGAAGATATCCCTTAACATGAACTAAGTCAGACAAGGTTTTATCTTCCAACTCTCCAAGTTGTTGTCTAGCTCAACCAACTAGCTCAGGGATATCCATCACAGATTCTTGGAGAAGGAGTGATTTATAAGAAAACCAACTTGATTACGAACTCAACATAGCGGCCAGGTGACAACCCGGTAATACTTCCGAGAAGATATTCGGAACATCTCGAACCGCCGAAATGTTACTAAGCTCGAGAACAATCTCGCTTTCCAGAGCAATACGATATTATCAAATAAGCAAGGGATTGAATAATCCTAACTCATTGATCGAAGAATGCACCAGAAATAAGGACTAGGTAGCACAATATATCTTAGAATGATGATTCAATAACCAACATGTTAAGAATGAGAATATTGTCCATTAGCTACCAAGCAACGGAGTTTGCTAGGAGTATTGAATTCACGCATCATAGTTCACTTGTCGGCATTCCGGTTACAATAACACGGAACCGAGGAATGAATGATGATAGTGAGAAGTATCACTGTATCAAGAATTCATAAGAGATTGTACAATTCCCATGACATTCTTGACATAAGATGGCAATACTCGAGGGTGGAACAGATTAGAAGCTAGATTGGCATTTGATCTGCGGAATACAACTGCTTTGACCAAATCCTAGAAATGGACAAGGTATTGGAGTTTGTTTCTCCTAGTCATTCCAGAATAGAATGGCTCGACGGACCACAAGAATAATAGGCATCGATGAACACGGTTGCACAACTACTCCTGTCTATCAATTGATAGACGAGGGTCAGAAGACAACTAAGAGGGACAACTCAAGGAACATATAACTTTCTGAGTTGTGGATTCATAGATTAGTATGTCGGACCAAGTTCAACATGTTTCTTCTGGATAACCCATGCAGAGACGTAGGACTGGCAGAGTCACGATTATGAATGGAGAACTCCTCAAGAGTACTCTGATTGTGATCTTTTGGTTGAAATAACTTCTGCCTTAATGGTTCATGGTATTTGGAAGAAGGAAATACCACGGACCTCGAGGACTATCGCAAGGTTACTAATAACCTAAAGGAACTAGCAAACACTATCAACATGAAGTACGTAGGGTGAATCTCGGGTTCAAGAACCTAGGAATAGGATACCTACTACTAAGTGGCATCACGGGATGCTTTCGAGAATAAAGGCCAGAATTATCACACCGGGAACACAAAACATGGCTAGATTACTAGATGGTTTCGTAAGACGCCTAGGGTCATAATAATAGCTTCAACATATATGTCGAGGCAACAAAGTACCTCAACTCACCGATTAGTGTGCTTAATCTGACCAAAAAGGACATCAGGAACGGAAAGAAAGGATTTGCAAATGCATCAGACTATTTAGAGACCTGGGATGACTCGGACAGCATAACGGCTGTAAATGCTCAAAATGATTTGAGACATCCTGAAAAATGGTGGCATAACCACTTAATATCACAATATCAAGGTTCTGAGACCAGCTATGAACATGCGGAAGTAGTAAAAGCTGAACTGAGATTTGAAAATAACAATTATATAAGTCTATGGATTAGTAGCACGTCATCCTGATAGATAGATGAGAAGGCCTAGTTCTTAATCCCCGTAGAAGAGAAGAGGATGACTCAGATCAGAAGGCCATGAGGTATAAGGAGTAAAAAGAGCCTTACGTTCCCTCCCACAATCAATTCCCTTACATAACTAAAGCATTTCTAGACACAACTTCGACCAGTTTGGCTTGGTAATCCTACAGGCAGTCAAGCTCTGATACCAAAGCTGTCAGGACCCTGACTCAATGCCACATCGATCCAGCATGTAACACCTCATATCTTTGCGGCCTCACGCACGGTATCCCCACGGGTGTCGCCTTACCTTTGCCCGGGACCGTTTGCGCCTTTTGGCACACATATATGATAGTGTCGCTAGCATCCATATGATAAGGAGCTCGGGCTGACATGGCTAGTCATAAACCCAAAGTGGCACAACTTACAGGGACAGGCATCCATGACCCAGCATCGAACGTGTCGGTCATCAGCGAGTGAATCCAGGCTGTAGCACTGGGCTAGCAGGACTCCGGTGAACCGGGCTGTAGCGGGCTAACAGGACTCCGGTATTCATCGCGTGACATTTCCCCGAGGGACAGACACAGGAACGAAGAAGGACACATGCCGGCCAGCCTAAGTGTTCCGGAGCAGTAGCAAGCTACCATGGCTCAGTGGAAGCACTAGGAGACATTTCCCGGTAAGAGAGGCTACTAAGGATAAACAACTAGATAGTCAGATCCCACACATACCAAGCATTTCAATAACATACACACAATATGCTCGATATGTGCAAATACAACATGGCATCACAACATGACTCTACAACTCAAGTATTTTATTCAATAGGCTCCGAGGAGCGAGATATTACAAACATGGGTCTCACGACCCAACATTCAGAGCATACAAGTCAAAGCACAAGCGGAAGCTTAACATGTCTGAGTACAGACATCTACAAATGAAAAAGGCTAAGAAGCCTGACTATCTACCAGATCCTGCCGAGGGCACAAGATCGTAGCTGAGGTAACAAGCTAAACGTCGAAGTCCACGCGGAACTACTAGTGAGACTGAAGTCTCTCTGCAAAAACATAAAATAGGCAAACGTGAGTACAAATGTACCCAGCAAGACTTACATCAGAACTATCTACATATGCATCATTATCAACAAAGGGGATGGTGGGGTTTAACTGCAGCAAGCCAGCTTTGACTCGGTGGCTATCCTGAACTACGGCTGCAAGTAATTCTTTGAGGTGGCGCACACGAGTCCACATATTCACCATATCAATACACCACTATGGATCCGCTCCCGTCTCCCTACGAGAACGCCATCCATAGCACTCACGCTTATCTTGCGCATTTTAGAGTATCCACTTTCACTTGTCTATGAACTGATATAGGCAACCCAGAAGTCCTTTACGCGGACACGGCTATTCGAATAGATGATGTTAACCCTGCAGGGGTGTACTTCTTCATACATGTTTCCACCACTTAGTGTCCGCACACGACATGTGCTCGGCAGACTTCAAGCGAAAGCCGACGTGGGTGTAGACCACGACCTACCTAAACACTCAAGTCTCTAGTCCAAGTTTATCGCCTATTCAGGTTCCATCCGCAGGGAGTCCGGCCGAGGTTTCCACATACGGCCCCGAACGATGTGTACAGGGTTCCGTGACACCAAACGGGCACCCGGTATACCCAGCCACGTGCCTACCGCATCACAGCCCACCCCTCCGGTCAGCGCTGCGCACGGCCTCCAGCATACTACAAACACCAGAAACTACTTGCAACTCCTGGACAGAGGACAAGGGTGATTAAGAAGTCGAGTGGGGTCATATTTCAGGGCCCAATGCATGGTAGTAGCTGAATCATGGATCACAAACACAGAACTCAGTTCCTGAGGACGGCTTCAATGAGACAACCCACCATGTACTCCTACATGGCCTCTCACCGCTACCTTTACCAAATCGTGTTCATACACTTAGCTCATGCACAGTAGGACATGTTCACACACCTCTGATTCATCCCCAATGAATCAGACCTGACTCAACTCTAAGCAGTAGCAGGTATGACAAACAAGCAAGAATGAGTAGGCACAGCAGGGCTCAAACAACTCCTACTCATGCTAGTGGGTTTCATCTATTTACTGTGGCAATGACAGGTCATGCAGAGGATAAAGGGGTTCAGCTACCGCAGCAAGTAACAAATGAATCATTGTTGTCCTAATGCAGTAAAAGAGAGCAGGGCGAGAGAGTAGGATTGTATCGGAATGAACAAGGGGGTTTTTCTTGCCTAGCACTTCCGAAGATAATATAGTTCTTCATCGGTGTCATCGAATAATCGTCGCAACCACGTCTATTGGGAGGGAACACTCACCGACAAACAAAGAGGAAACACAATCAATGCCATGCAACAATATGATGCATGAATGTGACATGGCAATATGCTGATGATTGGCCTAATGCAACTAGCAACAAGTTAAATGGAGTTGGTTTGAGCACTAGGTTCAAATTCAAACTCAATGTAAGGCATTTCAAATGCCATTTATTCAAATTGTCTTATACAGCAACTTTAAGTTGTTCAAACATGCATGAAAATGGTACAGATGGATAGATTAGATTTTTCTGATCATTTTTCATATATAATTTATTTCATTTGGAGCTATGGTTGATTTTCTATGATTTTTAGAAGTTTAGGCAATTTTCTGGATTTTCCTGTATTAAAATAAATCCAGAAAATAGCTTATTGCATCGGCATGACATCAGTGTGACATCAGCAGGTCAACACGCCAGGTCCAGGTCAAACTTGACCAGTGGGACCCATACGTCAGTGTCTCAGGCGGGTTTAGGTGGATGACAAGTGGGACCGGTCGACGGCCACGTCAGCGAGGTCAACGCCGACGCGTGGGGCCACTGTGTTTAGATTAATCTTAATCTATTCTTGTTAGCTGGTTAGTTAGGCAGCGGGGCTCGCATGTCAGTGAGAGTGTGGGTTAATTAGCGGAGTCATTAACTGCTAATGACGGTGCCACGTCGACGGCTAAACGCCGGTGCTAAGCACAGCACGACGGCGTCGCCCGTCCGGCCAACTCCGGCGAGGAGAGATCGCGCGGCCGGGTGCGTTGGATCGCCCATAGCTGGGCACATCTTACGGTGGTGGTGGCTGGACCAGGGGTGGTCTGTGGCAGCGCCGGCGATGACAACAGTGGCGGCCGGAGTTCGGGATAGCGCGGGCGCGGGGCTGCAGTGCTCGGGCGAGCTAACGGAGTGGCTAGGCAGCCTCCTGGAGGCGCCAGGAGCATAAAGTACCCCTAGAGCGAGCAGGAGAAGCTCGGGAGCATGGGCTCACCGGTCATGGTGGACGGCGGCCTCGGGTGATCTCAGGGCTGTGGCTAGAGGGTGAAAATGACGCGGGGAGGAGAGGGAAAAAGCGGCGGAGCTCACAGGGAGGTCGTTGAGTAGATCAGTGGGCTCGGGGGCGACCGGAGCGAGGCGAATCGACGAACGGCGTCCAGCGGGTACCGAGGTTGAAGACGACCAGATGGTGGCGATGCAGGGACTCCGGCGAAGCATGGCTCGGTGGGGAGGGCGAGGGCGTCGCGTCGGAGGTCTTGTACATCACGGGGAGGCGAGGGGAGAACGATGGACGCGGTGGCAGTGAATGGCGGCGACGGCTTCGCTCTGCTTCGGGAGAGAGAGCGAAGGAGGCGAGGCAGGGAGAGAGTGGAGCGGTCGAGGGGTCCAGGGGGTCTGCGTGGCAACGCCAGAGGCGTCCAGGCCCTCGGCGTCAAGCAGGAGGTGGCGCACAGCGGTGCACGCGCGTCGGGCACGCGCCCGTCCTCCTGGCAAGGAGGAAGACGACAGGGGAGGGGCCAGGCGGGCTGGGCCACGCAGGTGGGCTGGCCAGCTGGGCCGCGACAGGTAAGTCGGGTAAGTTCTCTCTCTCTCCTCTATTTTCTGTTTTCTATTATTTCTGTAACTTTAGGGCTTTATTAAAAATACTTCAACAGATCCAGAAATCATGAAACTGCTCAATGCCACTGTTTGGAATATAACCAACAGCAAACATTTTAGTTTATGATTATTTGAGCATTTAAAATATTGCATAGCATTTAAATGCCCAAATGCAAATAGAGTATGATTTAATTCAAAGCCCAATATGTCCTGCAAAAATATAAACCATTTTTGGTAGATGCTTCCACCTCAAACCAGAAATGTTGAACATTTTTAGAGGGCATTTTGAGTTCAATGAAAAAGATTTTATTTTGACCCTAGTTGAATTCATTTGGTGCTAGGGTTTAAGCATCCCCATTTCAAGTTTAAGTAAAAAATGACAATGATGCATGGATGCAATGCCACTAATTGCAAGAAGATTTCTAGGGCTGTGACAACTTGTGCTTTCAATCTCCCCCTTTTTGGTAATTGATGACAACATACATCAAAGCTTTAGATAAAGATATAGAGGATAGTAAGCAAAGCTTTGGAAAGACATGTAACAAGCATAGGCTCCCCCTACATGTATGCAATCATGTGAATATGGAATATAGAAGCATGTGAATGCATGATCATGACAGAGTAGGCAATGTGTTACATGTATCTTGGCCATATGCATCAGAGCGAAGAATATTAAAAAAATACCTTCATGGTCATGAGTCCTTCTTGCAAACAGTATGTACATCAGCAAGAATTCCTCATACACATGATTGTGATGCATATACTTACCTTGTGGTCTTGAGTTGGCTTAGGATGGAATGGACCTGCGTGAACAAGGTTAGATACACCTACTAGGTAGAGCAAACAGAAGAAACCACAAGAATACCAAGACTGGGATGACATGTAGAGAGTGAGTACTAAGTACCACATTGGATTAGACATGTCCCCAAAGGTAAAGATATGTAATGAATTTAAATGATTTCTTTCCCTTAGATGTCTTGCTCCCCCTAAATCTAGCATGGGATACTGGGAGAAGATAGGGAACAGAAAATCAAAGCTCAAATAAACAAATGAACAGAGCTAATGCAAATAAGCACATATGAACATGTCTTTCCCCTCAAGAAGACATGTGGCATCTCTTGAACCCTAAGCATCTGGGATCCTTGAGGATTACTCTCTTCTTGAGTATTCTCTCCCCCTGGAGATCTCTCTCTCCCCCTGTGGGAGTGATACTCTCTCTCCCCCTTTGGAAGTGATAAGCCTTGATGTGATCTCTCTCTCCCCCTTTGACATCAATTTCCAAGAAAGGCCTTCTGGAATTTGTCGTGGATGGGTTTGGTCCTTGAGTCACAGTACAAAGCACTGATAAAAATGTGATGCTTGTAGAGGACAAGATTCATTGAGTGGAGCTGGATCGAAAGAAAAGATGAATAAGTGGCAAAATGTTTTTCCTGTTGTGAAGTCGGTGGCACTGAGTGGTATGCTTCGGTTGCACCGAGAGGTTTCAGTTGGACCGAAAACAACAAATTAGTGAAACCAAGTTCATCACAAAGAAAACACTTGTCACCTCAGCTCACTAGACTAGTAAG
Source organism: Triticum aestivum (assembly GCF_018294505.1). NCBI lineage: Eukaryota > Viridiplantae > Streptophyta > Magnoliopsida > Poales > Poaceae > Triticum > Triticum aestivum. The sequence continues at coordinate 382,311,647 of NC_057807.1, forward strand.
ATCTCATAATGATTTGTAAGGAATTTACTGAATGATATGCAATGAATTGGATGCAGGAAATGCTGAGCAAACAGAAAAGAATTAAATCTAGATGAAGTTTTCTTTTTTTGAAAGGGGAAACAAACATGCATGAGACAAATGCAAGAGCACAGAAAAGAACACGAGAGAACTTCATCTAGAATTGGTCGGCAACAAAGTCACCTATGTTAGAGTATATTGACTTAGGAGTCAAGTGAGATCACTTGATCATAGGTCATACTCATTGTTTAAGATCAAAATGGGGCTACGGCCTGCAAATAAGCTCATGTCTTGCATATATCCAATGGAGTTTCTACTCCAAGTTTGAAGCATCAATGATATTCAGTTCTCCTCTCAACCTGCAAAACACTTTCTCATCAAGAGGTTTAGTGAAAATATCTGCTAATTGCTTTTCAGTGCGAACATGCTCAAGATTAATGTCACCCTTAGCAACATGATCTCGAATGAAATGATGACGGACTTCAAAGTTTAAGAGTGTTGCATGGGATTGTGAGCAATATTGATAGCACTTTCATTGTCACAAAGTAATGGAACATGTTTCACATATATCCCATAATCTTTAAGAGTTTGGGTCATCCAAAGTAATTGAGCACAACATGAACCAGCGGCAATGTATTCCACTTCGGCGGTGGATAAGGATACCGAGTTTTGTTTCTTGGAAGACCAAGACACAAGAGATCTACCAAGGAATTGACAAGTACCCGAAGTGGACTTTCTATCAACCTTGTCTCTGGCATAGTCCGAGTCGGAGTAGCCAACAAGATCGAAAGAGGCCCTCTTAGGATACCAAATGCCAAAATTCGGCGTATGAATTAAATATCTCACTATCCTTTTCACGGCCTTAAGATGAAATTCTTTAGGAGCATCTTGATATCTTGCACACATGCACACACTTAGCATAATATCAGTACGTGAAGCACATAGGTATAACAATGAACCAATCATAGAGTGATAAACCTTTTGATCAACCGGTTCACCATCTTTGGTCAAATCAAGATGTCCACTAGTAGGCATGGGTGTAGACATACCTTTCCATTATTGCATATTGAACTTCTTGAATAAGTCCTTAGTGTACTTCGTTTGAGAGACAAAAGTACCTTCCTTAGTTTGCTTGATTTGCAACCCAAGAAAGAATTTGAGTTCACTCATCATTGACATCTCAAACTTCTCCGACATTAGCTTTACAAACTTCTCACTAAAATGAGGGTTAGTTGATCCAAATATAATATCATCAGCATAAATTTGGCATACAAATAATTCTCCATTAACCCTTTTAGTAAAAAGTGTAGAATCAATTTTCCCAATTTCAAAGCCTTTTTCAATAAGGAACTTGGTTAAGCATTTGTACCAAGCTCTAGGAGCTTGTTTAAGACCATAAAGAGCTTTGCGAAGTTTGTAGACATGATTGGGTTTCTTAGGATTGATTTTTTAATGTCCATTTGGTACAAGGTGATATCATGGTGATTAGCATAGGCAAGTAAGATGCGAATGGACTTAAGTCTAGCAACGGGAGCATAAGTCTCACCATAGTCCATACCTTCGACTTGTGTGTAGCCTTGGGCAACGAGACGTGCTTTGTTGCAAACTACTTGTCCATCTTCATCTTGCTTGTTGCGAAACACACATTTGGTACCGATGATGTTGTGGTTGTTGTCGGGCTTCTCAACCAATGTCCAAACTTGATTTCTCTCAAAGTTGTGTAGCTCTTCATGCATAGCATTTATCCAGTCCGGATCTCCCAATGCTTCTTTGACCTTCATAGGTTCAATGCTAGAGATGAATGAATAGTGTTCACAAAAGTTAGCTAAATGAGTTTTAGAGCGAGTGATTCTCCCGGTTTGGATATCATTGTAGATTTGCTCGACGAGATGGTCTTTAGCAATTCTTGCTCGAACTCGTGAAAGCTTTTCCTTGGGTCTTGGTTGAACATCTTCTTCATCTTGTTCTTCTTCTTCTTGGCCTTCTTCATTATTGGCGTTTTCGTTCTCTTGTCATGGTGGAGAAGGAGGTTGTTGACGTTCTTGATGTACTTCCTCGTTTTCTTCATCTTGGTGTGTCCAACTCGTGGATGCTTCTGTTTCAACTCTTGGTTCACCTTGTCATGAAATATAAGCTTCCACTTGGACGGACGAGGTACTCTCCTTCACCTCCATTGGACGAACCTTGGCAATAGACATGTCTTGGATTGCTTCCGAGGGATCTTTGTCTCCTACATCAATTGGCAATTCCTCTACTTGCGAGCCGTTAGATTCAACCAAATTCACATCTACCGTCTCTTCAACCTTTCGGGTGAAATTGTTGTAGACACGGTAAGTGTGAGAGTTTGAGCCATAACCAAGTAGGAAACCTTCATGAGACATAGGAGCAAATTTAGAACGACGATGCTTATCAAGAATGTAGCACTTTGAGCCGAATACTCGAAAGTATCCAACTTGGGGTTTGTTACCGGTGAGGAGCTCGTATGCCGTCTTGCCGAGTAGCTTGTGAAGATACAAGCTATTTGTTGCATGACAAGCTGTCTCAACCGCTTCTGCCCAAAAGTGCTTCAGCGTCTTGTACTCATCAAGCATTGTTCTCGCCATTTTGATGAGCGTCCGGTTCTTCCTCTCAACAACTCCATTTTGTTGAGGTGTGTATGTAGCCGAGAACTCGTGTGAAATCCCTTCTTCGTCAAGAAAGGTGTCCACATTTGCGTTCTTGAACTCCGTTCCGTTGTCGCTGCGAACCTTCTTGATCTTCACTTCAAACTGATTTTGAGCATTCCTGGCGAAGTTTTTGAAGATATTTTGGACCTGCAATTTGTCATCGAGAAAGAACACCCACGTAAATCTTGAAAAATCATCAACTATAACTAGACCAAAAGAATTTCCACCGAGACTTTTGTAAGCGTTGGGACCAAAGAGATCCATGTGAAGTAGCTCAAGTGGCCTCCTTGTGGTCATGATGTTCTTCACGGGATGCCTTCCTCCAACCTGTTTACCTGCTTGACAAGCACTCCAAAGTCTATCCTTATCAAATATGACATCGTTAACACCAAGGATATGATTCCCTTTAATCAGCTTGTCAAGGTTTCTCATGCCAACGTGACCTAGTCGTCTATGCCATAACCAACCTTTAGAGGATTTAGCAATGAAGCAAGTTCTAGGTTGAGCCTTTTTAGTGAAATCAACAATGTAAAGATCGCCTCTACGTATACCAGTAAAGACCATTTTATGATTGTCTCTACGAAACATTTGGCAATCTACTTCAGTAAATAGAACATTGAAACCGAAATCAGCAAGTTTAGATACTGAAAGTAAGTTGTAGCCAAGAGATTCAACGAGCATAACATTCTGAATGGAGCTGTCATGTGAGATGGCCACCTTACCGAGGTCAACCACCTTACCCTTTGAGTTGTCACCGAAAGTGACATACTTTTGAGGACCATCATTTTCAGCAAGCTCACGAAGCATGTCTTTATCTCCGGTCATGTGATCGGTATATCCACTGTCAAGAACCCATTCCTTTACTCCTGCCATATATCCCCGAAGATTTGCCATAAGACCAAAGTGTCTCATCGTATCATCAAGATCAAAGTCATCATCATCATCCTCGTCATAGTATCCATGTTCAACATCGTCATGTGGTGGATCAATTCCTAGTGAGAGTGATTCATTAGTATGAGTTTGACAATAATCTCCTCTATGAATTCTAGTAGCTTCGGAAATAATATCGCTAATAATTCCAACATTTCCTTTGGCACGCATAAGATTTGTAAGTTCAAATAGTCAATTACCAAACATAGGATCATTGGAATTCATCTTAGTCAAGGCAATAGACTTATGAAGAATTTCATCCAGATTTTTCAAAGAATAATCAGGAAATCGTTCCTCAAGAAATTTCTATATGGTGTAGGCACACTCAAGAGTAGGCAGTTTTCCAATCAAGTTTCCAGGCAAGCCTCTAGTGATAAGATTAACAGTTCTAACATTCCTAATCATTTCAATAGACTCATCAAGGGTAGGATGCATAGGATCAACATAAGGTGCACAAGGACTAGATATGTACTTGTTCAAATGATATTGATTGAAGATTACAAGCATCTCATTTTTCCACTCATGGAAATACTCTCCATCAAGTATGGGCACTCTATGTCTAAGACACCCCAAAGTAGACTCATCCATCTTCCTCCAATGGTGATTAAACCAAAGCAATGGAGACCAAGCTCTGATACCACTTGTAGGACCTTGAGAAGTAACTCTAGAGGGGGGTGATTAGACTACTTGACCAATCAAAAACTTAATCTTTTCCCGATTTTAGACTTTGGCAGATTTTAGCGATCTTAGCACAAGTCAAGCAATATTCACACAATTCAAGCAAGCATGCAAAGAGTATATGAGCAGCGGAAATTAAAGCATGCAACTTGCAAGAATGTAAAGGGAAGGGTTTGGAGATTTCAAACGCAATTTGGAGACACGGTGCTTTTTGAGCCGTGGTTCTGATAGTTGGTGCTATCGTACATCCACGTTGATGGAGACTTCAACCCACGAAGGGTAACGGTTGCGCGAGTCCACGGAGGGCTCCACCCAAGAAGGGTCCATGAAGAAGCAACCTTGTCTATCCCACCATGGCCGTCGCCCATGAAGGACTTGCCTCACTAGCGGTAGATCTTCACGAAGTAGGCGATCTCCTTGCCCTTACAAACTCCTTGGTTAAACTCCACAATCTTGTCGGAGGCTCCCAAGTGACACCTAGCCAATCTAGAAGACACCACTCTCCAAGAAGTAACAAATGGTGTGTTGATGATGAACTCATTGCTCTTGTGCTTCAAATGATAGTCTCCCCAACACTCAACTCTCTCTCACAGGATTTGGATCTGGTGGAAAGAAGATTTGAGTGGAAAGCAACTTGGGGAAGGCTAGAGATCCAGATTCATATGGTAGGAATGGAATATCTAGGCCTCAACACATGAGTAGGTAGTTCTCTCTCAGAAATGGTAAGTTGGAAGTGTAGGTTTGTTCTGATGGCTCTCTCACGAATGAAGAGGAGGTGGAGGGGTATATATAGACTCCACACAAAATCTAACAGTTACACACAATTTACCAATCTCGGTGGGACCGAATCAACAAACTCGGTCAGACCGATTTAGTAAACAATGTGACTGTTAGGGTTTTTGGTGGGACCGATATGCAACTCGATAGGACCGATATGATTAGGGTTAGGGCATAACGTAATCTCGGTGAGACCGACTACACAAACTCGGTGAGACCGATTTTGGTAATAAGCTAACCAGAGAGTTGGTCAGGCAAACTCGGTGGGACCGATTACTCAAACTCAGTGAGACCGATTTTGGTAATAAGTTAACTAGAGAGTTCGCACTGTAATCTCGGTAGTACTGATTGCTCAAACTCGGTAAGACCGATTTTGATAATGGGCATACACAGAGAGATTACAATCCCATCTCGGTGAGACCAAGATCCCTATCGGTGAGAACGATTTGCCTAGGGTTTGTGGCAGTGGCTATGACATCTGAACTCGGTGGTGCCGGATAGAAAGAATCGGTGGGGCCGAGTTTGACTTTAGGTTTAGGTCATATGTGGATGTGGGAAAGTAGTTGAGGGCTTTGGAGCATATCACTAAGCACTGTGGAGCAAGAAACTCATTAAGCAACACCCCATCCCTTCTTTATAGTATTGGCTTTTCGTATAGACTCAATGTGATCTTGGATCACTAAAATATAAAATGAAGAGTCTTGAGCTTGAAGCTTGAGCCAATCCTTTGTCCTTAGCATCTTGAAGGAGTTCCACATCCTTTAGTCCATGCCACTCCATTGTTGAACTTGTCTGATATATAGTTGATAAAAGTGTTAGTCCAACAAGAGATATGTTGACATTAATTACCAAAACCACCCAGGGAGCACTTGTGCTTTCAAATGGTCCCGCTGTCCATCGCGGCCGGGTCCTGCGAGTCCTCCGAAGATAAGGACCGCTCGAGGTTGGACCGAGCCGGACTGCAAATACATGATTCAACATGACAAAACAATCAAAATAGAAAGGCCGGATATACAAATGTGTCCAGATACTCACGACTTGGCCAGGGGCATTTCCTTGGGTTGCCATTCCGAGCTACTATCGGTGGCTACGGTGGAGCTGACCAGATGGGAAGCTTTTCCCTTCTTGGATGCTTCGGCCTCCAAACGCGTGGAGGTCGTCCTCTTCTTTCTCCCCCCTGAAGGGGGAATGGCTTTCCTCTTCTTCTTCCTCCTCTTCCTCGTCGTCTTCGGCGGCGTAGGAGTGAGCATCAGCGTCCTCGGACGTCGCGTCCGAAGTTCCCTTGCTACGGAGACCACCCCTGGTCCCCTTGGAATTCTTCTCCGACGCCTAATAAGGCACCGGAACCAGCATCTTTGCTAGAAGCGGGATTTCTGGGTCTTCGGGCTGCGAAGCCGGACACTTGATCCGCTCCTCTTTCTCTGTCCAGGTCTAAAAAATTCGATAGGGAGGCTCAGACACTTTCCTCGAATATGCAAGTAAAGGGTACACCTTGAAAACAGGAAAAAACTTACCGGACTAGCTGGGTGGGTTAAGTCATGCCCGTGATCCTCGTTCATGGGCGGAGGCACCTCGTTTGCCTTGAAGAGCACCTTCCAGATATCTTCGTGCGTAGTGTCAAAGAGCTCTAGTAGGGTATGGTGCTTGGCCGAATCGAATTCCCACAGTTGGCAAGTCCGGCGTTGGCACGGAAGAATCTGGCAAACAAGCATCACCTAGATCATGTTAACGAGCTTGATTCTCTTGTTTATCATGTTCTGAACGCGAGTCTGGAGCGCAGTCAGCTCATCCGGAGAAGACCAGGTCATTCCTTTATCTTGCCAGGAGGTGAGCCGCATAGGGACTCCGGACCGGAATGCGGGAGCCGTGGCCTAGTTGGTGTCACGCGGCTCTATGACGTAGAACCACTTTGCTTGCCACCCTTTGACGGTCTCCACGAAGGAGCCTTCGGGCCAGGTGACATTGGGCATCTTGCCCACCATAGCGCCTCCGCACTCGGCTTGTTGGCTGCTCACCACCTTCGGCTTCACATTGAAGGTTTTCAGCCATAGCTCAAAGTGAGGTGGGATGAGGAGGAAGGCCTCACACACGACAATAAATGCCGAGATATTGAGGATGGAGTTGGGTGCCAGATCATGAAAGTCTAGCCCGTAGTAGAACATTAGTCTGCGGACGAACGGGTGGAGAGGAAATCCCAGCCCGCGGACAAAGTGAGAGACGAACACCACCCTCTCATGAGGCTCGGGGGTGGATACGATTTGCCCCGCAGCCGGAACCCGATGGGCGGTCTCCTTGGTCAAGTACCCGGCCTCTCGGAGCTTCTTGATGTCCTCCTCCTTGACAGAGGAGGCCATCCACTTGCCCTGCACTCCGGATCCGGACATGGATGGAGTGCTTTTTGGGGGCGGAGAAGATGAGAACTTGGGCACTGGAGCTCGAGAGTGGAATGGGCAGAGAGAAAGAGAAGGCGTGGGTGAAAGAGGAAGAATCCCTATCCTTTTATAAAGGCAGTAAAAATCATGCGCGTCCCCACTCTCCTTAAAACTCGCCTATTTCCCAAGTGCCATGCAGATGGCACGGTTGGGTTACCCATGCCCGTATTGATGAGAATCCCGTGATAAGGGGACATGATCTCTGCTTTGACAAGACGTGCCAGTGAAACCGCACCTCGAAATACGGAGCGGCAGGCTAAAAATGGTTCGAATATTAACCGGGCGGTGGCATGATGTCACACTATGAAAACAAATTGTCAGCGGATTGGACTCGTGGAATATTATACTCTCTATGGTTGTGTGTGGTATTTGTTTTGCCAAGCTGGACACGTTTTCAATATCCGAAGACTATTGTGGAATAATCCGAGAAGGAACCCGCCTTGCAATGTCGAAGACAATCTGCGCACCAGACTCATCGTCATTGAAGCCTGGTTCAAAGGCTACTGAGGGAGTCCTGGATTAAGGGGTCCTAAGACAGCCTTACTATCAGCATGGGTCGGACTGTTGGGCTATGAAGATACAAGACCGAAGACTTCTTACCGTGTCCGGATGGGACTCTCCTTTGCGTGGCTGGGCTTGATGATTCGGATATGTAGATTCCTTTCTCTATAACCAACTTTGTGTAACCCTAGCCCCCTCCGGTGTCTATATAAACCGGAGGGTTTAGTCCGTAGAGACAACTACAATCATAATCATAGGCTAGACTTCTAGGGTTTAGCCATTACGATCTCGTGGTAGATCAACTCTTGTAATACTCATATTCATCAAGATCAATCAAGTAGGAAGTAGGGTATTAACTCCATAGAGAGGGCCTGAACCTGGGTAAACATTGTGTCCCCCGCCTCCTGTTACCATTAGCCTTAGACGCACAGTTCGGGACCCCCTACCCGAGATCCGCCGGTTTTGACACCGACACATAGGTTTAGTCCGGCGTGCTGACCTCTCTATTAAGCCTAGGTCGGGTTGCGGCGTATCATTTGGTCGAGGCCGGGCATGACCCAGTAAAGTGTGTCCTGACGGAGTTAAGCGAGCGTGGTGGGTAAGTTGGTGCACCCCTGCAGGGAAGAAAACATCTATCAATAGTCTGTCCTACGGTAACGGACACTCAGAGTTGTATCTCGATTGATACAACTAGAACTGGATACTTGAGATGAGAAATGGATAGTATTGCTCTGGGATTGCTTTCTCGCAAGGAGTCGAGGAAGGATCTCTGGGCGAGGTTGATGACACTGCTACTACTTTACTTTATGCTAGACTACACTCTTCTAATGCTGCAAGACCGCTGAAGAGGCTGAAGATGCTAGTCTTTGATAGGACTAGGCTCTCCCCTCTATTCTGGCATTTCTGCAGCCCAGTCCACATATACAGCCTTCCTTTGATAATGTTGCATATGTAGTGTAGATCCTTGCTTGTTGAGTACTCTGGATGAGTACTCATGTTTGATTTGCTTCCCCCCCCCATATCCGTTTGATGCAACCAGATGATGAAGCCCCTGAGACCGCTGCCACCGCCAACAACTACTACTACCCTGAGGGTGTCTACTACTACGTGACGGATGCCGACGACCAGGAGTAGTTACGAGGCTCCTAGGCAGGAGGCCTTGCCTTTTCGATCGATGTTGCTTTTGTGCTAGCCTTCTTAAGGCAAACTTGTTTAACTTATGTTTGTACTAAGATATTGTTGCTTCCGCTGACTCGTTTGTATTCGAGCTTATGTATTCGAGCCCTAGAGGCCCCTGGCTTGTAATATAAAGCTTGTATTATTTTAATTTGTGTCTAGAGTTGTGTTGTGATATCTTCCCGTGAGTCCTTGATCTTGATCGTACACATTTGCGTGTATGATTAGTGTACCATTGAATCGGGGGCGTCACAGGAGGTTCTCCTACTGGTTTGATAACCTTGGTTACATCATTGATGGAAATACCTACCGTCGCAATAATGCATCATCCCTTCCTCTTTGGGGAAATACCGACGTAGTTCTAGCAGACATCAAAAGGAATTTCTGGCCCGTTGCCGGGGAGGATCTTCAATATCAACCAGGTTACTAATCACAAATCTCATCTCCTCACATATTATTTTCCATTTGCCTCTCGTTTTCCTCTCCCCCACTTCACAAAAAATTGCCATTTTATTCGCCCTCTTTTTCGTTCGACGTTTTCTCGTCAGATCTATTTTTGTGTGCAATCTTGTTGTGGAGTGACCATAAGTGATTCTGGTATGGCAGAAACAGATGATGGCCTAACTCCTATAATGGAGCGTACGGGTAATCTTGATGCCAAAACTTTTGTCTTGGGGCAAAGGAATTTTATGGGAAAAGAACATATCCAAGAATTTTTCAATTGTGTTAGAAAATTAAGTCTTGATGATATTCCTATACATAAAAGGACTAGATCCTATGCAAAAGCTATTTCGGCACTGGTTCTAAAACTTGAGACTAAATTTATCCGCACTCATCCTACCTTGCAAAGATTGTTCTATGAGTTGCCCATTATAAAGAATCCTAAAGCTAAAAAGTTAGACAGTCTTGCTCTAATGACTAATGAATGAATTTGACCACATAATACGGGAAGCTAGGGAAATCTTTGTTTTTTATGGCATGAATCGTGTAAACCCCGTGATTGATGAAATTCTTTATAATAGTGATTATGCTTTGAGACATTTGCTTGGAGATAACAAAATCTTTGATGAGAATCTTAAAAATCAAGTCCTCGTTTTAGATATGATCCAACAAGTTTTTAATGTTGTTAATCAACACTATTCTTGGATCACTGTCGAAAATCAAAGGCGTTATGATAAAAAGCAACTTGATAGTGCTAAGGTTTTCATGGATAATGTGTTCTATGTTTTATTTGCAAAACCTCGAGACACGAATACCTCCAAGGAAAACAAGGATAAGGATGGCAAAACTTAGATCCAATGTGTTATGCCTAGCTAGGGGCATAAAATGATAGCGCTCGTTGGGAGGCAACCCGAATTATACCTTTTTGATTTTTGGTTTTCTTGTTGTTTTAAATAAAATACACAAATGTGCCTCTGGTTAGATGTGTTTTGTGCTTTAAATTAGTGTTTGTGCCAAGCAAGGCCTTTGGGATGATTTAGGTGAGAGTTGATTTGATCTTATTGAAAACAGAAACGTTTGCACGCACGAAATTATTTTTCATTTTTAATAGAAGAGTGCTGTTGAGTTGATTCTTTCTCAGAAGATTAATAAAAAAATTATTCACGCCGTCCTAATTTTGCGGAATTTTTGGAGTTACAAAAGTATTTGAAGTAGTCAGATTGCTACATATTGTTCTGTTTTTGACAGATTATGTTTTCTTTGCGTTGTGTGCTTGTTTTGATGATTCTATGGTTTTCTTTGATGAGTTTTTGCCATAGAAAAGTTGCGATACAGTAGATATAATGCAAAAATAGAATATGAATGGGTTTGCAACAGTACTTATAGTAGTGGTTTGCTTTCTTATACTAACGGATCTCATGAAGGTTTTGTTGAGTTTTGCGTGATTGAAGTTTTCAAGTTTTGGTTGATCTTACGATGGATGAAGGAATAAGGATTAGCAAAAGGCTAAGCTTGGGGATGCCTGAGGCACCCCAAGATAATATTCAAGAAGTAGCAAGCAACTAAGCTTGGGGATGCCCCCGAGTGGCATCCCCTCTTTCTTCTAACAACCATTGGTATTTTACTTGGAACTATATTTTTATTCGTCACATATTATAAGTTTTGCTTGGAGCGTCTTGTATGACATGAGTCTTTGCTTGTTTTTTATACTATGCTTGCTCCTATGCTTCACTTATATTTTTAGAGCCATGGAATTGCTCTAGTGCTTCACTTATATCTTTTTGAGCACGGTGTGCTTTGTTATTTTTGAAGAAATGCTCTCATGCTTCACTTAGATTTATTTGGGAGTTAGTAATTTTTTTAAGAAATTCTCTCTTGCTTCACTTAGATTATTTTGAGATAAAGAAAAATTATGCTCATGATCTTCACTTAAATTTGTTTGAGCTTATCAAAAGCAACATATAAAAATAGTCCCAAAGTGATAGATATCCAAGGAGGATATAATAAAAACTTTCATGAAGATCATTGGACAAAATAAACTTGATTCTTAGTAATGGTTTTGAGATATGATGATGTGATATGTGAGTCATGTTGATGAGTAATTGTGCTTTAGTAAGAATATTGATGTTAAGGTTTGTGATTCCCTATGCAAGCACGAAAGTCAATAGTTAGGCAATGAAATTTATATCCTACTTGTGGTGCATTATTTGGTGTTACTTATGCTTAATGCTTGGGTACAAGATTTTTCATTTCTTGGTTGGTCGCTTCTCAATCTTTTAGCTAGCCTTCATTTTGAACTAAGTATGATCACTACTTGTGCATCCAAAACCCTTTAAACCAGTTGTGCCATATGAGTCCACTATAACTACCTATATGCGGTATTTCCGTGCGGTTCTAAGCAAATTTGCATATGCCATCTCTAATTTTCAAAATAAATTTATCTTTTGTGTGCTCTACCGCTCGCGAGGCGGTGAGGGGTGGCCAATATTTTCCATGCTAGATGTGTTATTCTCACAATGAGTGTTTATTCACTTGTCATTGCACGAGAGTACGGCAAAGGTATTAGGGATGCCCAGTCCCGAAATGAAAAATGAATTTACTTTATGTTGTCAAATAATAAATTCCTTGGAAAGTGTTGGTATGGAGGGCACCCTTGGATACGGTTAGCCATGGAAATGAAAGTAATGGTGGAAAAAGGAATAAACTTTATTTTCTGTTTGGGAAGCGCCTATGATGTATCTAGCATGGAAAGTGTAGGGAGCTCTAAGTCGTTTTCATTGGTGGGAAAAGTATGCCTCCCAAAATGTTTTTATCTCTCAATTTTCACTTTGAGATCTTGCACCTCTACAAATCCCTACTTCCCTCTGCGAAAGGCCTTTCTTTTACTTTATGCAATTTTTATTTTGAATTTGAGTCTCCATCTTCTCTTATAAAGCACCAACTAAGGGGCACTATGATCGGATTTGAGCATTGGGTGTAGCTAATATTCGAGTGTGTTTCAAGAATGGATCAATGCTTGAGCATAATGGGCTAAGGATAACTTGCTTTAGTGTTGATATTTTGAAAGACATTTTTGCTTGTTGATATGCTTGAGTATTAAAGTATTCATGTCAAAACTAGACTATTGCTTTGAACCATATAAAAGTCCAAATGTCCATGCTATAAAGAAAAGAAAATGTGATGAACATGTTAGGCAGCATTCCACATCAAAAAATTTGTTTTTATCATTTACCTACTCGAGGACGAGCAAGAATTAAGCTTGGGGATGTTGTTACATCTCCAACGTATCTATAATTTTTTATTGTTCCATGTTGTTATATTATCATTCTTGGATGTTTTACAATCATTGTATATCATTTTTTGGTACTAACATATTGACATAGTGCCCAGTGCCAGTTGCTGTTTTCTGCATGTTTTTTACATCGCAGGAAAACAATACGAAATGGAGTCCAAACGTAGTGAAACTTTTTGTGGATTTTTTTGGACCATAAGACATCCAGTGGGCCAAGAAAGCACCTGAGGGGAGCTCCGAGGGGAGCACAACCCACCAGGGCGCGCCTGGGGGCCCAGGAATGCCCCGATGGGTTGTGCCCTCCTCGTTGGCCTCCCGCACCGCCTCTTTGCTCTATAAATACCCCAATATTCCAGAAACCCTAGGGGAGTCGTGAAAATCAATTCCAGTCACCGCAGAGTCCAGAACCACCAGATCCAATCTAGACACCATCTCGGAGGGGTGCATCATGTCCATTGGTGCCTCTCCGATGATGCGGTAGTAGTTCTTTGTAGACCTACGGGTCCATAGTTAGTAGCTAGATGGCTTCCTCTCTCTCTCTCTATCTCTCTCTCTCTCTCTCTCTCTCTTGATTATCAATACAACGGTCTCTTGGAGATTCATATGATGTAAGTCTTTTTGCGATGTGTTTGCTGGGAACCGATGAACTTTGAGTTTATGATTAGATCTATGTTTTTATCCATGAAAGTTATTTGAGTCTTCTTTGATCTCTTATATGCATGATTGATTATAGCCTCATATTTCTTCTCTGATATTTGGGTTTTGTTTGGCCACTTGATCTATTTATCTTGCAATGGGAAGAGGTGCTTTGTGATGGGTTCGATCTTACGGTGCTTGATCCCAGTAACAGAAGGGGAAATGACACGTATGTATCATTGCTATTAAGGATAACAAGATGGGGTCTAGTTCCACATAAATAGATCTTGTCTACATCATGTCATCGTTCTTATTGCATTACTCTGTTTTTCCATGAACTTAATACACTAGATTCATGCTAGATAGCGGTCGGTGTGTGGAGTAATAGTAGTAGATGCAGGCAGGAGTCGGTCTACTAATCTTGGATGTGATGCCTATATAATGATCATTGCCTAGATATCGTCATGATTATTTGAAGTTCTATCAATTGCCCAACAGTAATTGTTTTCCCACCGTTTGTTATTTTTCTCGAGAGAAGCCACTAGTGAAACCTACGACCCCCGGGTCTCTTTTCATCATATTTGCCTTTGCGATCTATTTTCTTTTGCTTTTATTTTTAGATCTATTAAACCAAAAATACAAAAATACCTTACTGCAATTTATTTATTTCGCGATCTATTTATCCTATCTATCACAACTTTATCACGTCTTCTCGCCAACTTGAGGCATCGTTACCCGAAAGGGATTGACAACCCCTTTAACACGTCGGGTTGCGAGTATTTGCTATTTGTCTGCACGGGCTGTTTACATGGTGTTAGGAGGTTCTCTTACTGGTTCGATAACCTTGGTCTCATCACTGAGGGAAATACCTACTGCAGCTATACTGCATCATCCCTTCCTGTTTGGGGAAATACAGACGTAGTTCTAGTAGACATCAATGGCAATGAAAGGTTTTGCTATATTTGAGCAAGATATGACCCAAACAATTTATGAAAATTATTTGGGAATTTATGGAGTGACAGAAAGATAGGTTGCTTCACAACCTATGGTCTAAAGGGTTATTCCTTTAATATAAAAGGAATATTCCCTAGAAAAAGAATATTGGATTAGGTCAAGGATGAAAATGACATGATGAGGATGGCAAGCCACTATAAAACCTAGGAAGACATGATCATCCCAAGTTTCACAACCACATAGCCACATAAAAACAATTCAAATCAATAAATCCAAGAAATCATCACAAAGAAGAAAAGGGTAAAATCCAGGGTGTTACATGGTGATTGTTGTCCTAGCCTCTATGGACCTAACCCTCTGGTTTATATAGACACTAGGGATGCTAGGGTTTACATATAGTTGGTTACTGATACATCTCCAACATATCTATAATTTTTTAATGTTCCATGCTATTATATTATCTGTTTTGGATGTTTTATATGCATTAATATGCTATTTTATATTATTTTTGGGGCTAACCTATTAACCTAGAGCCCGACGCCAGTTTCTATTTTTTGCCTGTTTTAGAGTTTCACAGAAAAGGAATACCAAACAGAGTCCAACCGGAATAAAACTTTCGCGATGATCTTTCTTGGACCAGAAGCAAACCAGGAAACTTGGAGATGAAGTCGGAGGAGCCACGAGACGGCCACAAGGGTGGAGGGAGCGCCTAGGGGGTATGGCGCGCCCCTATCTTGTGGGCCCCTCGTGGGTCTCCTGACCTAATTCTTTCGCCCATATGTACTCTTATACCCCAAAACCATCAGGGGGAGCCTTGAAAATACTTTTCCACCGGCGCAACCTTCTATACCCATGAGATCCCATCTAGGGGCCTTTTTCGGCGTCCTGTTTGAGGGGGATTCGATCATGGAGGGCTTCTACATCAACACCATTGCCCATCCGATGAAGCGTGAGTAGTTTACCACAGACCTACGGGTCCATAGCTAGTAGCTAGATGGCTTCTTCTCTCTCTTTGATTCTCAATACCGTGTTCTCCTCGATGTTCTTGGGGATCTATTCGATGTAATACTCTTTTGCGGTGTGTTTGCCAAGATCCGATGAATTGTGGATTTATGATCAGATTATCTATGAATATTATTTGAATCTTCTCTGAATTCTTATATGCATGATTTGATATATTTGCAAGTCTATTTGAATTATTGTTTTAGTTTGGCCTACTAGATTAGTTTTTCTTGCAATGGGAGAAGTGCTTAGCTTTGGGTTCAATCTTGTGGTGTCCTTTCCCAGTGACAGTAGGGGTAGCAAGGCACGTATTGTATTGTTGCCATCGAGGATAAAAAGATGGGGTTTTATCATATTGCTTGAGTTAAATCCTCTGCATCATGTAATCTTACTTAACGTGTTACTCCGTTCTTTATGAACTTAATACTCTAGATGCATGCTGGATAGCGGTCGATGTGTGGAGTAATAGTGGTAGATGCAGGCAGGAGTCCGTCTACTTGACACGGACGTGATGCCTATGTTCATCATCATTGCCTTACATATCGTCATAATTATGCGCTCTTCTATCAATTGCTCAGTAGTTATTTGTTCACGCACCGTATTATTTGCTACCTTGAGAGAAGCCACTAGTGAAACCTATGACCCCCGGGTCTCTTTTCCATCATATAAGTTCTATTTTCCATCATATTGGTTTCTGATCTACTATTTTGCAATCTTTTACTTTCCGATCTATAAACCAAAAATACCAAAAATATTTACTTTACCATTTATCTATCTCTATTGGATCTCACTTTTGCAAGTAACCGTGAAGGGATTGACAACCCCTTTATCGCAGTGGGTGCAAGTTTGTTTGATTGTTTGTGCAGGTATTTGGTGACTTGTGCTGTCTCCTACTGGATTGATATCTTGGTTCTCAAACTGATGGAAATGCTTACTCTACTTTGCTGCATCACCCTTTCCTCTTCAAGGGAAAAACCAACGCAAGCTCAAGAGGTAGCAGGAAGAATTTCTGGCGTCGTTGTCGGGGAGATCTACGCCAAGTCAAGCCATACCAGGTACCCATCATAAACTCTCATCTCTTGCATTACATTATTCACCATTCGCCTCTCATTTTCCTCTCCCCGCCTCTAAAACGATTTTCGAAAAGATTTGCCTTTTCTTTGCCCCTCTTCCTTCGTCTTCTTCGCTTGCTTTTTGTGTGCTCATGTGTTGGATTGCTTGCTTTGTCATGATGGCTCAAGATAATACCAAATTGTGTGACTTTTCCAACACCAATAACAATGATTTTATTAGTACTTTGATTGCACCCACGTGCCGATTTGCTGAATCTTGTTATGAAAGATCAATTTTCTGGCCTTCCTAGTGAAGATGCCGCATACCATCTAAACAATTTCGTTGATTTTTGTGATATGCAAAAGAATAAATATGTGTATAATGATATTGTTAAATTGATGTTATTCCCGTTTTCACTTAGAGATCATGCTAAAACTTGGTTTTCATCTTTGCCTAAAAATAGTATTGATTCGTGGAACAAGTGTAAAGATGCTTTCAACTCGAAGTATTTTCCTCCCTCTAAGATCATCTCCCTTAGGAAAGATATCATGAATTTTAAACAACTTGATCACGAACATGTTGCACAATCTTGGGAGAGGATGAAATTGATGATACGAAATTGCTCTACACATGGTTTGAATTTGTGGATGATTATACAAAAAATTATGCCGGATTGAATTTTGCTTCTAGAAATCTTTTAGATTTGGCCGCAAGAGGCATTTTTATGGAAATTATTTTACGAGAGGCTACTAAACTCCTAGATAATATTATGGCTAATTATTCCCAATGACACACCAAAAGATCCACTAGTAAAAAAGTGCATGCGATTGAAGAGATTAAAGTTTTGAGTGGAAAGATGGATGAACTTATGAAATTATTTGCTAATAAGAGTGCTTCTTTTGATCCTAATGATATGCCTTTTTCCACTTTGATTGAGAATAATAATGAATCTATGGATGTGAATTTTGTTGGTGGGAACAATTTTGGTAATAACGCGTATAGAGGTAATTTTAATCCTATGCCGTTTCCTAGTAATTCTCTAATAATTATGGTAATTCCTACAACAATTCTTATGGAAATTTTAATAATATGCCCTCTGATTTTGAGATTAGTGTTAAAGAATTTATGAGTTCGCAAAAGAATTTCAATGCTTTGATTGAAGAAAATTGCTCAAGATCGATGATTTGGTTAGGAACGTGGATAGAATTTCTCTTGATGTTGATTCTTTGAAACTTAGATCTATTCCACCTAAGCATGATATCAATCAGTCTCTCAAAGCCATGAGAATTTCCATTGATGAGTGCAAATAAAGAACCGCTAAGATGTGTGCTAAAAAGGATCGGTTTATAAAAGTTTGTCTTTTAGTTTTCATGAAAATAATGATGAAGATCTAAAAGTGATTGATGCGACTTATATTGATTCTTTGTTTTCCAAAATAAATCTTGATAAAGATGGGACTGGAGATGAGTCAACTTTAGTTAAAAGGCGTCCCGATGATTCAGAGTTTTTAGATCTAGATGAAAAAATTGATAAAAGTGGGATTGGAGAGGTCAAGACTTTAAGTAGCAATGAACCCACTCTTTTGGATTTCAAGGAATTTAATTATGATAATTGTTCTTTAATAGATTGTATTTCCTTGTTGCAATCCATGTTGAATTCTCCTCATGCTTATAATCAAAACAAAGCTTTTACTACACATATCGTTGATGCTATGATGCAATCTTTTGAAGAAAAGCTTGAATTGGAAGTTTCTATCCTAGAAAACTTTATGATGAATGTAAACCTACTATTAAGATTAATATTAAAGATTATTAGTGCCATTCTTTGTGTGATTTGGGTGCTAGCGTTTCCACGATTCCAAAAACTTTATGTGATGTGTTAGGTTTTCGTGAATTTGATGATTGTTCTTTAAATTTGCATCTTGCGGATTCCACTATTAAGAAACCTATGGGAAGGATTAATGATGTTCTTATTGTTGAAAATAGGAATTATGTGCCCATAGATTTCATTGTTCTTGATATAGATTGCAATTCTACATGTCCTATTATTCTTGGTAAACCTTTCCTTAGAACGATTGGTGCAATTATTGATATGAAAGAAGGAAATATTAGGTTCCAATTTCCATTAAGGAAGGGCATGGAACACTTTCCTAGAAAGAAAATTAAATTGCCATATGAATCTATTATGAGAGCCACTTATGGATTGCATACCAAAGATGACAATACCGATCTACTCGTGTTTTATGCCTAACTAAGGGCGTTAAACAATAGCGCTTGTTGGGAGGCAACCCAATTTTATTTTTGGTCTTTACTTTTTGTTCCTGCTTAGTACTCCCTCCGTCCGAAAATACTTGTCGGAGAAATGGATGAAAATGGGTGTATCTAAAACTAAATTGCGTCTAGATACATCCATTCCTCCGACAAGTATTTTCGGACGGAGGGAGTAATAAATAATTCATCTAGCCTCTGGTTAGATGTGGTTTTGTGTTTTAGTTAGTGTTTGTTCCAAGTTAAACCATTAGGATAGCTTACGGTGATAGTTGTGTTGATCCTGCTGAAAAACAAAAATTTTTGTGCCCAGTACATAATTTCCAGGATTTTATTGAAACGCTTTTGATCTAATTCTTTTTGCGCTGGATTGGTGCACAAATTGCTCAGGTTGTCCTAATTTTTCCGAATTTTTGGAGTTAAATAAGTATTCAAGAGTTACAGATTGCTAGAGACTGTTCTGTTTTTGACAGATTCTGTTTTCTATGTGTTGTTTGCTTATTTTTGATGAATCTATGGGTAGTATCGGGGGGTATGAACCATGGAAAAGTTGGAATACAGTAGATATTACACCAATATAAATAAAGAATGAGTTTGCAATAGTACCTTAAAGTGGTGATTTATTTTCTTATACTAGCGGAGCTTATAAGATTTTCTGTTGAGTTTTGTGTTGTGAAGTTTTGAAGTTTTGGGTAAGGATTTGATGGACTATGGAATAAGGAGTGGTAAGAGCCTAAGCTTGGGGATGCCCAAGGCACCCCAAGGTAATATTCAAGGACAACCAAGAGCCTAAGCTTGAGGATGCCCCGGAAGGCATCCCCTCTTTCGTCTTCGTCTATCGGTAACTTTACTTGAGGCTATATTTTTATTCACCACATGATATGTGTTTTGCTTGGAGCGTCTTGTATGATTTTAGTCATTGCTTTTTAGTTTGCCACAATCATCCTTGCTATACACACCTGATATGTCCATTTTGCATCATGCATTTATATCAATATTTATTGCATTATGGGTTGCTATTACACATTATATATCAATACTTATGGCTATTCTCTCTTATTTTATAAGGTTTACCATGAAGAGGGGGAATGCCGGCAGCTGGAATTCTGGCTGGAAAAGGAGCAAACATTGGAAACCTATTCCGCACTGCTCCAAAAGACCTGAAACTCCACGAAACTTATTTTTGGAATTAATAAGAATTATTGAGCGGAAGAAACACCTCAGGGGGCCCACACCCTGGCCAGGGGGATGGGGGCGCGCCCACCCCTACTAGGCGCGCCCCCCTGTCTCTTGGGCCCCCTGGTGGCCCTCCGGTGTCCATCTTCTACTATATGAAGGCTTTTACCCTGGAAAAAATCGTGGGCAAGCTTACGGGACGAAAGTCCACCGCCACGAGGCGGAACCTTGGCGGAACCAATCTAGAGCTCCGGCAGAGCTGTTCTTCTGGGGACACTTCCCTCCGGGAGGGGGAAATCATCACCATCGTCATCACCAACGATCCTCCCATCGGGAGAGAGTCAATCTCCATCAACATCTTCACCAGCACCATCTCCTCTCAAACCCTAGTTCATCTCTTGTATCCAATCTTGTATCCAAAACCACAAATTGGTACCTGTGGGTTGCTAGTAGTGTTGATTACTCCTTGTAGTTGATGCTTATTGGTTTACTTGGTGGAAGATCATATGTTCAGATCCTTAATGCATATTATTACTCCTCTGGTTATGAACATGAATATGCTTTGTGAGTAGTTACGTTTGTTCCTGAGGACATGGGTGAAGTCTTGCTATTAGTAGTCATGTGAATTTGGTATTCGTTCGATATTTTGATGAGATGTATGTTGTCTTTCCTCTAGTGGTGTTATGTGAACGTCGACTACATGACACTTCACCATTATTTGGTCCTAGAGGAAGGCATTCGGAAGTAATAAGTAGATGATGGGTTGCTAGAGTGACATAAGCTTAAACCCTAGTTTATGTGTTGCTTCGTAAGGGGCTGATTTGGATCCATATGTTTAATGTTGTGGTTAGGTTTACCTTAATACTTCTTTTGTAGTTGCGGATGCTTGCAATAGGGGTTAATCATAAGTGGGGTGCTTGTCGAAGTAAGGGCAGTACCCAAGCACCAGTCCACCCACATATCAAATTATCAAAGTACCGAACGCGAATCATATGAGCGTGATGAAAACTAGCTTGACGATAATTCACATGTGTCCTCGGGAGCGCTTTTCTCATTATAAGAAATTGTCCAGGCTTGTCCTTTGCTACAAAAAGGATTGGGCCACCTTGCTGCACCTTATTTACTTTTATTTCCTGTTACTCGTTACAATTTATCTTATCACAAAACTATCTATTACCTACAATTTCAGTGCTTGCAGAGAAAACCTTAATGAAAACTGCTTATCATTTCCTTCTGCTCCTCATTGGGTTCGACACTCTTACTTATCGAAAGGACTACGATAGATTCCCTACGCTTGTGGGTCATCAAGACTCTTTTCTAGCGACGTTGCCGGGGAGTGTAGCGCTTTGGTGAGTGGAACTTGGTAAGGAAACATTTATATAGTGTGCTGAAATTTTCTGTTACTTGTCACTATAGAAACTAATCCTTTGAGGGGCTTGTTTGGGGCATCTTTGCCCCGACCAGTAGAGCAAAGAGTTGCTCCTCAACCTACTGAACCTATTGAAAATGTTTACTTTGAGATTCCTTCAGGTATGATAGAGAAACTGCTAGCAAATCCATTTGCAGGAGATGGAACATTGCATCCCGATTTACACCTTATCTTTGTGGATGAAGTTTGTGGATTATTTTAGCTTGCAGGTATTCCCGATGATGTTGTCAAAAGGAAGGTCTTCCCTTTATCTTTGAAGGGAGATGCATTGACATGGTATAGGCTATGTGATGATACGGGATCTTGGAATTATAAATGATTGAAGTTGGAATTTCACGAGAAGTTCTATCCTATGCATCTTGTTCATCGTGATCGTAATTACATATATAATTTATGGCCTCGCAAGGAGAAAGCATCGCTCAAGCTTGGGAGAGGCTTAAGTCAATGTTATATTCATTCCCCAATCATGAGCTCTCCAGAGAAATGATTATTCAAAATTGTTATGCTCGTCTTTCTCTCAATGATCGCAACATGCTCGATACTTCCTGTGCTGGTTCTTATATGCTGAAGACTATTGATTTCAAATGGGACTTATTGGAAAGAATTAAACGCAACTCTGAAGATTGGGGTTCCAACAATGGTAAGGAGTCAGGTATGACACCTAAGTTTGATTGTGTTAAATCTTTTATGGATACTGATGCTTTTCGTGGATTTAGCACTAAATATGGACTTGACTCTGAGATAGTAGCTTCTTTCTGTGAATATTTTGCTACTCACGTTGATCTCCCTAAGGAGAAGTGGTTTGAATATAATCCTCCCATTGAAGTAAAAGTAGTTGCACCTATTACAATTGAAGAAAAGACTATTACTTATAATGATCCTATTGTTCCTACTACTTATGTTGAGAAACCACCTTTTCCTGTTAGAATGAAGGATCATGCTAAAGCTTCAACTGTTGTTCGTAAGAGTAATACTAGGACTTATACACCTCCTGAGCAAATCAAAGTTGAACCTAGTATTGCTATGGTTAAAGATCTCTTGGATGATAATATAGATGGGCATGTTATTTATTTCTGTGATGAAGCTGCTAATATTGCTAGACCAGATTCTAAGATACATAGACCTGTCATAGGCATGCATGTTATTTCTGTTAAAATAGGAGACCATTGTTATCATGGCTTATGTGATATGGGTGCTAGTGCTAGTGCAACACCCTATGACTTATATAAAGAAATTATGCATGATATTACACCCGCTGAGTTGGAAGATATTGATGTTACAATTAAGCTTGCCAATAGAGATATTATTAAACCTTTTGGGATTGTTAGAGATGTTGAAGTCTTGTGTGGGAAGGTCAAATACCCTGCTGATTTTCTTGTTCTTGGTTCCCCACAAGATGACTTTTGTCCCATTATATTTGGTAGACCCTTCTTGAACACTGTTAATGCTAAGATTGATTGCAAAAAGGATGTTGTTACGATTTGCTTGGATGATATGACTCATGAGTTTAATTTTGCTAAGTTTCGTAGACAACCCCGTGATAAAGAATTACCTATTAAAGATGAAATATTTGGTCTTGCTTCTATTGTCATGCCTCCTACTAATCCGTAAGAACAATATTTGCTAGACCATGAAAATGATATGTTTATGAATGAAAGAAGGGAAATAGATGAAGTATTCCTTCAGCAGGTTCCTATCTTGAAACACAGGTTACCTGTTGAAATCCTAGGGGATCCTCCTCCACCCAAGGGTGATCCCGTGTTTGAGCTTAAACCATTACCTGATAATCTTAAATATGCTTATCTTGATGAAAAGAAGATATATCCTATTATTATTAGTGCTAACCTTTCAGAGCAGGAGGGGGAAAGATTATTGAAAACTCTGAAGAAGCACCGTGCTGCTATTGGATATACTCTGGATGATCTTAAGGGCATTAGTCCTACTCTCTGCCAACACAAAATTAAAGTGGAAAAAGATGCCAAACTAGTCAGAGATCCTCAACGAAGATTAAATCCTAAGATGAAAGAAGTGGTAAGAAATGAGATACTAAAGCTCCTCGAGGCAGGTATAATTTATCCCATTACTGATAGTGAATGGGTAAGCCCTCTCCATTGTGTCCCTAAAAAGGGAGGTATTACTATTGTTCCTAATGATAAAGATGAATTGATTCCGCAAAGAATTATTACAGGTTATAGGATGGTAATTGATTTCCGTAAATTAAATAAAGCTACTAAGAAAGAACATTACCCTTTACCTTTTATCAATCAAATGCTAGAAAGACTATCCAAACATACACATTTCTGCTTTCTAGATGGTTATTCTGGTTTCTCTCAGATACCTGTGTCAGCGGAAGATCAATCAAAAACTACTTTTACTTGCCCTTTCGGTACTTTTGCTTGTAGACGTATGCCTTTTGGTTTATGTAATGCACCTGCTACCTTTCAAAGATGCATGATGGCTATATTCTCTGACTTTTGTGAAAAGATTTGTGAGGTATTCATGGATGATTCCTCCGTTTATGGATCCTCCTTTGATGATTGCTTGAGCAACCTTGATCGAGTTTTGCAGAGATGCGAAGAGACTAGTCTCGTCTTGAATTGGGAAAAGTGCCACTTTAGGGTTAATGAAGGCATTGTCTTGGGGCACAAAATCTCCGAGAGAGGTATTGAAGTTGATAAAGCTAAAGTTGATGCTATTGAAAAGATGCCATGTCCCAAGGACATAAAAGGTATAAGATGTTTCTTGGTCATGCCGGTTTTTATAGGAGGTTCATTAAGGACTTTTCTAAAATCTCTAGGCCTCTGACTAATTTATTGTAAAAAGATATTCCTTTTGTCTTTGATGATGATTGTGTAGAAGCATTTGAAATACTTAAGAAAGCTTTGATCACTGCACCTATTGTTCAGCCACCTGATTGGAATTTACCTTTTGAAATTATGTGTGATGCTAGTGATTATGCTGTAGGTGATGTTCTAGGGCAAACAGTTGATAAGAAATTGAATGTTATCCAGTATGCTAGTAAGACTCTTGATGCTGCCCAGAGAAATTATGCTACTACTGAAAAAGAATTCTTAGCAGTTGTGTTTGCATGTGATAAGTTTAGACCTTATATTGTTGATTCCAAAGTTACTATTCACACTGATCATGCTGCTATTAAATTTCTTATGGAAAATAAAGATGCTAAGCCTAGACTCATTAGATGGGTTCTCTTGCTCCAAGAATTTGATTTGCATATTATTGATAGAAAGGGAGTTGAGAACCCCGTTGTAGACAACTTGTCTAGGTTAGAGAATGTTCTTGATGACCCACTGCCCATTGATGATAGCTTTCCTGATGAACAATTAGCGGTCATTAATGCTTCTCGTACTACTCCTTGGTATGCTGATTATGCTAATTACATTGTTGCTAAATTTATACCACCTAGTTTCATTTACCAACAAAAGAAAAAGTTCTTTTATGATTTAAGACATTACTTCTGAGATGACCCACACCTTTATAAAGAAGGAGTAGATTGTGTTATTAGACGTTGTGTACCTGAGCATGAACAGGAACAGATCCTATGCAAGTGTCAGTCTGAATCATATGGAGGACACCACGCTAGAGATAGAACTGCACATAAGGTATTGCAATCAGGTTTTTATTGGCCTACTCTCTTCAAAGATGCTTGTAAGTTTGTCTTGTCGTGTGATGAATGTCAAAGAATTGGTAATATTAGTAGACGTCAAGAAATGCCTATGAATTATTCTCTTGTTATTGAACCATTTGATGTTTGGGGCTTTGATTATATGGGACCTTTTCCTGCCTCTAATGGATATACACATATTTTAGTTGTTGTTGATTACGTTACTAAGTGGGTAGAAGCTATTCCAACTAGTAGTGTTGATCATAACACCTCTATTAAGATGCTTAAAGAAGTTATTTTTCCGAGGTTTGGAGTCCCTAGATATCTCATGACTGATGGTGGTTCACATGTTATTCATGGTGCTTTCCGTAAAATGCTTGCTAAGTATGATGTTAATCATAGAATTGCATCTCCTTATCATCCGCAGTCTAGTGGTCAAGTAGAGTTGAGCAATAGAGATCTCAAATTAATTTTGCAAAAGACTGTTAATAGATCTAGAAAGAATTGGTCCAAGAAACTTGATGATGCACTATGGGCCTATAGAACTGCGTACAAAAATCCTATGGGTATGTCTCCATATAAGATGGTTTATGGAAAAGCTTGTCATTTACCTCCAGAACTTGAACATAAAGCATATTGGGCTATTAAAGAGCTCAATTATGACTTCAAACTTGCCGGTGAGAAGAGGTTGTTTGATATTAGCTCACTTGATCAATGGAGAACCCAAGCCTATGAGAATGCCAAGCTATTCAAAGAAAAAGTCAAACGCTGGCATGACAAAAGGATACAAAAGCGTGAGTTTAACGTAGGTGATTATGTGTTATTATTCAACTCTCATTTAATATTTTTTGCAGGAAAACTTCTCTCTAAACGGGAAGGTCCTTACGTTATCGAGGAGGTCTATCGTTCTGGTGCCATAAAAATCAACAACTTCGACGGCACAGGTCCGAGGGTGGTGAACGGCCAGAGGATTAAACATTATATCTCAGGTAACTCTATCAGTGTTGAAACTAATATTATTGAAACTGTAACCCCTGAGAAATACATAAGGGACACTCTCCAGAACGTTCCAGACTCCGAAAAGGAATAGGTATGTGGTACGGTAAGTAAACCGACTCCAAAACAATTCTAAAGGAAATTTTTATCAGTTTTGGAATATTTATAAATTTTAGGAAGAAAGAAGTAGTCCAGGAAGGACACGAGGCCTCCACGAGGGTCGAGGGCGTGCCCACCCTTACTGGGCGCACCCCCCTGTCTTGTGGCCACCTCGTGTGCCTCCTGGACTCCGTTTTCTTGGACGTTACGTATTTTGGTCGGTAAAAATTCATTATATAAACTCCCGAAGGTTTTGACTACCATATCACGCAAAAATCCTCTGTTTTTGTTTCAAGCTGTCCCTGTTGCAGATTTAGAGCAAGATGTCTTCTCAAGAGTCAGTCGGGGAGAGTCGGGTGTCTCACCCGACACTAGGTCTAGGAGCAAAAAGTGATGCTTATCACTTTGGACCATTAACGGAGGATGAGATGGAGGCCGACTTGAAAAGGATATATGCCATGGAGGAAGATCAAGAAGTCACCTCCTGCTTTCAAGCAGGATTCGTAATGGAGGAACTACAGAGCTCGGCTGTTCCAAATTCGGTCATCCCTTCCAATGCTAAATTTCTTTCTTACGAAAATATGAAAAAGAGTGTTACTTGTTCTCCAGAAGCTATGCAACACCCTTGGGTAAAAGGAGCTTTAGCAATAGCAGGCAAGCTCCGCAAGGAAAATATGAACCTCAAGCAACAAGTCAATAAGCTCGAGGAGGAGAATCGTATCCTGAGGGGAATTATCGCCAAAAAGATCACAACACCAACTTTGAAGAAGGAGACATAATCACATGGGTATGGGCACTCCCCTTGGCAACTGCCAAGCTTGGGGGAGGTGCCCCGGTATCGTATCACCATCACACTCCTATCTTTACTATTTTGTTTAGTTCGATCCTTTTAGTAGTATCTTGATCTAGTAGATTGAAGGTTTGATATCAAGTAGTTTTGAGTTTTGCTTTGTGATCTCTTTATGTAATCAAGTCCGTGAGCTATCTATAATAAAGATTAGTGTTGATTCAAGGGTTTTGCTATCTTGCTATGATCTTAAGAAAAATAGAAAGAATAAAAAGAATAAAAGAGTTCATATTGATCTTATGGATAGTAATAACTTCACACATAGAAATTATTGAGAGTTGATAAACATAAAGGTTGTTGAGAGTTGATAAACATAGTTTTGGTCATCATTGCAATTAATAGGAAGTAATAAGGAAAGAGAGGTTTCACATATAAATATACTATCTTGGACATCTTTTATGATTGTGAGCACTCATTAAGTATGACATGCTAAAAGAGTCGACGTTGGATAAGGAAGACAACGTAATGGTTTATGTTTTCTCACATCTCAGTTAAAGTACATTGTCATTGACCTTCCAAACATGTTGAGCTTGCCTTTCCCCCTCATGCTAGCCAAATTCCCAGCACCAAGTAGAGATACTACTTGTGCTTCCAAATATCCTTAAACCTAGTTTTGCCATGAGAGTCCACCATATCTACCTATGGATTGAGTAAGATCCTTCAAGTAAGTTGTCATTGGTGCAGGCAATAAAAATTGCTCTCTAAATATGCATGACTTATTAGTGCAGAGAAAATAAGCTTTATACGATCTTGTTATGGAAGCAATAAAAGCGACGGACTGCATAATAAAGGTCCATATAAAAGTGGCAATATAAAGTGGCGTTCTTTCGTACTAAGATTTTGTGTATCCAACCCTAAAAGCGCATGACAACCTCTGCTTCCCTTTGCGAAGGGCCTATCTTTTACTTTATGTTTTTTACTTTATGCTTGAGTCAAGGTAATCTTCACCTTTCCCTTTTTCATTTTATCCTTTGGCAAGCTCCTTGTGTTTGAAAGATCATGATATATATATCCATTTGGATGTTCGTTAGCATGGACTATTATTGTTGACATCACCTAAAGGTGAATACGTTGGGAGGCAACACAATAAGCCCCTATCTTTCTCAGTGTCCAGCTGAAACTCCATAACCACAAGTATTGTGTGAGTGTTAGCAATTGTAGAAGACTACATGATAGTTGAGTATGTGGACTTGCCGAAAAGCTCTATTCTTGACTCTTTCTGATGTTATGATAAATTGCAATTGCTTCAATGACTGAGATTATAGTTTGTTAGCTTTCAATGAAGTTTCTGAACCATACTTGACATTGTGAATTGATTGTTACTTGAGCATAAGAAGTCATATGACAAAAATCTATTTATGTTGCTGTTATAAGAATAATCACGATGCCCTCATGTCCGTATTTTACTTTTATCGACACCTCTATCTCTAAAAATGTGGACATATTTTTTGATTTCGGCTTCCGCTTGAGGACAAGCGAGGTCTAAGCTTGGGGGAGTTGATACGTCCATTTTGCATCATGATTTTATATCAATATTTATTGCATTATGGGCTGTTATTACACATTATATATCAATACTTATGGCTATTCTCTCTTATTTTATAAGGTTTACCATGAAGAGGGGGAATTCCGGCAGCTGAAATTCTGGCTGGAAAAGGAGCAAATATCGGAAACCTATTTTGCACTGCTCCAAAAGACCTAAAACTCCACGAAACTTATTTTTGGAATTAATAAGAATTATTGAGCGGAAGAAACACCTTAGGGATCCCACACCCTGGCTAGGAGGGTGGGGGGCGTGCCCACCCCTACTGGGCGCGCCCCCTGTCTCCTGGGCCCCCTGGTGGCCCTCCGGTGTCCATCTTTTGCTATATGAAGGCTTTTACCTTGGAAAAAATTGTGGGCAAGCTTACGGGATGAAACTCCGCTGCCACGAGGCGGAACCAATCTAGAGCTCCGGCAGAGCTCTTCTGCCGGGGACACTTCCCTCCAGGAGGGGGAAATCATCACCATCGTCATCACCAACGATCCTCCCATCGGGAGAGGGTCAATCTCCATCAACATCTTCACCAGCACCATCTCCTCTCAAACCCTAGTTCATCTCTTGTATCCAATCTTGTATCCAAAACCAAAAATTGGTACCTATGGGTTGCTAGTAGTGTTGATTACTCCTTGTAGTTGATGCTTATTGGTTTACTTGGTGGAAGATCATATGTTCAGATCCTTAATGCATATTATTACTCCTCTGATTATGAACATGAATATGCTTTGTGAGTAGTTACGTTTGTTCCTGAGGACATGGGTGAAGTCTTGCTATTAGTAGTCATGTGAATTTGGTATTCGTTCGACATTTTGATGAGATGTATGTTGTCTTTCCTCAAGTGGTGTTATGTGAACGTCGACTACATGACACTTCACCATTATTTGGGCCTAGAGGAAGGCATTGGGAAGTAATAAGTAGATGATGGGTTGCTAGAGTGACATAAGCTTAAACCCTAGTTTATGTGTTGCTTCGTAAGGGGCTGATTTGGATCCATATGTTTAATGCTGTGGTTAGGTTTACCTTAGTACTTCTTTTGTAGTTTTGGATGCTTGCAATAGGGGTTAATCATAAGTGGGATGCTTGTCCAAGTAAGGGCAGTACCCAAGCACTGGTCCACCCACATATCAAATTATCAAAGTACCGAACGCGAATCATATGAGCGTGATGAAAACTAGCTTGACGATAATTCCCATGTGTCCTCGGGAGCGCTTTTCTCATTATAAGAAATTGTCGAGGCTTGTCCTTTGCTACAAAAAGGATTGGGCCACCTTGCTGCACATTATTTACTTTTATTGCTTGTTACTCGTTACAATTTATCTTGTCACAAAACTATTTATTACCTACAATTTCAGTGCTTGCAGAGAAAACCTTACTGAAAATCGCTTATCATTTCCTTCTGCTCCTCGTTGGGTTCGACACTCTTACTTATCGAAAGGACTATGATAGATCCCCTACACTTGTGGGTCATCAACACATTTTGAGAGAGACAAGCATGAATCGTGATTTATTAGAATACTTTATGTGCTTCACTTATATCTTTTGAGCTAGGCAATTTTGCTCTAGTGCTTCACTTATATCTTTTTAGAGCACGGCAGTGGCCTTATTTTATAGAAATTGATGAACTCTCATGCTTCACTTATATTATTTTGAGAGTCTTTATAACAACATGGTAATTTGCTTTGGTTATAAATTTAATCCTAATATGATAGGCATCCAAGACGGATATAATAAAAACTTTCATATAAAGTGCATTGAATACTATGAGAAGTTTGATTCTTTATGATTGTTTTGAGAGATGAAGATGGTGATATTGGAGTCATGCTAGTGAGTAGTTTTGAATTTGATACATACTTGTGTTAAAGTTTGTGATTCCCATAGCATGCACGTATGGTGAACCGTTATGTGATGAAGTCGGAGCATGATTTTTTTTTATTGTCTTCCTTATGAGTGGCGGTCGGGGATGAGCGATGGTCTTTTCCTACCAATCTATCCCCCTAGAAGCATGCGCGTAGTACTTCATTTCGATAATTAATAGATTTTTGCAATAACTATGTGAGTTCTTTATGACTAATGTTGAGTCCATGGATTATACGCACTCTCACCCTTCCACCATTACTAGCCTCTCTTGTGTCGGGCAACTCTCGCCGGTACCATACACCCACCATATACCTTCCTCCAAACAGCCACCATACCTACCTATTATGGCATTTCCATAGCCATTCCAAGATATATTGCCATGCAACTTTCCACCGTTCCATTTATTATGACACGTTTCATCATTGTCATATTGCTTTGCATGATCATGTAGTTGACAATGTATTTATGGCAAAGCCACCGTTCATAATTCTTTCATACATGTCACTCTTGAGTCGTTGCACATCCCGGTACACCGCCGGAAGCATTCATATAGAGTCATATCTTGTTCTAAATATCGAGTTGTAATTCTTGAGTTGTAAGTAAATAAAAGTGTGATGATATTCGTTATTAGAGCATTGTCCCATGTGAGGAAAGGATGATGGAGGCTATGATTCCCCCACAAGTCATGATGAGACTTCGGAAGAAAAAAAGAGGCCAAACAAAAAATGAGAAAGGCCCAAAAAATGAGAGAAAAAGAGAGAAGGGGCAATGCTACTATCCTTTTACCACACTTGTGCTTCAAAGTAGCACCATGATCTTCATGATAGAGAGTCTCCCATGATATCAGTTTCATATACTAGTGGAAAATTTTCATTATATAACTTGGCTTGTATATTCCAATGATGGGCTTCCTCAATTGCCCTAGGTCTTCGTGAGAAAGAAAGTTGGATACACACCCACTTAGTTTCTTTTTGAGCTTTCATACACTTATAGCTCTAGTGCATCCGTTGCATGGCAATCCCTACTCACTCACATTGATATCTATTGGTGGGCATCTCCATAGCCCGTTGATACGCCTAGTTGATGTGAGACTATCTCCCTCTTTTTGTCTTCTCCACAACCACCATATTCTCTTCCACCATGGTGCTATATCCATGGCTCATGCTCATGTATTATGTGAAAGTTGAAAAAGTTTGAGAACATCAAAATATGAAACAATTGCTTGGCTTGTCATTGGGGTTGTGCATGATCTCAATATTTTGTGTGATGAAGATGGAGCATAGCCAGACTATATGATTTTGAAGGGATAGGTTTCTTTGGCCATGTTATTTTGAGAAGACATTATTGCTTTATTAGTATGCTTGAAGTATTATTGTTTCTGTGTCAATATTAAACTTTTGTTTTGAATCTTACGGATCTGAACATTCATGCCACAATAAAGAAGATTACATTGATAAATATGTTAGGTAGCATTCCACATCAAAAATTCTATTTTTATCATTTACCTACTAGAGGATGAGCAGGAATTAAGCTTGGGGATGCTTGATACGTATCCAACATATCTATAATTTTTTATTGTTCCATGCTATTATATTATCTGTTTTGGATGTTTTATATGCATTAATATGCTATTTTATATTATTTTTGGGACTAACCTATTAACCTAGAGCCTAGTGCCAGTTTCTGTTTTTTGCCTGTTTTAGAGTTTCGCAGAAAAGGAATACCAAATGGAGTCCAACCAGAATAAAACTTGCGCGATGATCTTTCTTGGACCAGAAGCAAACCATGAGACTTGGAGATGAATTCGGAGGAGCCACGAGGCGGCCACAAGGGTGGAGGGCGCGCCCAGGGGGTAGGGCGCCCCCCTGTCTTGTGGGCCCCTCGTGGGTCTCCTAACCTAATTCTTTCGTGCATATATACTCTTATACCCCAAAACCATCACGGGGAGCCACAAAAACACTTTTCCACTACCGCAACCTTTTGTACCCGTGAGATCCCATCTAGGGGCCTTTTCCAGTGTCCTGCTTGAGGGGGATTCGATCATGGAGGGCTTCTACATCAACACCATTGCCCTTCCGATGAAGCGTGAGTAGTTTACCACAAACCTGCGGGTCCATAGCTAGTATCTAAATGGCTTCTTCTCTCTCTTTGATTCTCAATACCATGTTCTCCTCGATGTTCTTGGAGACCTATTTGATGTAATACTCATTTGTGTTGTGTTTGCCGAGATCCGATGAATTGTGGATTCATGATTAGATAATCTATGAATATTATTTGAATCTTCTCTGAATTCTTATATGCATGATTTGATATCTTTGCAAGTCTCTTCGAATTATCGGTTTAGTTTGGCCTACTACATTGGTTTTTCTTGCAATGGGAGAAGTGCTTAGCTTTGGGTTCAATCTTGTGGTGTCCTTTCCCAGTGACAGTAGGGACAGCAAGGCACGTATTGTATTGTTGCCATCGAGGATAAAAAGATGGGGTTTTCATCATATTTCTTGAGTTAATTCCTCTACATCATGTCATCTTACTTAATGCATTACTCCGTTCTTTATGAACTTAATACTCTAGATCCATGGTGGATAGCAGTCGATGTGTGGAGTAATAGTAGTAGATGCAGGCAGGAGTCGGTCTACTTGACACGGACGTGATGCCTATGTTCATGATCATTGCCTTAGATATCGTCATAATTATGCGCTCTTCTATCAATTTCTCGGTAGTAATTTGTTCACCCACCATATTATTTGCTATCTTGAGAGAAGCCACTAGTGAAACCTATGGCCCTGAGGTCTCTTTTCCATCATATAAGTTCTATTTTCCATCATATTAGTTTCGGATCTACTATTTTGCAATCTTTTACTTTCCGATCTATAAACCAAAAATACCAAAAATATTTAGTTTACCGTTTATCTATCTCTATCGGATCTCAGTTTTGCAAGTAACCATGAAGGGATTGACAACCCCTTTATCGCGTTGGGTGCAAGTTTGTTTGATTGTTTGTGCAGTTATTCGGTGACTTGTGCGTTGTCTCCTACTCGATTGATACCTTGGTTCTCAAACTGAGGGAAATACTTACTCTACTTTGCTGCATCACCCTTTCGTCTTCAAGGGAAAAACCAACGCAAGCTCAAGAGGTAGCAGTTACATCAGGGTAACGTTGGATCTTCCATCTTGACTTGGAGCACACACCAAGGCACAAAAGTCTTTGGTCCGGATACAATGTGGCCCAACAGTCCGACCAATGAGAGATAGGTCGGCCACCCAAGTACCCCCTAGTCCAGGACTCCCTCAATGCGCCCAAGCTTTTGCAATAGCCATCACAGAACTTGTGGACGTCGAAGAGGTCGAGATGTGTGGAGTGCCATAGGGGGCGCCACCGCCGGGAAAGGACGCTTGTCTGCGCACCATATTTTATTGGTAGGAGGGAGATGATGACTATCAACATATCATTGGGGAGGCTGCTAATGAATTCTAGGCCCATCGGACTCGCTTGATGTTCTTGCTC
Source organism: Triticum aestivum (assembly GCF_018294505.1). Lineage (NCBI taxonomy): Eukaryota > Viridiplantae > Streptophyta > Magnoliopsida > Poales > Poaceae > Triticum > Triticum aestivum. The sequence continues at coordinate 382,345,541 of NC_057807.1, forward strand.
GACCCGCCTCCTCTTGTTGGCAGGCCTGTTTTCTACCTCCGAAGTCTCCTCGGTGGTGGCGCTATATGATAGGAGTGGACGAGTGGGAGGATATGGAATATTCAGTTAGAACAGGGCAGAAGAAAAGTGTATTGCTAACTAGAAGTTACTAGGTAGGAACAGACTTAACAGAGTCAGAAAATGGAATCCCAATTGGTTGCTTAAATTGTTGGGAAATGTACCATGCAATTTCAAAAAAAATCCTACACTCATGCAAGATCTATCTAGGAGATGCATAGCAACGAGAGGGGGAGAGTGTGTCCATGTACCCTCATAGACCGAAAGCGGAAGCATTAACTTAACGTGGTTGATGTAGTAGAACGTCTTCTCGAATCAATCGATCAAGTGCCGAACGTATTGTACCTCCGAGTTCTGCACACGTTCAGCTCGATGACATCCCTTGAACTCTTGATCCAGTAGAGGCTCGAAGGAGTCGATGAGTTCCGTCAGCACGACGGCGTGATGATGGTGTTGGTGAAGTGATCCGCACAGGGCTTCTCCTAAGCATTACGACAATATGACCGGAGGAGTAAATGGTGGAGGGGGGCACTGCACATGGCTAAACAATTGATATGCCTTGAGGTGCCCCCCCCCCGCCCCTGTATATAAAGGAGGGAGAGGGGAGGAGTCCGTCCACAAGGGGAGCATGCCATGGGGGGGGGGTCCTACTAGGACTCCACTCCTAGTAGGATTCACCCCCCCCTTTTTTTCCTTCTTCCGGAGGGGGAAAAGGGGAAAGGGAGAGGGAAGAGGAGAAGGAAAGGGGGGTGCGTCCCCTCCCCTAGTCCAATTCGGACTCCCCATGGGAGGGGGCATGGCCACCCCTTGTGGGCTGCCTCCCCTCCCTCCTATGGCCCATTATGGCCCAACAATTCCCCAAGGGGGATCTAGTAACCTCCCGGTACTCCAAAAAATATCCAAACCTTTCTAAAACATTTCTGGTGTCAGAACATAACCTTTCAATATATCAATCTTTACCTCTCAACCATTTCAAGACTCCTCATCGTGTACGTGATCTCAGCTAGTACTCCGAACAACCTTTGGTCACCAAAACACATAACTCATATAATACATATCGCCATCGAACGTTAAGCGTGTGGACCCTATGGGTTCGAGAACTATGTACACATGACCGAGACACCTCTTCGGTCAATAACCAATAGCGGAACCTGGATGCCCATGTTGGTTCCCACATATTCTACGAAGATCTTTATCGGTCGAACCGCAATGTCAACATAGTTATTCCCGTTGTCATTGATATGTTACTTGCCCGAGATTTGATCGTCGGTACCTTCATACCTAGTTCAATCTCATTATCGGCAAGTCTCTTTACTCATTCCATAGTGCTTCATCTTGTAACTAACTCATTAGTCACATTGCTTGCAAGGCTTCATATGATGTGCATTACCGAGAGGGCCCAGAGATACCTCTCTAATATTCGAAGTGACAAATCATAATCTTGATCAATGCCAACCCAAAAAACACCTTCGGAGATACCTATAGAGCATCTTTATAATCACTCAGTTACAAAGTGACGTTTGATAGCACATAAGGCATTCCTCCGGTGACCGGGAGTTGCATAATCTCACAGTCGGAGGAATATATATTTGACACGAAGAGAGCAATAGCAATAAAACTGAACGATCATTATGCTAAGCTAATGGATGGGTCTTGTCCATCACATCATTCCACTAATGATGTGATCCCATTTATCAAATGACAACTCATGTCCATGGCTAGGAAACTTAACCATCTTTGATCAATAAGCTAGTCTAGTAGAGGCATACTAGGGAAACAGTGTTTTGTCTATATATTCACACATGTATCAAGTTTCTGGTTAATACAATTCTAGCATGAATAATAAACATTTATCATGAAGTAAGGAAATATAGAATAACAACTTTATTACTGCCTCTAGGGCATATTTCCTTCAGTTTCCCATATCTAATAAAGTACGGTTATGATGTTCGGACACACCATTACGCTGTGGTGTTCCAGGTGGCATGAGTTGTGAAACTATTCCACATTGTTTTAAATGAAGGCCAAACTCGTAACTCAAATATTCGCCTCCATGATCAGATTGTAGAAACTTTATTTTCTTGTTACAATGATTCTCCACTTCACTCTGAAATTCTTTGAACTTTTTCAAATGTTCCAGACTTGTGTTTCATTAAGTAGATATTCCCATATCTGCTCAAATCATCTATGAAGGTCAGAAAATAACGATACTCGCCATGAGCTTCAATACTCATCGGATCGCATACATCGGTATGTATTATTTCCAATAAGTCATTAGCTCGTTCCATTGTTCCGGAGAACGAAGTTTTACTCATCTTGCCCATAAGGCACGGTTCGCAAGTATCAAATGATTCATAATCAAGTGATTCCAAAAGTCCATCTACATGGAGCTTCTTCATGCACTTTATATCAATATGACCCAAATGGCAGTGCCACAAATAAGTTGCACTATCATTATCAACTTTGCATATTTTGGCATCAATATTATGAATATGTGTATTACTACGATCGAGATTCAATAACCATTAACATTGGGTGTATGACCATAGAAGGTTTTATTCATGTAAACGTAATAACAATTATTCTCTGCCTTAAATGAATAACCATATTTGCACTAAACATGATCTAATCATATTCATGCTCAACGCAAACACCAAATAACATTTATTTAGGTTCAACACTAATCCTGAAAGTATAGGGAGTGTGCTACGATGATCATATCAATCTTGGAACCACTTCCAACACACATCATCACTTCACCCTCAACTAGTCTCTATTTTTTCTGCAACTCCTATTTCGGGTTACTAATCTTAGCAACCGAACATGTATCAAATACCTAGGGGATACTATGAGCACTAGTAAGGTACACATCAATAACATGTATATCAAATATACCTTTATTCACTTTGCCCTCCTTCTTATCCGCCAAATATTTGGGGTAGTTCCGCTTCTAACGACCATTTCCTTTGCAGTAGAAGCACTCAGTTTCAGGCTTGGGGTCCATTTTTGGTTTCTTCCCAGGAGTGAAAACTTGCTTGTCATTCTTCTTGAAGTTACCCTTCTTTTAACTTTTGCCCTTTTCTAGAAACTAGTGGTCTTGTTTAATCATCAACACTTGATATTTTTCTCGATTTCTACCTTCATCGATTTCAGCATCACGAAGAGCTCGGGAATCACTTTCGTCATCCCTTGCATATTATAGTTCATCATGAATTTCCAGTAACTTGGTGATGTTGACTAGAGAACTCTGTCAATCACTATCTTATCTAGAAGATTAACTCTCACTTGATTCAAGCAATTGTAGTACCCAGACATTCTGAGCACATGCTCACTATGTGAGCTATTCTCCTCCATCTTTTAGGTGAAGTACTTGTCAGAGGTCTCATACTTCTCGACATGGGCATGAGTCTGAAATACCAATTTCAGCTCTTGGAACATCTCATATGATCTGTGGCGTTCAAAACATTTTTGAAGTCTCGGTCCTAAGCCGTAAAGCATGGTGCACTAAACTATCAAGTAGTCATCATATTGAGCTAGCCAAACGTTCATAACGTCTATATCTGCTCCTGCAATAGGTTTGTCACCTAGCGGTGCATCAAGGACATAATTCTTCTGTGCAGCAATGAGGATAAACCTCAGATCACGGACCCAGTACGCATCATTGCTACTATCATATTTCAACTTAGTTTTCTCTAGGAATATATCAAAAAACATAGGGAAGCTACAACGCGGGCTATTGATCTACAACATAATTTGCAAATACTATCAGGACTAAGTTCATGATAAATTAAGTTCAATTAATCATATTACTTAAGAACCCACTTAGATAGACATCCCTCAAGTTGTCCAAATGATACGTGATCCAAATCAACTAAACCATGTCCGATCATCACGTGAGATCGAGTACTCATCAATGGTAAACATCACTATGTTGATCATATCTACTATATGATTCACGTTCGACCTTCCGGTCTCCAGTGTTCTGAGGACATATCTGTATATGCTAGGCTCGTCAAGTTTAACCCGGGTATTTCACGTGTGCAAAACTGGCTTGCACCCATTGTATTTGAACGTAGAGCTTATCACACCCGATCATCACGTGGTGTCTCAGCACGAAGAACTTTCACAACGGTGCATACTCAGGGAGAACACTTATACCTTGAAATTTTAGTAAGGGGTCATCTTATAATGCTACCACCGTACTAAGCAAAATAAGATGCATGAAGATAAACATCACATGCAATCAAAATATGTGACATGATATGGCCATCATCATCTTGTGCTTTTGTCTCCATCATTGAAGCAACATCATGATCTCCATTGTCACCGGCTTGACACCTTCATCTCCATCGTAGCCTCGTGGTCGTCTCGCTAACCATTGCTTCTATGACTATCACTACCGCTTGGCGATAAAGTAAAGCAATTACATAGTGTTTGTATTTCATATAATAAAGAGACAACCATATGGCTCTTGCTAGTTGCCGATAACTTGTTACAAAACATGATCATCTCATACAACAATTTATATCACATCATGCCTTGGCCATATCACATCACAACATGCCCTGCAAAAACAAGTTAGACGTCCTCTACTTTTTTTGTTGCAAGTTTTACATGGCTGCTACAGGATTCTAGCATGAACCGTACATACCTACGGCACAAAAACCACAACGGTGATTTATCAAGTTTGCTGTTTAAACCTTCACAAGGACCAGTCGCAGTCAAATTCGATTCAACTAAAGTTGGAGAAACAGACACTCGCCAGCCACCTTTATGCAAAACTAGTTGCATGTCTGTCGGTGGAACCGGTCTCATGAACGCGGTCATGTAAGGTTGGCCTGGGCCACTCCATCCAACAATAACGCCGAATCAAAATAAGACATTGGTGGTAAGCAGTATGATGATCGCCGCCCACAACTCTTTGTGTTCTACTCGTGCATATCATCTACGCATAGACCTCACTCAGATGCCGCTGTTGGGAAACGTAGCATGCAATTTCAAAAAAATTCCTACGCTCACGCAAGATCTATCTAGGAGATGCATAGCAACGAGAGGGGGAGAGTGTGTCCACATACCCTCATAGACCGAAAGCAGAAGCATTAACTTAACGCGGTTGATGTAGTGGAACGTCTTCTCGAATCAACCGATCAAGTGTCGAACGTACGGCACCTCCGAGTTCTGCACATGTTTAGCTCGATGACGTCCCTCGTACTCTTCATACAGTAGAGGCTCGAAGGAGTCGATGAGTTCCGTCAGCTGACAGCGTGATGACGGTGTTGGTGAAGTGATTCGCGCAGGGCTTCGCCTAAGAACTACGACAATATGACCGCAGGAGTAAATGATGGAGGGGGGCACCGCACACGGCTAAACAATTGATATGCCTTGAGGTGCCCCCCCCCCCCCCCCCGCGCCCCCGTATATAAAGGAGGGAGAGGGGAGGAGGCCAGCCACGACGGGTGCGTGCCATGGGGGGAGTCCTACTAGGACTCCACTACTAGTAGTATCCCCCCCCCTTTTTTCCTTCTTCCAGAGGGGGAAAGGGGAAAGGGAGAGGGGAGAGGAGAAGGAAAGGGGGCACGCCCCCTCCCCTATTCCAATTCGGATTCCCCAAGGGAGGGGGTGCGGCCACCCCATGTGGGTTGCCTCCCCCCTCTCCTATGGCCCATGTTGGCCCAACAATTCCCTGGGGGGTTCCGATAACCTCCCGGTACTCCAAAAAATATCTGAACCTTTCCGATACCATTCCGGTGTCCGAATATAACATTCCAATATACCAATCTTTACCTCTCGACCATTTCGAGACTCGTCGTCATGTCCGTGATCTCATCCGGGACTCCGAACAACCTTCAGTCACCAAAACACATAACTCATATAATACATATCATCATCGGACGTTAAGCGTGCGGATCCTACGAGTTCGAGAACTATGTAGACATGACCGAGACACCTCTCAGGTCAATAACCAATAGCGGAACCTGGATGCTCATATTGGTTCCCACATATTCTACGAAGATCTTTATCGGCCGAACTGCAATGTCAACATAGTTATTCCCTTTGTCATCGGTATGTTACTTGCCCGAGATTCGATCATCGGTTTCTTCAAACCTAGTTCGATCTCGTTACCGGAAAGTCTCTTTACTCATTTCGTAGTGCATCATACCGTAACTAACTCATTAGTCACATTGCTTGCAAGGCTTCATATGATGTGCATTATCGAAAGGGCCCAGAGATACCTCTCCGATACTCGGAGTGACAAATCCTAATCTCGATCTATGCCAACCCAACAAACACCTTCGGAGATACCTGTAGAGCATCTTTATAATCACTCAGTTACATTGTGACATTTGATAGCACACAAGGCATTCCTCTGGTGTCCAGGAGTTGCATAAACTCATAGTCGGAGGAATATATATTTGACACGAAAAAAGTAGTAGCAATAAAATTGAACGATCATTATGCTAAGATAACGGATGGGTCTTGTCCATCACATCATTTGACTAATGATGTGATCTCGTTTATCAAATGACATGTCCATGGCTAGGAAACTTAACTATCTTTGATCAACGAGCTAGTCTAGTAGAGGCATACTAGGGACACGGTGTTTTGTCTATGTATTCACACATGTATCAAGTTTCCGGTTAATACGATTCTAGCATGAATAATAAACATTTATCATGAAGTAAGGAAATATAAAATAACAACTTTATTATTGCCTCTAGGGCATATTTCCTTCATAAATACTATACAATTACTTTGATATTGCTAGGTAAGTCAACATGCAGATATTAAAAAAACACTTACTTAGAACAAAGTTTAGACGGGTAATATCGTCCAGGAAGTTACCATATATTATATGACCAGGCTTTTTTAGGTACAGTGCAATTTTAGTGACAAGTTTCACTACATAAAATTTAGAATTTTTTGTCGAAAGGCCCGCACCAAAATAGGAATGACCATGTTCATCAAGTTTTACAGAAGCGAAGATTGTAAATCCATGATTTGTGTTCAATATGACATCCCTGGAGTCTTCAGTGATGTAGAGGCTAAGACTGTGTATTACAGTTGTTGTTGCAAAGCAAGGGATGTACTGAAGGAAATGATAAGGTTGTTAGAGAATATGGTAACATGCAAATATGAGAGTAATTGAAAGAATATTACAACATTTGAAATCAAAGGACAAAACATTATAATTAAACAGATAATGTAATCATGATGTCATGCAAATATGAGAGTAATCGAAAGAACAATGCAACATTAATTTTCCTAATATAGAAAGAAGAAGAAAAACCTTCGACGTATATGCTGCATGTGGCACCTTTTATCCAAATGTAGCAATATATAGTATATGTTCAGAAAAGTAGGCCATGTCAACCGAGGTAGGGTGAGATTGAACATACCGTGCGCTTCATGAAGTCATCTGGTACAGTGAGATGGAACTCCTTGGTTGTCTGGCCGAGGCCGCATAGGCCTAATGTCCCCTTGCACTATACTCTCTATGAATGAAAACCCTCAAATCAGCTAGAAGAAAAATGAATTCACATCGATTTCGGCAGGGTGATTAAAAGGGGCAGACGGACTTGGATAAGAAATGAGCGAATAATTTAGTAAATTAGTTACCTGGTTCTCCATGAGAAAATATCCAATACTGTAGATTCCCAAATCTGGCGGAGTTGGGTCAACGACGAGCAGCATCGAAAAAGTCGATGGCAAGCGGCAATGGCAAAATGCGGCGAGGTTTGCCGGTAACTGGCAACGGCACAAGCGTCGAGCTAAGTGGTTGCCGCGGCCATAAGCGGTGACATGCAGAGTCACGGAGGAGTGGAGGTGCGAATGGGGACCAGGGGGTGGCGCGTGGGGTTGAGGGTTTTCTTTTTTCCGTTTTGAATTGAGTGGTGAGGGTTTTCAATCCTAGAATGCGTTTCGGAGGCAACGGTTTGGTAGACCCAACCGTCTATGATTAACATCACTTCGGTGCGAGGGTGATATGGACTAGCGTTCGATCTGTGTACATCCTACGTTGCAGACGTCCAATCCGTGGGGATGCGTTCTTGACAATTTGAATACACATGCCACGACACAATGAAAGTCATCACATACGGTTCCAATCTGGGAAAATCACCAAGTTTCAGAGTGGGTCACATATTCTTTGTCGGTTGACCCTGAAATAAATACCCACGCTAAACATCCACCCTAATATGCACCATACGTGTTCAAATTTTTTTTGCCAAACCTCCACACCAAATTTTTTGCCAACCCTTCACACATAAGCTATGCGTGTTGTGGGTAAACAGTTGCTAGTATAAAATTATGTGGGAAGATCGAAAATAACACAGACGATTCACGCTAGTAAGCTGTGTGTGATGTGGGCAATCATATGTTGGTCTAAGAGAAGCATAAAATTTCATCAACCAAACTGATTACATACTCATCCCACATCTAGATATAAGCATACTCAGGCATAGATAATAAACGCACTCATGCATAGTTCAACCATAGTTCAACCTATATTAAGCATAGTCAAGCATGGTTATAATTAAGACACTATATAACTAGGGTACTTCTGAACATAACCATAGTTCAATTCCACGTCCCGTCTGCCGGCAGGCCATCTCTGAGAGGAAATGGTATATTTTGTATGAAACCAGAGGTTAGTTTTGTGTTTCTTTGAAGTGTCTGCTTCTTGATATATTTATGGAAGATGAACTAAAACTGTTTTGAGACAACTGCTCTATAGGCAGTGAGGAAATTACTACTAGCAAATCAATCCCTTTTATTAATGTGCTGTTCCCATCCCCTGAAACAATTAATTGCCTTGTCTCTTTTTTGACAGCACAGAAATCAGGAGCCAGAATTCTTCCAGCCTATGCAACACTTCCATCGATCTCCCCCGCCGACGCCGATCACGCCACCGGCACGGCTACGTACGAATTTTACTCGCCCATGCATGGGTGTTACATCCCCCACGTATACGATATCGGGCTCCGCACGTCCTGCTCCCCGCTGCTCCACGTCAGCCACCCGAACGCGGCGTCCATCGGGCCGCCCTCCGCCGTCGACTTGAACGCGACGGTGTACCTGAGCTTGTCCCCGGCCTTCTTGAACACGAGCCTGGCCGGCTTCACGGACACGACGATGCTGGGCGGGCCGGTGACCTTGGCCGCGTACACCGACCCGGCGGCGCCGACGTTGGTCAGCTCGCGGTGGTACTTGACGGTGGTGCGCGACTTGCGGAGGCCGAACACGACGGAGAAGGACGGGTAGTTGAGGTCGCCGGGGCTGGACAGCTTCCGCTGGCACGTCGCGTTCGGCGCCCCCGTGATGGCCTGGACCTGCCGGGGCGAGGCGCCGCCGACGGTGCAGAGGAAGGCAACGTAGTCGTCGATGGACGTGTCGTAGACGAGGCCCGGGGAGAGGGCCTTGACGGGGTCGACGTGGCCGGAGCCGAAGGACCATGGCGTGGCCGAGGCCGTGGCGTTGGCGCCGGCCGCGTCGAGGAGGGGCGAGCCGGTGTTGTCGACGGTGTAGGCGGTGGTCATGAGCGCGGACTTGATGGCGCTGGGGCTCCAGTCCGGGTGCGCCGCCTTAACGAACGCCGCGAGGCCGCTGATGTGAGGGCACGACATGGATGTCCCTGCATCATCATAAACTGAATTATTTGCAGCTCGAGTTTGTAAGTTCAGTCATACTGGAGAGAAAGAGAAGTCACCAAAACGCGTGCCTAAAGCCTGCCATTACTATCATGGCATTGCGATGCGTGCGAACTGCACCTAAAGCTAACAACATGATGGCTAGCACCTAAAGACGACCATAGCGATAGCACGCTCGCATGGCTGCTACGGCTACCCGTAAAGTCTAGGGTTTTAGGTCCATATTTTCAAGAAAGACGTGCCGGTCAGTACAATCCTCAAGAGTTTTTCTACTGAAGAAGAAGCAAAGCGTGCGCTCACCTGACAAGATGTTGAACGCCGGCCGCCGCTCGTCGATGGTCAACCCAGTCGGCCCGACGGACCCCGTCCACCCGGCCAAGATGTTCACGCCCGGTCCAATCACGTCCGGCTTCAGCAGCTGCGCCACCTGCCTGTTCGGCCCACGGGAGCTAAACGCGGCCACCACCGGCGCCGGGTGCACGTCGACGGCGGTGCCGGCAAAGCTCAACGCCACCTCCGCGCCGGCGTCCGACTCCACGTACGTCCTTATGGCGTCGCCACTCTTGGCGCCCACGGCGACCGCAGGGAGCAGGTGGCTGTCCGCCACGACCTCCTCGCCGCTCTGTGCGGTGTTCGCGAGCACCATCCCGACGCCGCCCGCCAGCTTCACCACCTGCCCCTTCTCCACCCGCGAGTTCCCGCCCCGGTCGCACAGGACCACCTTGCCCTTCACCGCCGCCGCGTCCAGCGTGCCCGACATGCAAAGCTTGCTCGCGTTGCTGCCCGGGCGGATGCCTTTGTTGTACACCAGAGGGAACTTGTCGTCACACAGCCCATCGCCTGAGTAGAGCGACATGCCGGCATGGGTCTCGCCGTTGCCGAGCTTCGCGTACGCCGGGAAGTTCCGGTCGAGCGTGCCGGCTCCGACGGTGATGATCCACGGGGCAGTGTTCACTAGCGACGACGGCGCCGGCCCGCTGTTCCCCGCGGAGCACGCGACGACGATGCCGCGGCGGGTGGCCGCCAGCGCGCCGATGGCTATGGGGTCGCGGGAGAGCGGGTACGAGCCGCCTCCCAGCGACAGCGAGAGCACGTCGACTCCGTCCTCGATGGCCTGCTCCATGCCCGCCAGTATGTCCGAGCTGAAGCATCCCTGCCTCCAGCACACCTTGTACGCCGCGACGCGCGCCCCGGGCGCCATGCCCCGCGCCGTGCCGTGGGCGTACCCGAGGAGGCTCGCGTCGGCCACCACGGCCCCCGCCGCCGTGGACGCCGTGTGGGTGCCGTGCCCGTCGTGGTCCCTCGGCGACGAGAGCTCGGTGGTTCCGTGGGAGGAGCCGTTCCTGCCGCCCGCCCCGAAGCCCCGGAAGAAGCCGCGCGCGCCGATGAGCTTGCGGTTGCACATCGAGGAGGGGAAGTCGGTGGCATTGGTCTCGCAGCTCCCGCGCCACCGCGACGGCACGGGGCTCAGGCCGGCATCGACGAAGCTGGGGCTCTCGGGCCACACGCCGGTGTCGAGCACCCCGACGATGACGTCGGAGCTTCCGCCGTCCGCGTTAGGAGCCGGGGCGCTGTACGGCGGGAGGTGGAGGAACGAAGGTGAGCGCGTGGTGTGGAGCGGGTGCAGGACGTCCTCGTGGACCGACGCGACGGCGGGATGGCCGCGGAGCTCGGTCACATGTGACGGGAGGAGGCGCGCGGCGAAGGCAGACGGCGCGGCCGTGGTGTAGGAGTAGAGGAGGTGGCGCTCGGGGTCCACGGAGAGCGCGTCGAGGTGCGCGTGGTGCCAGTGGAGGTGCGTGGCGTACGGCGACGGCTTGAGCGCGGGGTTCAGGTACACAATGTAGGTCGCCGCGCCTTCATCCCCGCCGGAGGCGAGCGCGGACGAGGGGGCGAGGCAGAGGAGGAGGAGGAGGAGGAGGAGACGGGGTGGTTGCTGCATTGCGCGTTCGGACCTCGCAGCGTACGTGGGGGAGTGGGAGTGGGAGTGGAGGGAGTGGTGCGTGTGGCGACAATCCGTCGAGGCGCTCGATTCAAATATAGAACCAGGTGGCCGCGTACGAACTTCCCGCTAATGGAAGATCTTGATTTCTCTGTGCAGCACAGATCAACAATTGTCGTAAACCTAATTCTGCAGTACGCCATTAGTGAAAGCAAAGAAAAATCCGATTCTTTGCGTCCACATGTCACGGCGGTATCACGGAATCAGCAATCAGTGTCACCACCGAAGATGACTGCAGTACGTGTAACGGTCCTGGCCTGCACAGATGGAAATCCGTTTATTCACAAAAAAAAAGGAAGAAGAAGAAGATGGAATTCCGTTGGTGTCAGCGTCAAACTTTCCCGCAGTGCGCGCCGACTGCACGTCGCGAGAATTGCACGACGAAATAGTGTGGCAGTACTGTGGTGGGGGGCACAAAAGCGCACCGATCGATCGGGCATCAAGCATAGCCCGGCAGTGCATGATGCGTGTCTGCGTCCGGCCTCCGTGCCCATTATTCCGCCGGTCGACCGGCCCCGTCTTTCCAAGCGGCGCACTCCATGGCCGTGCACGTACGCGCGCGGCCCGCAGTTCATGTCTGCGTCGCTGTAACGCCGGGAGGCAACCGGTCGCCCGTACGTGGTGCGTGCCGGTGGTGGGGCGGAGGCTGTGTCTGTGTGCGTTCATGGGGCGCACCGCGCGAGTGAACACGCGCGGTGGGCGAGAGTAGCTCGATGATCGCGCGTGGCCGGTGCGTGCCACTGTGATCCGATCCGGCGATCGCGTGGCTTTCCACCGTGCCCCTTTCTAATACTGCGTCGCCCATGCCTCCACTTTCTCGGGCGGAGCAACACCGTGCGCCGTGTGGCTCCACGCTTTCACGACTTCGCCGTGGCAGCTAGCTGGATTCCGTCGAGAAAGCCGGTGAAAGTCGTCGACGCACTTCCTCATCCTTCTGGTCCTCTGAATCAATAGTCGACAGCTTATGGAAGCGAAATCACTTGTCAGTATTTCCTCTTGATCTGAACTGCCAAGGGGTCCTATCGAGATCGTGGCTTAGTAACTTTGTTGCCACTTTGTACGTGCCATGCCACTTAACTTTGCAGAGTAACAGGACTCCACAGTCCAGAGGAAGGCCTAGCACTAATTTTTTTTAAAAACAGGCGCAAAAATTTTGCCTCATCGATTATATTAAGAATACAAGAATTACACAGTTAATTACGGAAAACCGGATGAAAATCAACACAAATAGGCCAGGCAGGAACTACTCATGTGGCATGAAACCCACAATGTCTAGCACTATAATGTGAAGCTGGCGCAGTGGCCTTTCCAGTTTGGAGTGGTGGACGAAAAATACGAAGCTTGCGCTTTAAACGCAGCTTCTGCGGATCTGATTTACTGTAAGAAGGGGCACCAGATCTGTCACAGCACTACCTTAGATTCGCACCATGCTGACCAGAAGAGATGAGATAACTGGCAGAATGCGCACTCTAGTTGGAAAATGTTTGTTTGCACGTACAAGTGATTTGACCTTTGTAGTCGTTTGTACCAGCATACCACTCAGGGCATGAAATCACATATTTGACCTGAGGCCGAAATCAAATCACGAACTGACTTGCTCTCGAAAAAATTTTCACTCTGCTAACCCTTTAGTGTGGCGCCCGACAGCTAGGCGCCGCACCCTACTGTGCAGCGTCCTTCCCTTAGGCGTCGCACCTCATGCCAGCGTGGCAGTCCGAGGCCAGGCGCGGCCCCACAGGCAGCTGTGCAGCGCCTAAGCCCTAGGCGCTACACTTGTAATGTGCAGCGCCCGTGTCTTAGGCGCTGCACTGTCTGTGTGCCACTTAGGTTGGCCCCATCCTCTCTCCCCTCCCACCCCCACCCCACACGCCCCCACCCCACCCAAACCCTTAGCCTTGCGCCCCTCCTCTCTTCCCCTCCCCCCTCTCAAATCCTTATCAAATCTTGCAAACCCGGAGTATTTGACCGTGGATTTCGAAGCCAACCCCTCCCTTAAGGTAATCTCCTCCGATCCCCTCGTTTTCATCCATAGGAATTGTCATATTTGCTCAAATCTTGCTAGTTTGGGGAAACCTAGTTTTTGCTTGGATTTGGAAATTTGTGTTGAATCATGTTATATTTCTTTGCTAATTTGGTATGGTGAGTGTCGGTGTCAAAACCAGCGGATCTCGGGTAGGAGGTCCCGAACTGTGCGTCTAGGCGGATGGTAACAGGAGACAAGGGACACGATGTTTTACCCAGGTTCGGGCCCTCTTGATGGAGGTAAAACCCTATGTCCTGCTTGATTAATATTGATGATGTGTGTTACAAGAGTAGATCTACCACGAGATCAAGGAGGCTAAATCCTAGAAGCTAGCCTATGGTATGATTGTTGTTCGTCCTACGGACTAAAGCCATCCGGTTTATATAGACACCGAAGAGGGCTAGGGTTACACAGAGTCGGTTACAATGGTAGGAGATCTACATATCCGTATCGCCAAGCTTGCCTTCCACGCCAAGGAAAGTCCCATCCGGACACGGGACGAAGTCTTCAATCTTGTATCTTCATAGTCTTGGAGTCCGACCGATGATGATAGTTCGGCTATCCGGACACCCCCTAGTCCCGGACTCCCTCAGTAGCCCTGAACTAGGCTTCAATGACGACGAGTCCGGCGTGCATATTGTCTTCGGCATTGCAAGGCGGGTTCCTCCTCCGAATAATTTATGGAAGATTGTGAACACCAGGATAGTGTCCGGCTCTGCAAAATAAATTCCACGCACTGTAAGACAATAAGTTTTGAGGAACCAGCACAACCCTCTAGGGGTGGCTTATCTCATTATATATAATGGTTGTGTTACAATATGTACCATATACGTACATAGGTATAGAAGCTATACATAGTCTAACACCCTCCCTCAATCTTAGCCACTTTCTAAAGAACTGAGAAGGGTAAGATTGCGCCTACAAGCCTCAAACTGTGGCAGCGGTAAAGGCTTAGTGAAGATGTCTGCAAGTTGATCCTTAGATGAGATAAACTTGATCTGGAGTTGCTTCTGTGATACACGTTCCCGTACAAAGTGATAGTCAACTTCAATGTGTTTCATTCGGGCATGAAATACTGGATTTGCAGAAAGGTATGTAGCACCGATGTTATCACACCAAAGAATAGGAGGCTGTGGTTGAGACAAACCCAACTCCTGAAGCAAAGACTGCACCCAAATAATCTCTGCAGTAGCATTAGCCACAGCCTTGTACTCAGCTTCAGTACTGCTACATGACACAGTAGCCTGTTTCCGAGCACTCCAGGCGATCAAATTAGAGCCAAAGAATACTGCATAACCCCCCGTGGATCGCCTGTCATCTGGGCTACCAGCCCAATCTGCATCAGAGAAGGCCGAAAGGACCCGAAAGGAAGTCGGCCGAATATGCATACCAAATGTCAGGGTGAACTGAACATAACGAAGAATGCGTTTAACAGCAGCCCAATGAGTATCTCTGGGAGCCTGAAGATACTGACAAACCCTGTTAACAGCATAAGAGATATCTGGTCTCGTGATCGTCAAGTACTGAAGTCCACCAACAATGCTCCTGTACTCTGTGGCATCCGCAGGAGACAAAAGCTCACCATCAACAGTTGTTATCTTGTCGGTAGATGACATGGGTGTGGTGGTCGGTTTGCACTTCAGCATGCCAGCTCTCTGTAACAACTCCAAGGAGTACTTCTTCTGCGTAAGGACAAGACCAGTAGCACGAGAAGGGACCTCAACTCCAAGAAAGTAGTGAAGCTTCCCAAGATCTTTGACCGCAAAATCAGCACCAAGAGAGCAGACAAGAGCATCAGCAGCATACTGAGAAGAGCTGACAAGGATAATATCATCGACATATACCAAAAGATACATAGTGACTTCTGGCTTCTGTAGAAGAAATAACGAAGTGTCAGCAGTAGACGGCACAAACCCATGAGCACGAAGGGTAGAGGCAAGGCGGGCATGCCAGGCACGAGGAGCTTGCTTCAAACCATATAGTGCTTTGGAAAGACGACATATATAGTCAGGACGATCAGGATCAGAGAAACCAGGCGGCTGTTTCATATAAACCTCTTCCTCCAAAAATCCATGTAGAAAAGCATTCTGCACATCAAGTTGACGAAGTGACCAACCACGAGAAACAGCAATGGAGAGAAGAAGCCGAATAGTGGTAGGCTTGACGACAGGACTGAAGGTGTCCTCATAGTCAAGACCATGACGCTGCCAAAAACCGCGAGCAACAAGTCGCGCTTTGTAACGCTCAATAGATCCATCTGAATGCTTCTTCACTTTGAATACCCATTTTGAGTCAATAACATTTACCCGTGGTGGTGGAGGAACGAGAGTCCATGTCTTGTTACGAAGAAGAGCATGAAACTCCTACTCCATAGCCTCTCGCCAATGTGGAATGCGCAGGGCAGCCTGATATGAGCGAGGCTCAGAAGATGGATCCGCAACAGCAGCAGCCAAACAAGCAGCCAACCAAGCAACCGTACCATCCTTACGTTCCTTAGGTTTGAAAATGCCACTGCGACTGCGTGTGTGTGGTCGGGACATAGGAACCACCGAGGTCGACGGAGCAGCCTGCAACGGGCTGGAGGACGACGACGTTGACGAGTCAGCCGGTGACGAGGAGCCAGTCACGGTAGCCTCGGACTCGGTTGGCGAAGAAGGCCGACCCACCGGCGAAACCGGCAGAGCAGACGAAGCAGCTGGCGACTCCGGTATCACAGACCGGGCCGATGGCGAGCTCGGCATAGTGGGTCGTGGCGCGGCCGGTGTCGCGGGCCGATTCGCTGATGAAGGCGACGTGAGGACCCGAGCCGCGGGCGAAGACGGCGTGACGGGCCGAGCCGCAGGCGAAGACGGCGTGACGGGCCGAGCCGCGGGCGACTCGGCGGCCGCTGGCGAAACGGACCGAGCAGTGGAGATGCTCAGCGCGACGGGCTCGTCGGGTGACCATGCATGGGCACGCGAATCGATGCCATGCAACATAGGGCGATCGACGTGCCCACCAGAAGACGACGATGATGATGGTGAATCCTCCAACAGCTCCAAACGAGCTCCACGTCCGGTTCCTGCACCATGGTTAGGTAACAGCAAAGGAGAGTATGCAACATCATCAAATTGGTCAGAAGCAACAGAGGATGAATGCAGGGATGGTGGTTCGACAGTGGACACAGGAAGGTTGGCAAAGGGAAAAACATGCTCATCAAACACGACGTCCCGAGATATATAGACACGATTAGTGGGAACATGAAGACATTTGTAACCTTTATGAAGAGAGCTATAGCCAAGAAAAACACACTTCTTAGAACGAAACTCAAGCTTGCGCTTGTTATATGGACGAAGATGTGGCCAGCAAGCACACCCAAATACCTTGAGAAAGGTATAATCAGGTTGTTCATTAAGGAGAACCTCAATGGGAGTCTTCATGTTTAAAACACGAGTAGGAGTACGGTTGATGAGAAAGCATGCAGTGGTGAAAGCATCACTCCAAAACTGAAACGGAACAGATGCATGGGCCAAAAGAGTAAGACCAACTTCAACAATATGACGATGCTTACGTTCGACTGAACCATTCTGCTGATGTGTATGTGGACATGCTAAACGATGAGCTATCCCAAGCGACTGAAAGAAAGAGTTGAGGTTGCGATACTCGCCCCCCCCCCCAGTCTGACTGGACATGAACAATTTTGTGCTTGAGAAGACGTTCAACATGTTTTTGAAACTGAACAAAAATATCAAACACATCAGATTTGCGTTTAATAAGGTAAAGCCAGGTAAAGCGACTATAAGCATCAACGAAACTGATATAGTAATTATGACCACTGACAGAAGTCTGAGCAGGACCCCATACATCTGAAAACACAAGTTCTAAATGATGTTTCACCTCACGACTGGACTCCGAAAAAGGAAGTTGATGACTCTTCCCCTGCTGACAAGCATCACACACTGCTACATCTTTATGACTAGACAAACTAGGAAGCTCATGACGACGCAAAATATGACGGACAATAGGTGTGGCCGGGTGACCAAGACGAGCATGCCACTGTGACGGAGAGACCCGAACTCCACTGAAAACACGAGCGACACCAGGATGCTCCAGACGGTAGAGGCCCTGGCACAACCGCCCACTAAGAAGAATGTCCCTCGTGCCCCGATCCTTAACAAAAAGATCAAAAGGGTGAAATTCACAAAGCACATTATTATCACGTGTGAGTTTAGGAACTGAAAGAAGATTACGGGTCACAGATGGAACTCGAAGAACATTGCGAAGCTGAAGACTCCTATTGGCATGTCTAGTGAGAAGAGATGCTTGACCAATATGAGAGATGTGCATACCTGCTCCATCGGCGGTGTGGATCTTGTCGGAGCCATGATAGGGTTCACGAGTGTGAAGCTTCCCCATCTCGCTGGTTAGATGCTCTGTCGCCCCAGAGTCCATGTACCAGTGTGGGTCGATGGAGTAGGACTGAGTGTGTCCCTGTTGCTTCTGCGGCGCGGGACGATCAGCCATGGCGACCTGACGGGCATTGTTGCGTGTATGTTTGCCGTCATTGCCAAGACCAAGGAAGCTTCGCTGGAAGCGCTTATGACACTTGGAGGCCCAGTGCCCATCGCGGCCACAAAGCTGACACACACGTGGACCGCCAGCCCCCGGTAAGGTTGCAGTAGGTGGGGGGGCCGAGGCGGGCGACGGTGGCAGCCCCAAGGGAGACCGGGGTGATGAAGAAGAGCGGCCACCCTTGGTGGCGGCGTTGGCCGAGAGGGAGCCAGTGCCCCTGGTGCGGCGAGTCTCGACCCGTTGCTCAGTGAGAAGGAGCCGAGAGAAAACCTCGTGTGCCAGCATGGGTGTCGAGTTGCCCCACTCGTTGATGATCTCGACTAAGGCATCATACTCCTCATCAAGACCATTGACAATAAACGAGTTGAACTCGGAGTCGGTGAGGGGCTGTCCAATGGAGGCCAATGTGTCGGCGAGGCCCTTGACCTTGTTGTAGAACTCAGTGGCAGTGGAGTCAAGCTTCTGACACTCTCCAAGCTGACGGCGGAGTGCAGAGACACGAGCCTGGGACTGCGCTGCAAAGGTGCGCTCAAGGATGGTCCAGGCCTCATGAGACGTCTTCGCGAAGACAACAAGGCCGGCAACTGCCGGCGAGAGCGACCCCTGGATGGAGGAGAGGTTCGCCTGGTCCTGCCCCGTCCAGACGCGATGGGCCGGATTGTAGACCGGACCGTGCACGCTGTCTACCAGCGCGGGTGGGCAGGGAAGCGATCCGTCGACGTAGCCTAGCAGGTAGTGACTCCCCAAGAGCGGGAGAACCTGCGCACGCCAGAAGATGTAGTTGTCGGCGGAGAGCTTGATGGTGATGAGATGACCGAAGTGAAACGGCGGCGGCGAAGACAATCCCATCGAGGAGGCTGCCTGGGGTGCAAACACCATGGAGGCAGCTGGAGGCACCGAAGCCGATGCGGGAGGAGGCGGGACCGCAGCCAGGGCGGACGCCGCAAGGCCCGCGGCCGGGGTGGACGCCGCCAACCCCGCCAGCGGGGCAGTGTGATCCGCTTGCGGCAGGAGCAGCGGGACAACGCCTGCGGAGTCCGCAGCGAACGGCGGCGCCGCGGTGTGGACCACGAGGTCACGCCCAAGCGAGGGCGCCGGCGGCGTGGAGAAGACGGAGCCGATGCTCCTTGTCCCGATCGGAGCCGGAACAGAGACGGCATCGAGCGGGAGGTTGAGCAGAGCCGCAAGAGAGGCCGGGAGGAAGCCCGCAGCAGTGGAACCGGTGGTGGCGGCACTCGACATGGCGGCGGCGCGATCGGTGGCGCGGTGGCGGCGGTGAAGGCGGCGGCGGCTGCGGCGGCGGTGCGGGTATTAGGTTTTAGAAGCGGAAGCGATCGTAACCTAGCGTGATACCATGTAAGACAATAAGTTTTGAGGAACCAGCACAACCCTCTAGGGGTGGCTTATCTCATTATATATAATGGTTGTGTTACAATATGTACCATATACGTACATAGGTACAGAAGGTATACATAGTCTAACACGCACCATCGTAGAGAGAATAATATATACACAAGTTCAATCTGCTGACGTGTTTGGTGGCGTGACGTTACACCACTACCAAGCCTTTACTTGAATCGTTTTTATTATACCACCTCCGCGTGTTTAGCTAAGCGGTTTCCTTGGCACGTCTTGTCGAAGCAGAGATCATGTTCCCCTTATTCCGGGATTCTCATAAATACGGATGTGGGTAACCCAACCGCGCCCGTTGCCACGCCCCCTCCATCGAAGGCGGGTTACAAACGGTCACGGGGATGGCTCTTGGTATTCTTCCTCTTTATAATGAGACCAAGGCCCGTTCCTTTTCTTCAATCGTCAATCGAATCCGCCCCTCGCCCCGAGTTCCAACACCCAGGGCTCCAGATTCGGGTACCTTCGACCTTCGACAATGTTCGGCTCCGACCTACGAGGCCGGTGGATGCCCTCTTCCGTCACGGAAGAAGACGTGCTAAAGCTGAGAGACGCCAGGTACTTGACCTACGAGATTTCGCATAGGTTGCCTGCCCGAGGGCAAGTTATTCCTACTCCCGAGCCCGGCGAGAGCGTCGTGTTCGTGTCTCACCTCCGTCAGGGTTTAGGCTTCCCGATGGATCCCTTCGTGAGGGGGCTCATGTTTTACTATGGGCTGGAATTCCATGACTTGGCTCCGGAGTCCATCCTCCACATCTCATCATTCATTGTCGTCTGCGAAGCCTTCCTCCGCACTACCCCTCACTTCGGCTTGTGGCTCAAAACCTTCAACGTGGAGCTGAAGATGATTGAGGGGCGTCAGGCAGAGTGCGGCAGGGCGGTTATAAGCAAGAGGGCCGATGCTCCATGGCCTGAGGGCTCTTTTCAGGAGAAGCCCGGCTTGTGGCAACAGGAGTGGTTCTATATCACCGCTCCCAGGGGCAGTAGGCAGAGGCCGCCGCCCATCTTCCGCTCGGGCCCTCCACAACGGCTGACATCATGGGTCAACAAGGGGCTTAACTGGGGGAAGTCCAAAGACGTACCCCTGTTGCAGGACCGGATTCGAGGCCTCCAAGAAAGGGAGATTAATCTGGTCATAGTGGCACAGGTTATGTTGATCCGGCGCCTTCTGCCCTGCAAACGTCGCCTCCTCCGCCTGTGGGAATTTAATCCGGAGGGGCCACGAGCTCTCCAACACTTCATGGGTTTGACACCCGCGGAGATGTACAAACTGTTCTTCGGATCGCAAGAGATGCGTCCGGACTTGACCGAGGACGCTGGCCTAAGCTGTAATCGCCCGGATACTCAAGTAAGTAGCCCTGTGTCCTGACATATTGTCCATTTATTTATCATGGGTTTGCCTTTTAACCAGCTATCCCTTGGACAGGAGTGGATAGCACAAGCAAAACTGATACGGTGTCCGGCCCCCCTCCTTGAGACCACGTCGGATCCCGTGTTTGTCAAAATGTTGGAGTTTGCGCCTTCGGAGGAGAGCGAAGGGGGGCACAGGGAAACTACCACCTCTGCCAAGGAGGCCTTCAATAAGGGGGGAATCGAGAATCCCTCCTTCCAGGGGGAGAAGAGGACTGCTTCCGAAGACCCGGAGGCCAAGGCCTCAAAGCGGGGAAGGAAATCTGCGCCAGAAGGTCCTGCGCCGGGAAGAGCCCCGGCCGCACAGTCTCCTCAGAGGAGTCAGCCCTCCAGCGAGCCGTAAGTAAAAAAGGGGGAATTTTGTAATAGGGGACGCCCCTGCATTATTTCCAAAGGTAACCGAAGTTTTCACCTTGTAGTTCGGATCTCAGCCCATCTCAGCAGAGCTCATCTTTGGGGGACCTTCGTCCGGAGATGATGGAGAGCGAGACGCCTCCATCTGCCGCCCCGTCGGGCGGGGCGGATGACCCTGAGGTGTCATCACGGAGGGTCTCCCCGAGTCCGGCGGGGCCGGAGAGTTCGGCACCCATTGGAGTACGGCTGGTGGAGCTGCAGGATTTGCTCAAGAGGGCGTCTATCTCAGAAGATCACCGCACATTAATGAGTATGGTGATTGAGAGGATCTCATCCGCCGAAAGCGGGTTGTATGAGGCCGTCGGAAGTTTGCTGACGGGGTTTGAGGTACGCAAAAAATGACATACCTTTTGACAGTTTTGCACATGGAGTGCGCCCTGTATAGATAGTAGCCCCTGAGACTTGGTATGCTGTCAAAAGCGACATCGTGCCAAGGATCATAATCTCAGTTATAGAATGTCGCCTTTCCTATGCAGGTGGCGGAACGTTCGGTGGCCAGCCGGACTGATGGAGTTGCCGAACTGAAGAGGCAACTCTATGTTGCGGATGCGGACATCGCGCTGGTCAATAAACGACTTAACGAGTCGCAAGGTAGGTGGTTGCTCTGCGGTTGCCTAGTAAGGGAGCTGATGCTCGTTCCTTACAATTTGTATGCTTGATGTAGATGGCGCCTCTGCTGTGGAAGACCTTCGAGCAGAGCTTGCTCGAGCCAAGGAGCAAGCCAGGAAAAGTGATGCGGCTGCCTCGAAGGCAGCGGAAGAACTAAAAGCCGAAAAGGCTGCTCACTGCCGAAGCAGGGAGGAGATGGCCGGAATGGCCGCGAAATTAAAAGATGCTGCCGACCGCTATGAGGTTCTTGAAAGAGAACGCCGAGCAGAGCAAGAGGACCTAAAGAAGGCCGCCGCCGAAGCCAAGGATGCCCGTGGTGCGATGCGGGCTATGAAGGAGGAACCGCGTCAGGCCGGAGACATTGCGGCTGGAAAGCCCTTTCTACTACGTATGAAGTTTACGGATCCAAAGTATGCTCAGTTGGGCCAATTGTGTGGTGCGGAGGATCCTTATCTGGATTTGGCGGCGAGTGTGGCGGACGCAGTCGTGCACTTCCGAAGCCAGAAGGATAACGAAATGGAAGAGCTTTTCTGGTCTCAATTCCATAGTCCGGAGCGTCCACTCCCGTTGGCTGATCGGCTGGCTGAGTGGGCTAAGCTGAATAGATTGTCCGGACTTGCCATGACGGATGTGGTCGCTCATCTATGGCCGGAAAGGCCCAAGCCGAAGAGTTATTTTGGCTTGTTGCAGCAATTCCTTGGGGCGGTGCCGCATATCAAGGCGATGAAGCGGTCGGCATGCATAGAAGGTGCACGGATGGCTCTCGCCCGTGTGAAAACATACTAGGCGGAGATGGATGCCACTGCTGTTGCATCTCGGGGTTCGGACAAAAGCCGATTACCCGCCGAGCACTATTTTGAGGAAGTCCTGCAGGGCGCTCGTTTAATAGAGTCGCAGTGCTCGAAAGATGTTATGTTTAAATGACATGTATGATTTCTGAGATCATGTTTATAATGCAACAGCCTTTTATACTTGTGCGTTCAAGTATTGAACTATCTCCTGTGCGGCCGTATATGTATGAATAACCTGAAAGTTGGAGTCTTTAGCTTCAGCCCCCATGCACATGGTGCGGAGGTGTTTGCAAAAAAGAAAAGCGCTTTTTCACACTTAATCCAACGTCTTGGTCCTTTGAAGGAGGTGATAGCATAGCAAACTAGGCAACCAGACTATAATGCTTTATCACTTTCACTTAGCCATAGGAGCTCGATGGTGGGGCTACTATATAGTCCCTAGAGGCACCGCGCTCTCCGAACTCGGGGCGCGTATGTGCCTGACCGGGAAGCGGTGCTTCGTCAAAGCGGAGGAATTCTAAACATTCCAATAGTCGATCGAGTGGTTGACCAGTCTCTCGCTATATCATGACAGTCGGTTTTCGGCTTTCTCTACTGAGGTGCTCGCCCGGCCGAACCGGGGCACAATCGCAGTAGTTCTCCTGGTGCCACGTTAGTCGATGGAGCGGAACGTAAGGCAGCAAAACACAGGAGCCGGGCAAACCCAACATTTGACCAAAGACATGATTCGGAGTTGATGCATATAAGGCCTAACTCGAGACGCCGAACACTCCCTGAGGTGTTCGGTCTTTATGATACCAGGCAAAACAATGCCCTAAGCCCCTAGTGTCCAGGTACAGGCGGGAACTTCTGACGCGGCCGATGCCAAAACGCCAGCCTCCTCCTCGGTTATGGTAGAAAACCGGGGGATGTGTATCAACAAGAGTCAGTAAGAAAGGTTTAAGCAGGGTCTTAATCTTAAAAGAATCCTTGCAACGGGTCCCTGCTGCACGTCTGCGCCTGTGTCTCCGTTGTGCTGTATCCTGGACGGGTGTAGCACGTGCTTCATCTGTAAAAGAGAAGGACTTAGTTTGGAAGAAATATCGTGCGAAAGTTGTATTTAAAATAAAGTATAATTTGGAAGATGAATAAAGTTGAGCTTTATTGGCTCTCATCGTTTATACGTGCGGCCCCTTGTAAAGGGGTCTACGGCTGGGAAGCCCCTTGTTTATTTACGCTGGACTCGCCTAACCGTGTCCGAGGTCTGAATGACCTGTTTTTAGGGGCTTTGACCTACAACATCGGATTAGTGTGTGGCTGTCAAGGCGGCCTCATGTTCTCCGTGGTCGAGGAACACTCAGAGTTACTCTTTAATGAGATTATGCCGCGTGGACCGGGCATTTGAAGCGTAAGAGACGCGTGATGTGGTATTGCGTTAAAGCGGGCGAAAGCTTCGCGTCCCAGTAGTGTTTGAGGGCCACTGTTAGATGGGGCGATATGGAGAGTGAGATTTTCGCGACGGAGGTTGTCGGATGAACCGAACACAACTTCTAGTGGTATAGAGCCTGTACAATTGGCTTAAAGGCCTGGCGTCACTCCTTTGAAGGAAGTGCTGCTACGGAAAATTTTGGTAGGGTCTATCCCCATTCTGCGGATGTTGTCCTGGTATGGCAGGTGCCGCACTGTGTTTTCGTGTTATCACATGAAGTGAGTTCACTGTTTTGACTTCTAGTGGGAAAGTCTTCTGTTTTCTGGCGTGCTGCTTGTGGGGTTCGTCGTCGTCTTCACTTGGTGTGTCGAGCCCCTTGCGTTCGGTGTTAAGTCGGTCGGACTGCTTGAAGACCCAACACTCTGTGGGTATGGTTTGCAGGCTTCCCGGAGGTACTATGTATTTGACATAGCCTATCCAGAATTTTGTTCAGGTTGGATAGCTCGTCGCTGTTGTCCTTGAGGGGCAGTGTTTTATTATTCGGCCGAGAGCTTTTGAATCCAGTGTTGACCGCCGTGCTATTTGGGCCATTTTCCTTATTCCCGCGCTGATCTTTTCTGCGTCGTGATTTCCCATTTCCATCCCTTACTTCAGATGTACTCGGGTCGCTGGTGCTGCATCTAGCCAGCCAGCTGTCTTCCCCCGCGCAAAAGCGGGTCTTGAGGCTTGTTAGTGCGGCCATTGTTCTTGGTTTTTCCTGGCCGAGGTGTCTGGCGAGCCATTCGTCTCGGACGTTGTGCTTAAAGGCTGCTAAGGCTTCGGCGTCTGGACAGTCGACTATTTGGTTATTTTTGGTGAGGAACCTGTTCCAGAATTTGCGTGCTGACACTCCGGGCTGTTGAGTTATGTGACTTAAATCGTCTGCATCTGGAGGGCGGACATAAGTCCCCTGAAAATTTGCTCGAAACGCATCCTCGAGCTCTTCCCAACTTCCAATGGTATTTTCTGGGAGGCTTTTGAGCCAATGCCATGGTGGCCCTTTGAGCTTGAGGGGTAGGTATTTTATGGCATGGAGATCGTTTCCTCTGGCCATATGTATGTGTAGGATATAATCCTCAATCCAGACTCCGGGGTCTGTTGTTCCGTCATATGCCTCTATGTTTACGGGTTTGAATCCCGCTGGAAATTCATGATCCAGTACCTCATTGGTGAAACATAGTGGGTGTGCGGCGCCCCTGTATTTGGGTGTGCCGTTGTCTTCAAACGCTCGGCGGGTTGTGTTGCTTCCTGGAGTCTTCTTTTTTGGCCCATAGATAGACCTGACCTGGTCATCCTTTTTCCGAGGATCTTTATGCTGATCGTGTGCCGGCTTGTGTGCGGCGCCCCTTGATGCTCTTAGCCTGTCATCTGGTCGTCTATGCTCTTGTTTTCATCGGGGATGGGTTGCTTGTCCAGTTCGTCATATTCGGATGGTTGCTTGGTGGCATGTTCGCCGTCCACTGCTTCGCCCTGCTCTAGGGCCGGGTCCGTATGGGTACCGTTTTTATCGAGGCGGGACTTCGGGCGGCGCTTTCGTCACCGTTTTGGTTGTTTGTTGGGGGAGTTGTCCTTCACCATGTCCCGTTGTTCCTCATTATCGCTTCCTTTTGGTGTATCCACCATGTATACGTCGTGAGTTGGGGTGGCTTTCCAGTGCCCAATAGGCGCTGGTTCTTGGTCGTCTCTAGCATCGTCGTCCATACCGTCGATGTCTTCGGAGTTGAAGTCTAGCATGTCGGTTAGATCATTGACAGTGGCTACTAAGTGGGTGGTGGGTGGGCGTTGAATTTCTTCGTCGTCCGCATCCCAACCGTCCTGACCGCAGTCCGGACAAGGCTCTCCTGATAAAGAGAGATACTTTAGCGAACTCAAGATGTCGCCGAAAGGTGAATGTTGAAAGATGTCCACGGCGGTGAACTCCACGATCGGTGCCCAACCAGATTCGATTGGAGGGGGCGCGGGAGGCTCGGAGTCCGGCGAGGAGTCCGGCTCCTCAGAGCCACGGGCTTCATGAGGGACAAGATCAGTGTTCGGCTCTATCGCCGTAGAGGTTGCAGCCCCTGAGGCGGTGTCTAGCCATCCGTCCTCAATCTATGCAGCCGGTTCCGAATTGAAGATCGGAGCGGACTCAAGTGCAGCCTCCAGGATACTGTCTGGCTGCAGAGCTAAATCATGCTCGTCACGATAGTGCGGCACGCTTGGCTGTGGCTTGAATCCATCGAGGATCAAGTCCCCGCGGATGTCAGCCGTGAAGTTCAAACTTCCAAATCTGACCTGATGGCCAGGGGCATAGCTTTCGATCTGCTCCAGATGGCCAAGCGAATTGGCCCGCAGTGCGAAGCCGCCGAGGCCGAAGATCTGTCCGGGGAGGAAGGTCTCACCTTGGACTGCGTCGTTGATGTTGATCGAAGAAGCCATCGAGCCTATCAGTGACGACACAGAGGAACTCTCAATGAAAGCACCAATGTCGGTGTCAAAACCGGCGGATCTCAGGTAGGAGGTCCCGAACTGTGCGTCTAGGCGGATGGTAACAGGAGACAAGGGACACGATGTTTTACCCAGGTTCGGGCCCTCTTGATGGAGGTAAAACCCTACGTCCTGCTTGATTAATATTGATGATGTGTGTTACAAGAGTAGATCTACCACGAGATCAAGGAGGCTAAACCCTAGAAGCTAGCCTATGGTATGATTGTTGTTCGTCCTACGGACTAAAGCCATCCGGTTTATATAGACACCGGAGAGGGCTAGGGTTAGATAGAGTCGGTTACAATGGTAGGAGATCTACATATCCGTATCGCCAAGCTTGCCTTCCACACCAAGGAAAGTCCCATCCGGACACGGGACGAAGTCTTCAATCTTGTATCTTCATAGTCTTGGAGTCCGGCCGATGATAATAGTTCGGCTATCCGGACACCCCCTAGTCCCGGACTCCCTCAGTGAGGCTTTCATAGTATGCTAGGGTTAGGGTTATGTGTGTTTGATATTGGTGTTAGGGTTATGCTATGGTTAGGGTTGTGGTTATTGTTAAGTGGAGGTTAGGGTTATTAATTCATATCTATGTTAGGGCATATGTATTTTGTGCAAATATTTTTGTTAAGTACTTATTTGATATATGTGTTTTTTTATTATTGTAGGGATGGGAAGAACATGTGTTTATGTTCATCATGTGGATAAAGAGGCCTTTTTGAAAGGCAATGTTGAGCCGGACCCGGATGAGCTTGACGTGGTGTTTGAGAGTAGTCCTAGCTATGTGGAGTTCTTGGAACAAGTGAGGAATGATTTGAATTGGATGGACCCAAGTGACGTTGTTGAGTTCGAGGGAACGCATAATGTTGGTTTTGGAATGCACATCCGTTGGAAGACAATGCATGTGAACTCCGAGCAACGTTGGGTTGCATACAAGGGGACGGTTGCCAAATCTCTAGACAAGGCTCTTGAGTTATTTGCCTCTAAGAAGGTTGAGTCTACTTTGAATTTGGACTTGAACCGGAACCCCTCCCCGTTGGTTGCTAGCACCCCCCCCCCACCACCAATGAACCAAGATCAAATGAGTGAACCTCATTTCAGCAACGAGATTGGCCAACATTGAGCCCGACTCCAATCAACCAAAATGAAGCTTTTGAAGAGGAGAATGATGAGTACGAGGAGGATGACAACGAAGTTGATCTCCATGACAACAATGTGGGTGATCTTGACCAATATCATGTGCAAGAGACAATGGACCAATCCATCCCTTTTTCCCGTCCATATGCATCGGACTCCGATGACGATGGTCCCGATGAAGAAGTTGATGAGGAGGGGTTCACGCCCAAGGAGGCCCAAGCATTCAAGAAGGTATTCGGGCGGGATCACAAGACACCATTGTTCAAGGATCTTAGTCTCGCGGATGAAGCCATTGTGTATGGTGGCAAATGCATATCTCTTGGAGCTAGGCCAAGTTCTCACCGTGATTTGGAAGATGGCAAGAACAAGATATATCCTGGTTGTGTGTTTCAATCCTTCTTGGAATTGAAGATGTGGCTCGACAACTACTCGGTTACGCATTATCGTCCACATAAAGTGGCCAACTCAAACATCAAAGTGTGTTACACGGTCAAATGTGAAGTGCCAACATGTCCATGGATTGTGCATGCAAGGCCATGGAAAGGAGGTCCCACTTGGTGCATAGTGAGTTGTCTACCAACTCACATGTGCCGGCACAAGAATGCGGATGGCAAGCTTGTGTACCAACAACACAGACAACTCACGTCCGAGTTCATTGCTTATAGGTTATCCAACCAAATATCCACACTTCCAATAATGAGCATCAAGAGTGTCATTGACCTTGTGAAAGCCATCTTTCATTACAAGGTCAAGTACGACAAGGCATGGAAGGCGAAGCAAGCCGCATTCAAGATGTTGTATGGCAATTGGGAGGAAGCATATAACCGACTCCCTAGGTTGTTGTTAGCTATGGCCGCCACAAACCCAAGCATCGTTCATGTGGTTGAGCCTCATGGGCACCAAACATTGATTCACAACGGGAGGACCGTCTGAGTATTTGGCCGTGCATTTTGGGCCTTTGAGCAATGCGTGAGGGCTTTTGAGCATTGTCGACCCGTCATCGCCATTGATGGCACGTTCTTGACGGGACAATACAAGGGAACTTTGTTGGTTGCAATAGCAAGTGATGCAAATAACCGGGTGTTGCCTTTGGCTTTCTCTTTGGTTGAGGTGGAGAACAATGATAACTGGGAGTGGTTCTTGCGTCAACTGAGAACAAGGGTACTACTGGCTGAAAGGGAAATCTGTGTCATATCGGATCGCCATCCAGGAATTATAAATGCGCTGGTGGTTGACATTCCCGGACATACAAAGTTGCACCATCGATGGTGCATGAGGCACTTTTGTGCAAACTTCTATAGGGCATGTGGTATCAATGAGTTGGCCGATGATCTTCAGGATTGTTGTCTCGCTTTCACCAACAAGCGGTTTGCCACATTGTTCAATGCATTGCTCAGACACAAGAAACTTGACCCCGGCGGTCATGAGATTCTCAATAGGAACATTATCGAAAGGAATATGTGGGCACGTGCTTTCGATGAAGATGGCCGGAGGTACGGTCAAATGACAAGCAGTATGGCAGAATGCTTCAATAAGGTGCTCAAGGGTGTACGTGCATTACCGTGACGGCAATAGTTCAATACACATTTGACAAGATGAATGGATACTTTTTAAAGTACTCAATGGAGACGGATAAGTAGATTGCTGGTGAGAACAAGGATAAGCACAAGTACAATTGCCCACCAAAGGTTGAAGAATGGTTGGAATTTCAATCACGAAAGGCAGACTCCCAAGAAGCTGTACTATATGAAGACAACGAGTGGAAGTATGAGGTGAAAGAGCCTGGAGGAACCACAAATGATGGCCACCAACACGGAGGCCGGGCTTTCAAGGTCTCCCTAACACGGTGTGGTTGCAGCTGCATGAGGCCATCATTGCTTCATCTCCCATGCTCGCACTTGTTAAACGCATCCCGTGTTAGGAATGTCGACGTCAGTCACCCTCTTACCGTGAGGGAGTCCGAGTTCTCAATCATGATGGTAAAGAATACATGGGCACCACAGTTTCAGCCATACTTGGATCAATCACAATGGCCGGAGTATCATGGAGTTCAACTATGGCCGGACCCGGAATTGAAGGTCGTTAGACGGGGAAGACGTAAGACAAAGCATCTTAGAGGTGACATGGACGGATGGGGCCGTGGTGGCGGTGGAGAATACGGCACCGGCCAATTCCAAGAGCCTCATGAACAATCCCGTTGTGGGGACTGCAGTCATGGGGGACACAACACAAGAACTTGTCCCAAACCAAGAAAGAGATCAAAGAAAAATGGTGCAAGCACAAGCCTAGCAAATGATAGCCAACCAAGTCAACCAAGTAGTAGCCGACCAAGTCAAACAAGTGGTGGAGTGCCAAACCAACCAAATCAAACAAGCTAACGAGGAACTAGGCAACAAAGAGGGAGTCAACTAGGTCTTAGAAGAGGCCGTGGTGATGGTCTTGGCCATGGTGGTGGTAGAGGCCGTGGTGGTGGTAGAGGTCGTGGTGATGGTCTTGGCCGTGGTGAAGGCCTAGGCCGTGGTGATGGTCTTGGCCGTGGTGAAGGCCTAGGCTGTGGTGCTGGTAGAGGCCGTGGTGATGGTCTTGGCCGTGGTACTGCTAGAGGCCGTGGTGGTGGCGGTAGAGGCCATGGTGGTGGTCTAGGACGTGGTGCTGGCGGCGGCCATAGTGGAGGAATGTTCTCTTGGCTTAATGGACCATTGCCGTATGTGACTTACTATGATCTTGTTCTTTTGGCTCAATGCTTGTGTTGTCATTTTGTATTGTGTGACTAATTATTATATTGCCATTTTCGTAGGTATGGAAACAATGAAGGGGGTGGAGGACACGGAGGGGGAAGGTGAGATCCCTTGGTGGTTGGAGGAGGGAGAAGAAGAAGAAGAGAGGAAGAAGAAGAAGCGACAAGGACCGTGACCTTCTTATGAACCAAAATGTGTGTCACTATGTGCTTTGGCTCAATGTTTGTGTATGACTATGTGATTGGACTACTCTATTGATATGTGTGTATGACTATGTGATTTGGACAAGTATATGTGCTAGTGTATGACTATGTGATTGATTATGTGCCATCTATTTGATTCTGTGTTTTGGACTACTACATGTAATTTGGATATGATTATGTGCCATCTATGTGAATCACAAAACAAAAAAAGCAGTAAGTATTTGAAAACAGCAGGTAGTGCAGCGCCCAAGGGCAAGGCACCACACTACACAGTGCAGCGCCTTTCCCTTAGGCGCTGCACACTGACTTAGCAATTTTTTTGGGTGCAAAACCTACTGGAATGCTTCTGTTGCTCTATGGACTAGCATGTCCAGGTGTGCAGCGCCTAAGGGCAAGGCGCCACACTACACAGTGCAGCGCCTTGCCCTTAGGCGCTGCACACCTGGAACATGCCAGTCCAGAGAGCAACAGAAGCATTCCAGTAGGTTTTGCACCTAAAAATTTACTAAGTCAGCGTGCAGCGCCTAAGAGCAAGGCGCTACACTATACTGTGCAGTGCCCACCTGTTGGGCGCTGCATAGTAGAATGCAGCGCCTGGCCCTTAGGCGCTGCACACTAACTTAGCAAATTTTGGGGCGGAAAAGCTACTAGAACGCTTCTGGTGCTCTCTGGACTGGCATGTACATGTGTGCAGCGCCTAAGGGCAAGGCGATGCACTGTGTAGTGTGGCGCCTTGCCCTTAGGCGCTGCACACCTGGACATTTATTAGGCTGCACCAACTCCCTCCCACCCATCCCCACCCCCACACACCCCCACCCTCCACACAAACCCGAAGCTCAGTGCCTCCCCTCTGCTCTCTTCTCTCCCCCTCTCAAATCCTTCTCAGATCTGGAGTATTTGACTGTGGATTTCGAAGCCAACCCCTCCCTTAAGGAAATCTCCTCCGATCCCCTCGTTTTCATCCATAGGAATTGTCACCCTAGTTTGGGGAAACCCTAGTTTTTGGTTGGATTTGGAAATTTGTGTTGAATCATGTTATGTTTCTTTGCTAATTTAGTATGGTTAGGCTTTCATAGTATGCTAGGGTTAGGGTTATGTGTGTTTGATGTTGGTGTTAGAGTTATGCTATGGTTAGGGTTGTGGTTATTGTTAAGTGGGGGTTAGGGTTAACCAATAATTCTCGGTTTTGTAGGCATGGCTTCATCCGGTTCCATGACGAGGCCACCATGTGCTAACCAAGAAGACATGCCGAACAAGTGGGAGGACGCATCTTTGGACAAGGTGAAGGAGAAAGATGTCAACATCCCGCCATGTTGGTGTGAAGATGTTTGCAAGGTGAAGGTGTACACCGACCGAAAGAAAGCATGGACGGAAGGGCGGAGATATTTTGTATGCCGAACTATGCTTATGATCGTGCACTTCCAACTAACGCCTATGACCAACCACCGGTAAGCTCGAGAAGTAAAATGTTACTCTCAAATGTGTGTCAACACTAACAACAAATTTTTATGCAGTCACCGCCTCCTCTATGCAAGTACTTCACGTGGATAGATCTTGAAGTGCCAGAAGATGTCAAAAAGGACCAATACCAAGATTGTCTTAGGCGGCAACGGCGGTTCGAAGAATCGTTTCGAAGAGGCTTGGAGGATGAGCGTCGTCAGAAGGAGAGGATGGAGTGGAAGAAACAAGAGGAGGAGAGGGCACGCCAAGCGAAACTTCCTCGTGAGGAGGAGAGGGCAAGAAAGCTTGCAAAGGCTCGCGTGGCGCAAGAGGAGGACTCGGCACGTGACAAGAAGGGGAAATGGCCTCGCTCTACTCAGTAGGGACTTCGCTTTGGTGCACTCGTCGTCAACTATCTTCTAATGAATGTGTCGTGAACTTGTGACGACATGTGAGATGTTGGTGAACTATCTTCTAGGGCAAGCTGCCATTTGTCATTTGTAATGAATGTGTCATGAACCATGTCGTAGTAATGTTTGAATTGTCTTAAGTTATGAACTCGTCGGCATAAAATTTGTGTTTGTTCAAATTGCTATGATGCTGCAGTCATTGTAAGTATTATGGATGGTCAGTGCTGCAAGCCTTCTGTGGCTCTCTGGATAGCCATGGCCAGTTGAGCAGCGCTTATGGGAAGGGCGCTGCACTATACAGTGCAACGCCTAAGCATTGGGCGCCACATAGTACAGTGCAGCGCCTAACAGTTGGGCGCTGCAATGCTGCTAAAAGCTAAACTGCAGAAACAGATGCCATTTCGGCCGCATGTAGCAGCACTCACATAACTTGAACATCACTAAAAGTACTGTAAACTGCACATACTAAACAAAGAGAACTAATAACTTGAACATCACATCATTTAAGACAATTCAACAGTACTTCAAGTTTGCAAACACAAATACCACACTAGTAAGAGTTCACCAACATATAACATAACCTCACAAGTTCATCAACCTAATGAAACGGCTACAAGTAACATGAACAAGCACTAATGCCTTCCGCGCGTGTTCCTGGTGCCACGCCTGCAGGCAATCTTGTTCTTCCTGGAAGGACGAGCCTCCTCTTCCTGCACTTCCTCCTCCGCCTCCGCCTCTGCCCCATCATCCAAGCTAGCCATCCGCGAGGTCCCTACGACCACCTTTGGGTTGCCTCTGTTGTCATAGTCGTTGGGCGTGTACTGGCGTCTGGGCTGCCTAGGCTTCAACACATATGCGGACCGAGCTTGAGCGTCCGCCAAAGTCGTGTCATCATCAAGCTCATGGCCCTATCACACAATCAAACAATATGGTGAAGGCCGGTGTTGTAATCAAGTGAGAATCACATCTAAAGGATTAGTCATACCTCTTGGGTGACCGCACCCTCATCATCCAGATAAGCATATGAGGAACTCACATCGTCCCCCTGATGGTGAGATGAGGGGTCTGATGGTGTACCAGACCTAGAGGCAGACGGTTCATCATATTCAGGATCACGGCAACCGAGAAGATTCAATAACCGTCTTAACTTCTTGGCCTGACGCTGTAACATGAACAAGTGTGTAAGATATCAAACTCCGCAACATAGACTGGCTCTCATAGTGAATGCGATATGTACCTTGAGGAATGCTCGTAGTGAACCATCATCATTGCCGTTTCCAACCGGTGTCTTCTCCAGAATAGACTGGCTCTCATCAGCTGCTTTCTTGATCTCGGTGCGCTGCGGATGATAAAGAATGAATGTGTTAGCCATTCAAACATGTGTAATACGGTCAATAGGAAAGTAAAGAAGGGAACACTTTACCACATAGTTAATCACCGGAACAGCAGGGACTCCTTGCCCTTGCCTGACATCTCTGTTGCACTTCCCCTTTGCTAGATCCTCAAAGTTTACGGGTTCTTCAAGAATATCCTCATTATATGCTGGCGGGCATATCTCAACTCGAGTAGTTCCAATAAACCATCGTACGTAGTTATCAAAAGCAAGTGGGTTGTGCTCACGAAGCGGGGCGCGTGCAGTGCTACGAGCTTGCTCCAAACAAAGCTGGAAGCGGGTAACATACAGAGCATGATGCTTGTCCCAGTCCTTTATCTTCCGCTGCCTTCTCCTGTCCAACCCGTGTGGTACAAAACCAAACATTAGCACAATCAAAAGGAGTCCCAATGCTTAGTCAATACACAGACATGCTCTCTTACCTATGAAGTGCTTTGTCCGTGTCCACCCAATCCGGCGGGTGAGGCTAGAACAGACCAAACTGACGATACACGCGATGCGGCAAATGAAACTCAACCGCCCAGTTGCATATCAGTGGGCACCGCATAAGCCAGAGATCCTTATCCCACAAGCACATCGGGTTGAGGCGGAACTCCTCGGTGTACCCCAACCTCTCACCCGCGCCATATGGCTGCCATACCACCTATGAAATAGGGCAACAATGCAAATTTGATGACTATTTTTCAAGCAAGTATGAGAAAGGACTGAAGTAATGACCTCCTTACTTGCGCAGGCGTAATCATGTCCAACTCGGCAATGTACTTTTGGTACATGAGATTGACATCATTCGTCATCTCGGAAACCACATCCCACTTGTAAGCCCAAGTGGGGCGTTGTAATTCGTCATGTTCATCTTCATACCAAGGATTAAACCTGACGCTCTTCGGGCATCCAACAGGCAGACACTCCCAACTCCATACAGAAAGTAGAAGTAGATCACCACCAATGCCTGCACTATCTGTGATCCTGCAACACGCATCGTCCAGCTGCATATGAAAGAAAAACAATGTTAACTTGACATCAAGCTTGCATTGCTAATGAATAAATGAGTTGATCACAAAATAGACCAACTCCATGTCGGTACAAGTACGCAAGAGTCGCTGAACCCCAGCTCCATTTGCTATCAAAGACGGTCAACGCCTTCAGCCACATCCATGGAGCATTCTTGCCAGTGGAGTCAGGAAACAAAGTCCTCGACACAACGTACCACATATACACACGAGCATGTGTCTGGATCACATCATCAGTGGCATCCGGAGGGCACGTCGCAAAGTTATTTTGAATCCACGTGAAAGCAGCTCCGGCTGCTTTCCTTTCCCTCTTCTTCTTCTCTTCTCCCTCCTCTACATCAGCCTCAGCCTCGGTAGGAGCCATACCGATAAGAGCAATCATCTTCTCGCGCCACCCATCAGAATCGTTGCTCATACAGAGAGGCCTCCCATCGATAGCAAGACCGGTGATCAACGAGACATCCTCGAGCGTCAGAGTCATCTCCCCAGTCCAAAGATGGAAACTGTGCGTCTCCGGCCTCCACCGATCCACAAGAGCGGACACCAGTGGAGCGTTCAGATTCGGCGTGGACCGGCTAACCAACAGAATCCACGGGAGTAGTCCTGCCTGCATTATGTATGGTGTGTACCGCTCATCGTAAGGCATGGCAGGACCAGAGACCCCGTGATACCGAATCTTCAGAGGTTCAAGCTTCTGCAAAAAAACAAGTAATGACAAATCTTAGGGCATGTAAATTTCAACTAAAGTCAAATTTGCAAAATATGTAGATTACTCATTATTACCTTCTCCTTCTCACGCATCATGTAGGCCTGGTGCTGCATGTCGTAGACATCATCCAGAAGCCAAACCATCCTTAAAAATTTCAAACAATAAACATATAAGAGTTCATCTTCATCTCAAATATCGGTGTACACTAAACATATAACATGTTTTCAACTACAAGGATCTCAACATCTCCTTCTCACACAATGAATATGTCATATGTGTTCAAATAAACTAAACATCTAATATTTCAAATAAACTCAACATCTAATATTTCAAATAAACTCAACATTTAATTTATATCTAAAGAAACATCTCATATATGTCTACAAAAATCAACATCTCATAGTTATCTATAAAAATAGGCATCTCATATATATCTAAAAAAACTAAACAATCTAGGGTTTCACTAACAAGAATCATACATTGTGAACTAATCAATAACACTACGGTACTACCAATATGACTACACATCCTAAATCGAGCAAATCAAGCAAATCAAGGGTTCCATCAAATCTTGGACAAATCTCTAAAATGGCAACAAATTTACGGAGCAAAAGAAAGGGAACAGAAGAGTTTACCTAGTAGGATGGATTGGAGATCGAATCCACGGATCAAATCTTCAGATCTGAGAGGGATGTGGGGGGGGGGGATTAGATGGGGACGCCCCCGCTGCTCTTTGTCCAGAGAGTGGAGAGGGGAAGAAGTGCCTGGTCGGGCTGGGGCGGCCGCGCTTAAGTCACTGTGCAGCGCCTAAGGGCTAGGCGCTGCACGTTACAGTGTGGCGCCTAGGGCTTAGGCACTGCACAACTGCCTGTGGGGCCGCGCCTGGCCTCGGGCTGCCACGCTGGCAGGAGGTGCGACGCCTAAGGGAAGGGCGCTGCACAGTAGGGTGTGGCGCCTAGCTGTCGGGCGCCACACTAAAGGGTCAGCAGAGTGAAATTTTTTCGAGATCAGGTCAATTTGTGATTTGATTCGGCCTTAGGTCAAATATGAGATTTCTACCCCACTTAGGCAAATACAAGTGTTTTGACCTTTGTTGATTCCAGTCATGGCCCATGATAATGAACACATGATAATGCGAATGTGCATGCAGCTCCCTGACTATGCTTGGAGGATACATAACTATAATTAGCCGACACCATGTGATATAGACAAGACAAAGAATGTTTCCTAGAATACTTCCATGTATGATTTCGGAAGAAGAAGAAAAATCCATGCATTTATAATGGTAATAAGAAGATGAAAGGGGAAGAAAGACAAAGTCAATTAAACAAGCCTGAAGTTAACTTATTTAACACATACAACAAAGGTAAATCGTTCGCAAAATAGGACCGCACTTTCCGGTTAGTTTCTTTAACCAAATTCCTCTTGAACGATCCTCACACAAACAAGGAGGATGGTGACATCTCGCGACATGCACCCCGTGTGATTATGCCGCAGTCAACCATGGCAGATCGAGAGGTCGAGCGTGCCGGCTAGGGCTGGAGACAGGCGACGATGATGTGGTCTGGCCGGCCTTACACCGGCGAGGATGGCTGCTTCAACAAGGATAGATTGGTAGATTTCTGCTCATCAATTGCGAAGGGAGGGTGACCGATAGTCGTGCAATCCATGACGGAGAGAGCGTGCTGATGCACTTGGAGGTGGTGTTCCCGTGTCATGTAGTGCATGTGGGCAACACGCTTGCGCGAGGTGCACGGGTGCATGATGCAGAGACCGAGGCCAACACCTGCCATGAATTCGAGGGGAAGGTGAGCATTTAATCCCCCCTCCCTCAAGGAGCTGATAAAACGGAACTCACATCCCTCACGAGACGGCGACCACATCCAAATCTACCACACAGAGAGATCCCCTCCAAAATCGGGTGGGGATGGAGAATTGGAGGATGCTGATGGAGAGAGAGATGGTGGATCTCACCGGGGGAGACGGGGGAGGCTGGAGAAGGCGAGACAGATCCTCTCATGGTTCCTGACCAGGGAGGAGATGCGTCGAGCGGTGAGGAAGGTCTTTAGAAACCTCACGGTGGCAGAGGACAAGCAGCTTACGCCGAATGGGCTGACCACACCGTTGGGAGCCAAGTTAACCTCCCTGGCTGCTCTATTCTGGACCATGGAAGAAACTGTTGGGGAACACAGTAATTTCAAAAAAAATCCTACGATCACGCAATAACTATCTATGTGATGCATAGCAACGAGAGGAGGAGTGTATCTTCATACCCTTGAAGCGGAAGCGTTTATCAACGCGGTTGATGTAGTCATACACCTTCAGGATCCGCCCCGATCAAGTACCGAACATACGGCACCACCGCGTTCAGCACACGTTTAGCTCGATGACGTCCTCGCCTTCTTGATCCAGCAAGACGGGCTAAGTAGTAGATGAGTTCCGGCAGCACAACGGCGTGGTGACGGTGTTGGTGAAGAACAATCTCCGCAGGGCTTCGCCTAAGCACTACAGAAACTATGATGGAGGATAAACTAGAGGGGACAGGGTTTCCAGCACATGGCTTGGTGTTTCTTGATGTGTCTTTGGTGCTAGCCCTGCCCCTCTATTTATATGTTGAGCCTTGGGGTCGAAACTTGGAGTAAAAGCCTCCACAAAGTTGGTTTCACCCGAAAGGCAAGAGTCTTTCTCGGACTCCAGGGCCAGACGCCAGGGTTCCTGGCGTCTGGACCCACACGCCAGGGACCCTAGCGTCTCGCCCCTGGACTCCACAAAAATTCCTTTTGCGCTTTCCAAAAACCTTGTGGGCTTTTCCATTTGGCCCAAATAAAGTGTTCTCGTACCCAAACATCTCGGGAAACATCCAGAACCCCTTCCGGTGAATTCCAAAACCTTCCAGAGACCAAACACTATTATCCCATATATCAATCTTTATCTCCGGACCATTTCGGAGGTCCTCGTCATGTCCGTGATCATATTCGGGACTCCGAACAACATTCGGTCACCAACATACATAACTCATATAATACTATATCGTCAACGAACGTTAAGTGTACGGACCCTACGGGTTCGAGAACTATGTAGACGTGACCGAG
Source organism: Triticum aestivum (assembly GCF_018294505.1). Taxonomy (NCBI): domain Eukaryota; kingdom Viridiplantae; phylum Streptophyta; class Magnoliopsida; order Poales; family Poaceae; genus Triticum; species Triticum aestivum. The sequence goes on from NC_057807.1 coordinate 382,384,500, forward strand.
ACACCTCTCTGGTCAATAACCAATAGTGGAACCTGGATGCCCATATTGGATCCTACATATTCTACGAAGATCTATATCGGTCGAACCGCATAACAACATACATTGTTCCCTTTGTCATCGATATGTTACTTGCCCGAGATTCGATCCTTGGTATCCTCATACCTAGTTCAATCTTGTTACCGGTAAGTCTCTTTACTCGTTCCGTAATACTTCATTCTGCAACTAACTCAATAGTTACAATGCTTGCAAGGCTTATAGTGATGAGTATTACCGAGAGAGCCCAGAGATACCTCTCCGAAACACGGAGCGACAAATCCTAATATCGATCTATGCCAACCCAACAAACACCTTCGGAGACACCTGTAGAGCACCTTTATAATCACCCATTTATGTTGTGACGTTTGGTAGCACACAAAGTGTTCCTCCGGTATTCGGGATTTGCACAATCTCATAGTATGAGGAACTTGTATAAGTCATGAAGAAAGCAGTAGCAATGAAACTAACACGATCATAATGCTAAGCTAACGGATGCGTCATGTCCATCACATCATTCTCCTAATGATGTGATCCCGTTCATCAAATGACAACACATGTCTATGGTTAGGAAACATAACCATCTTTGATTAACGAGCTAGTCAAGTAGAGGCATACTAGGGACTATATGTTTTGTCTATGTATTCACACATGTACTAAGTTTTTGGTTAATACAATTCTAGCATGAATAATAAACATTTATCATGAATTAAGGAAATAAATAATAACTTTATTATTGCCTCTAGGGAATATTTCCTTCAGTCTCCCACTTGCACTAGAGTCAATAATCTAGATCACATCGCCATGTGATTTAACACTAATAGTTCACATCTGTATGTGATTAACACCCATAGTTCACATTGCCAAGGGTTTACTAGAATCAATAATCTAGTTCACATCGCTATGTGATTAACACCCAAAGAGTACTAAGGTGTGATAATGTTTTGCCTGTGAGAGAAGTTCAGTCAACGGGCCTGTAACATTCAGAGCCGTATGTATTTTGCAAATATTCTATGTCGACAATGCTCTGCACGGAGCTACTCTAGCTAATTGCTCCCACTTTCAATATGCATCAAGATTGAGACTTGGAGTCATCTGGATCGGTGTAAAAGCTTGCATCGACGTAAATCTTTACCACGAGCTCTTTTATCACCTCCATAATCGAGAAATATTTCTTACTCCTCACTAAGGATAATTTTGACCGCTGTGTAGTGATCTACTCTTAGATCACTATTGTACCCCTTGCAAAAACTCATGGCAAGGTACACAATAGGTCTGGTACACATCACAACATACTTTATATATCCTATGACTGTGGCATAGGGAATGACTGTCATTCTATTTCTATTTTCTGCCGTGGTCGTGCTTTGAGTCTTACTCAACTTTACACCTTGTAATACAGGCAAGAACCCTTTCTTTGACTGATCCATTTTGAACTTCTTCAAAACTTTATCAAGGTATGTATTCATTGAAAAATCTTATCAAGCGTCTTGATCTATCTCTATAGATCTTGATGCCCACTATATAAGCAACTTCACCGAGGTCTTTCTTTGAAAAACTCCTTTCAAACTCCCCTTTATGCTTTTCAAAAAAATTCTACATCATTTCCGATCAATAATATGTCATTCACATATAGTTATCAGAAAGGTTGTAGTGCTCCCACTCACTTTCTTGTAAATACATGCTTCACCAAAAGTCTGTATAAACCATATGTTTTGATCACACTATCAAAGCATTTATTCCAACTCCGAGAGGCTTGCACCAGTCCATAAATGGATCGCTGGAGCTTGCACACTTTGTTAGCACCCTTTGGATCGACAAAACCTTCTGGTTGCATCATATACAACTCTTCTTCTAGAAATCCATTCAGGAATGCAGTTTTGTTATCCATCTGCCAAATTTCATGATCATGAAATGCGGCAATTGCTAACCTGATTCGGACAGACGTAAGCATCACTACAGGTGAGAAAGTCTCATCGTAGTCAACTCCTTGAACTTGTCGAAAACCTTTTGCGACAATTCGAGCTTTGTAGATAGTACCACTACTATCAACGTACGTCTTCCTCTTGAAGATCCATTTATTTAATATGGATTATTGACGATCGGGCAAGTCCACCAAAGTCCACACTTTGTTCTCATACATGGATCCCATCTTAGATTTCATGGCCTCAAGCCATTTCTCGGAATTTGGGCTCATCATCGCTTCATCATAGTTTGTAGGTTCATCATGGTCTGGTAACATGACTTCCAGAACTGGATTACCGTACCACTCTGGTGTGGATCTTACTATGGAAGACCTACGTGGTTCGGTAGTAGCTTGATCTAAAGTTTCATGATCATCATCATTAGCTTCCTCACTAATTGGTGTAGGAATCATTGAAACTAATTTATGTGATGAACTACTTTCCAATAAGGGAGCATGTACAGTTACCTCATCAAGTTCTACTTTCCTCCCACTCACTTCTTTCGAGAGAAACTCCTTCTCTAGAAAGGATCTATTTTAGCAACAAAGATTTTGCCTTTGGATCTGTAATAGAAGGTGTACCCAACAATTTCCTTTGGGTATCCTATGAAGACGCACTTCTCCGATTTGGGTTTGAGCTTATCAGGTTGAAGCTATTTCACATAAGCATCGCAACCCCAAATTTTAAGAAACGACAACTTTGGATTCTTGCCAAACCATAGGTCACAAGGCGTCGTCTCAACGGATTTTGATAGTGCCCTTTTTAAATTGAATGCAGTTGTCTCTAATGCATAACCCCAAAACGATAGTGGTAACCCGGTAAGGGACATCATAGGTCGCACCATATCCAATAAAGTGCGGTTACGATGTTCGGACACACCATAATGCTGTGGTGTTCCAGGTGGCGTGAGCTGTGAAACTATTCCACATTGTTTTAAATGAAGGCCAAACTCTTAACTCAAATATTCTCCTCCACTATTAGATCATAGAAACTTTATTTTCTTGTTACGACGATTCTCCACTTCACTCTGAAATTCTTTGAACTTTTCAAACGTTTCAGACTTGTGTTTCATTAAGTAGATATACCCATATCTGCTCAAATCATCTATGAAGGTCAGAAAATAAAGATACCCGCCACGAGCATCAACACTCATTGCACCGCATACATCGGTATGTATTATTTCCAATAAGTCACTAGCTCTTTCCATTGTTTCGGAGAACGGAGTTTTAGTCATCTTGCCCATAAGGCACGGTTCGCAAGCATCAAATGATTCATAAACAAGTGATTCCAAAAATCCATCTTTATGGAGTTTCTTCATGCGCTTTACACTGATATGACCCAAACGGCAGTGCCACAAATATTTTGCACTATCATTATCAACTTTGCATCTTTTGGCATCAATTTTATGAATATGTGTATCACTACGATCAAGATTCAATAAACCATCAACATTAGGTGTATGACCATAGAAGGTTTTATTCATGTAAATAGAATAACAATTTATTCTCTGTCTTAGATGAATAATCGTATCACAATAAACATGATCTAATCATATTTATGCTGAACACAAACACCAAGTAACATTTATTTAGGTTCAACACTAATCTTGAAAGTATAGGGAGTGTGCGATGATGATCATATCAATCTTGGAACCACTTCCAACACACATTGTCACTTCACCTTCAACTAGTCTCTGTTTATTCTATAACTCCTGTTTCGAGTTACTAATCTGAGTAACTGAACAAGTATCAAATACCCAGGGGCTACTATAAACACTAGTAAGGTACACATCAATAACTTGTATATCAAATATACCTTTGTTCACTTTGCCATCCCTCTTTTCCAACAAATATTTGGGGTAGTTCCGCTTCCAGTGACCATTTCCTTTGCAGTAGAAGCACTCAGTTTCAGGATTAGGTCTAGCTTTGGGCTTCTTCACGGGAGTTACAACTTGCTTGTCATTCTATTTAAAGTTCCCTTTCTTTCCCTTTGCACTATTATTTAAACTAGTGGTCTTGTCAATCATCAACACTTGATGCTCTTTCTTGATTTCTACCTTCGTCAATTTTCTGCATCACGAAGAGCTCGGGAATTTCTTTCGTCATCCCTTGCATATTATAGTTCATCACAAAGTTCCAGTAACTTGGTGATGGTGACTAGAGAACTCTTTCAATCACTATTTTATCTGGAAGATTAACTCCCACTTGATTCAAGCGATTGTAGTAGCTAGACAGAGCACATGCTCACTGCTTGAGCTATTCTCCTCTATCTTTTAGATTTAGAACTTGTTAGAGACTTCATATCTCTCAACTCGGGTATTTGCTTGAAATATTAACTTCAACTCCTGGAACATCTCATATATTACATGACGTTCAAAACATCTTTGAAGTCCCGATTCTAAGCCGTTAAGCATGGTGCACTAAACTATCAAGTAGTCATCATATTGAGCTAGCCAAACGTTCATAACGTCTGCATCTGCTCCTGCAATAGGTCTGTCACCTAGCGGTGCATCAAGGACATAATTCTTCTGTGCAGCAATGAGTATAAACCTCAGATCACGGACCCAGTCCGCATCATTGCTACTATCATCTTTCAACTTAGTTTTCTATAGGAACACATATTAAAACATAGGGAAGCAACAACGCGAGCTATTGATCCACAACATTATTTGCCAAATACTATCAAGACTATGTTCATGATAAATTAAAATTCAATTAATCATATTACTTAAGAACTCCCACTTAGATAGACATCCCTCTAGTCATCTAAACGATCACGTGATCCAAATCAACTAAACCATGTCCGATCATAACGTGAGATGGAGTAGTTTTCAATGGTGAACATCACTATGTTGGTCACATCTACTATATGATTCACGCTCGACCATTCAGTCTCCAGTGTTTCGAGGCCATATCTGCATATGCTAGTCTCGTCAAGTTTAACCCGAGTATTCTGCGTGTGCAAAACTGTCTTGCACCCGTTGTATGTGAACATAGAGCTTATCACACCCGATCATCATGTGGTGTCTTAGCATGAAGAACTGTAGCAACGGTGCATACTCAGGGAGAACACTTATACCTTGAAATTTAGTGAGGGATCATCTTATAATGCTACCGCCGTACTAAGCGAAATAAGATGCATAAAAGATAAACATCACATGCAATCAAAATATGTGACATGATATGGCCATCATCATCTTGTGCTCATGATCTCCATCACCGAAGCATCATCATGATCTCCATCGTCACCGGCGCGACACCTTGATCTCCATCATAGCATCATTGTCGTCTCGCCAACTATTGTTACTACGACTATCGCTACCGCTTAGTGATAAAGTAAAATAATCACATGGCGATTACATTGCATACAATAAAGCGACAACCATATGGCTCCTGCCAGTTGCCGATAACTTTGTTACAAAACATGATCATCTCATACAACAATTTATATCACATCATGCCTTGACCATATCACATCACAGCAAGCCCTGCAAAAATAAGTTAGACATCCTCTACTTTCTTGTTGCAAGTTTTACGTGGCTGCTACGAGCTTCTAGCAAGAACCGTTCTTACCTATGCATCAAAACCACAATGATTTTTCATCAAGTATGTGTTGTTTTAACCTTCAACAAGGACCGGGCGTAGCCACACTTGATTCAATTAAAGTTGGAGAAACTGACATCCGCCAGCCACCTGTGTGCGAATCACGTCGGTAGGACCAGTCTCACGTAAGCATACGCGTAATGTCGGTCCGGGCCGCTTCATCCAACAATATCGCTGAATCAAAGTATGACATGCTGGTAAGCAGTATGACTATTATCGCCCACAACTCACTTGTGTTCTACTCGTGCATATAACATCTATGCATAGACCTGGCTTGGATGCCACTCTTGGGGAACACCGTAATTTCAAAAAAATTGCTACGATCACGCAAGATCTATCTATGTGATGCATAGCAACGAGAGGAGGAGTGTATCTTCATAACCTTGAAGATCGCTAAGCGAAAGCGTTTATCAACGCAGTTGATGTAGTCGTACACCTTCACGATCTTCCCCGATCAAGTACTGAATGTACGGCACCTCCGTGTTCAGCACACATTCATCTCGATGACGTCCTCGCCTTCTTGATCCAGAAAGACAGGCGAAGTAGTAGATGAGTTCCGGCAGCACGACGGCGTGGTGACGGTGTTGGTGAAGAAAAATCTCCGCACGCCTTCGCCTAAGCACTACAGAAACTATGATGGAGGATAAACTAGAGGGGACGGGGTTTCCAGCACACGGCTTGGTGTTTCTTGATGTGTCTTTGCTGCTAGCCCTGCCCCTCTATTTATATGTTGAGCCTTGGGGTCGAAACTTGGAGTAAAAGCCTCCACAAAGTCGGTTTCACCCGAAAGGCAAGAGTCCTTCTCGGACTCCAGGGCCAGACGCCAGGGTTCCTGGCGTTTGGACCTAGACACCAAGGACCCTGGCGTCTGGCCCCTGGACCCCGCAAAACTTCCTTTTGCGCTTTCCAAAAACCTTGTGGGCTTTCCCCTTTGGCCCAAATAAAGTGTTCTCGTACCCAAACATTTCGGGAAACATCCGGAACCCCTTCCGGTGAATTCCAGAACCCTTCCGGAGACCAAACACTATTATCCATATATCAATCTTTATCTCTTGACCATTCCGGAGTTTCTCATCATCTCCGTGATCATAACCGGGACTCCGAACAACATTCGGTCACCAACATACATAACTCATATAATTCTATATAGTCAACAAACGTTAAGCGTGCGGACCCTACAGGTTTGAGAACTATGTAGACATGACCGATACACCTCTCTGGTCAATAACCAATAGCGGGACCTAGATGCCCATATTGGCTCCTATATATTCTACGAAGATCTTTATCGGTCGAACCGCATAACAACATACGTTGTTCCCTTTGTCATCGGTATGTTACTTGCCCGAGATTCAATCGTCGGTATCATCATACCTAGTTCAATCTCGTTACCAGCAAGTCTCTTTACTCGTTCCATAATACTTCATCCCGCAACTAACTCATTAGTTACAATGCTTGCAAGGCTTATAGTGATGAGTATTACCGAGAGGGCCCAGAGATACCTCTCTGAAACACGGAGTGACAAATCCTAATCTCGATCTATGCCAACCCAACAAACACCTTCGGAGACACCGGTAGAACACCTTTATAATCACCCATTTACGTTGTGACGTTTGGTAGCACACAAAGTGTTCCTTAGGTATTCGGGAGTTGCACAATCTCATAGTCTGAGGAACATGTATAAGTCATGAAGAAAGCAGTAGCAATGAAACTAACACGATCATAATGCTAAGCTAACGGATGGGTCATTTCCATCACATCATTCTCCTAATGATGTGATCCCGTTCATCAAATGACAACATGTTTCTATGGTTAGGAAACATAACCATCTTTGATTAATGAGCTGGTCAAGTAGAGGCATACTAGGGACTATACGTTTTGTCTATGTATTCACACATGTACTAAGTTTTCGGTTAATACAATTCTAACATGAATAATAAACATTTTTATCATGAATTAAGGAAATAAATAATAACTTTATTATTGCCTCTAGGGCATATTTCCTTTAGAAATGGTCTAGGGATCCGGAGCAGATGGCGAAGTGGTGGGCGTTCATATCTCGCCACCGCTTCCTGGCCGAGGCCGACGTGTTCACGATGGGGGTGGTCATGGCCCTACCCATGCTAGGAACCAGCGCGATCCAGTTTGGATTGAAGAAGAGGAGGAGATGACGGTGGTGGTCAAGGTTGAGGAGCCAAAAAGTTCAATCCACATGCGCGCTCATGTAACGCCCCGGATTCGATGCGCCAGTTGTCTGCCAGTTATTTGCCGTTGTTGCCATGTCATTTGCTTGTGTGTTGCATTTTATCATGTCATCATGTGCATTTCATTTTGCATACGTGTTTGTCTCATGCATCCGAGTCTTTTCCCCGTTGTCCGTTTTGCAATTCGGCGCTCCAATGCCCTCCGGCGTTCCCCTTTTGTCTCTTGTTGTGAGCGGGTGTTAAACTTTCTCGGAATGGCCCGAGTCTTGCCAAGCGGCCTTGGTATAACACCGGTAGACCGCCTGTCAAGTTTCATGCCATTTGGAGGTCGTTTGGTACTCCAACGGTTAATCGCGTAGCCCGAAGCCCCTCTCTCTTTGCAGCCCAACACCCCTTCCAAAGTGGCCCAAAACCCATCTAAGTCCCCTCCATGCTCTCAGTCGTTCGATCACAATCGTGTGGGCGAAAACCGCTCCTCATTTGGACTCTCCTAGCTCCCTCTACCTATAAAACTAGCCCCTCCCCCGAAATTCGCAGACGAAACCCTAATTTTCCCCTTCCTCCCGCAGTCGGACGCGTCCGCCCGCGCCGGACACGTCCGCCGGCCGCCGCAGCCACTCCCCTGGCGCCACGTGTCCTCCGCCGCCGGCCCGCGGAGCCCATCCGGGGCCCGCGCGGGCCCGCTCCGCGCCCGCCGCCGCCCGTTCGCGCCGCCGCCCAGCCCGGCCGCCGCCGCCGCACGTCGTTGCGCTGCCCGCGCTGGTCTCCGCCTCCGCCGGCCTCGGCCTCCGTGCCGCCCGCTGCCGGCCGCCGCCTCTCGTCAGGCGCCCGCGCGCCCGTGCCACCATCCGAGCACCGCCGCCTGGCTCGGCCGGACGAAGCTCGCCGCCGCCGCCTTGGCCTCCCGCGCCCTGCCGGCCGAGCTCCACCGGAGCTGCGCCGGCCCCGCCGCCTCTCCCTCCAGCCAGATCTGGCCCGTCCCACAGCTCACCGAGACTGCCCCGGCCTCCTCCTGGCGCTCGCCGCTGACGCCGCCTCCGCTCGTCCTCGTCGGGCGGAGGACGACGCCCTCGCCTCCACGTCGCGCCCCGCTGGGCCTCTCCCCAGCCGCCGGCCCGATCCACCACCGTCCTGGGCCGAAGCCCAGTGGTGAGCTGCCTAAATCCCGCCCAAGCACCTTATAGTTATTCTACGCTCAGTTCAAACTGCTAAGTCCCCGAATCTGTGTAATTTTTATGCCATGTTTGACCTGTTGTATCTCTGCATCCGTAGCTCCATTTTGTGCGTGTAATATGTCAAATTGTTCGTCTCAATGAGTACATCATTTCATTCCATTGCATCATATTCATTCGAGGTCATCTTGATGCCTAAATCATCGTTGTAAGAGTGCTTCATGATGTTTTTGGCTCTCTGTTATTAGAACGAGCTCTTTTGTCATTTTTGCCATGATTGATGTGTGCATCCTATGAGGTTGATGTCTACAGGTGTTTTGAACTATGTCATGTCTTCTTTACAGAGGTGCTTACCATGTATTTTTGTGATCAATGTGGTGACTAGAACAAGCATGCAAACTAGGATTCGTGATATTACTGATTTTGGTCCCCGTTCTGCTGTTATTTTGATGCCATGTAAACTTGATGCTACAGAGAGATCCATGCATATTTTGAGATGTTCTATAAACATGTTTTGATCTACATGTCATCCTCTAACCATCCATGCCCCTGGTAGAATTTATAGATTGCTGTAGCTTGTACTTATCTTGCTTCAAAGTTGCTTCATAATGTTGCTGTCAGCCTATTAACATTAAGTTCAGTTGTTACCATGTGTTTTCCTAGTGTTTCATCCATCCTATGGACTTGCTATTGCCATGCTTAGCTTCACAAACATGCCTTCTTACTGTTGGGTGCCTTTCCATGCCATGTTTTGCTCTGTAGTGAGTTGCACAAGCTCATCTACATGCCTTCATAATTCTGTTTCTGCCATGTTTGAATCTGTATTATAACTTGCCATGTTCACATGGGTGCCATCATATTTTCTGAACCTTTTTGTCTTATGGTCAGTAAAGGACTTTTGATCTATGCATTTAGTAGATTCATGCCATGCCTTTGTTTGCTATTATAATTTTATGTAACATGTTGTTTGATAGCTCTGAACATTGCATCGTGATGTTATTTTCTGCAAAGTCTGAAATTGTTATAACTTGCAATCTTACCATGTGTGTTTGAGTATGTTATAGTGATTTCTGGAGATAGCTCAGTGTTCAAGTTTTGTAATGCTTTACCTGTACATCATGCCCATGCCTTTTGTTATTATGTTGAGGTGTTGTAAAATATTGTTTTGATGCTTGCAATATGCCTAGTTGCTGTTTTGGACAGATTATTGCTATGACCGTTGCTCCGTTTTGAGTGTGCCCTATATGAAACTTCCTTAGTATTGCATGTAGTTCCATATTATCATGTTGCATCCATGTTTTGAGGTGTTTGCTTGATGTTTGGGTGCATTTCGCATCAATGCCATGTTTAACTTGTTTTGCTCATATCTTCTAGGCCGTAGCTCCGAACTAAATGAACTTTATATGTATCTTGACTAGAATCTCGTGTAGATCATGTTTGTGCATCTTAACTTGCTGTTTAACAACTTGAACATAAGGTTTATTCAGATCTGGACCAATTTCGAAATATGTATATGAGGACTTACCGGAATTGTTATATGTTGTTCCCGGCCTCATTTAAACTTGCCTTGATGTGTTGCTCTTGTTTGCATCATCTCTTGCCATGAGTAACTTCGTGTAGTCTTGTCTTGCATTATGCTTGGTTGTGCATCATGCCTTGTTCATGTGTGGGGTGTTTACTATGTTGCGTGCTTCTTCTCGATAGTTCCTGTTCCGTTGCGATCGTGAGGATTCGTTCGTCTACGCTTGGTTCGCCTTCGTGGCTTCATCTTCTTCATGGACTCGTTCTTCTTCCTTGCGGGATTTCAGGCAAGATGACTGCTACCCTGGATCTCATTACTATCATTGCTATGCTAGTTGCTTCATTCTATCGCTATGCTGCGCTACCTATTACATGTTTATCAAGCCATCCCAATTTGCCATGTCAGCCTCTAACCTTTGACACCTTTCCTATGCAAACCGTTGTTTGGCTATGTTACCGCTTTTGCTCAGCCCCTCTTATAGTGTTGTTAGTTGCAGGTGAAGTTGAAGATTGCTCCATGGTGGACAGGATTTTGTTGGGATATCACAATATCTCTTATATTATTAATGCATCTATATACTTGGTAAAGGGTGGAAGACTCGGCCTTTTGCCTGGTGTTTTGTTCCACTCTTGCCGCCCTAGTTTCCGTCATACCGGTGTTATGTTCCCGGATTTTGCGTTCCTTACGTGGTCGGGTGATTTATGGGACTCCCTTGACAGTTCGCTTTGAATAAAACTCCTCCAGCAAGGCCCAACCTTGGTTTTACCATTTGCCTCACCTAGCCCTTTTTCCCTTGGGAGTCGCGCTCTCGAGGGTCATCTTTATATTATCCCCCCCGGGCCAGTGCTCGTTGTGAGTGTTGGTCCAACCTGTCAGCCGCCGGTGGCCACCAGGGGCAACTCTGGGCTGGCCTACCGGAAGTTTGGACAATCCGGTGTGCCCTGAGAACGAGATATGTGCAGCTCCTATCGGGATTTGTGGGCACAGCGGGAGGCTTTGCTGGTCTTGTTTTACCATTGTCGAAATGTCTTGTAAACCGGGATTCCGAGTCTGATCGGGTCTTCCTGGGAGAAGGTCTATTCCTTCGTTGATCGCGAGAGCTTGTCATGGGCTAAGTTGGGACACCCCTACAGGGTATAATCTTTCAAAAGCCGTGCCTGCGGTTATAGGCAGATGGGAATTTGTTAATGTCCGGTTGTAGATAACTTGACACCAGATCTGAATTAAAACGCATCAACCGTGTGTGTAGCCGTGATGGTCTCTTTTCGGCGGAGTCCGGGAAGTGAACATGGTTTTTGGGTTATGTTTGACGTAAGTAGGAGTTCAGGATCACTTCTTGATCATTGCTAGCTTCACGACCATTCCATTTGCTCTCTTCTCGCTCTTATATGCGTATGTTAGCCACCATATATGCTTAGTCGCTGCTGCAGCCTCACCACTTTACCCCTTCCTTTCCATTAAGCTTTGCAAGCCTTGATACCCATGGTAATGGGATTGCTGAGTCCTCGTGGCTCACAGATTACTAAAACAACAGTTGCAGGTACAGGTTTATGCGATGATCATGACGCGAGAGCGATGCTTGCTTGCGTTGAGTTCTTCTTCTGCTTCTTCGATCAGGGATAGGTTCCAGGTCGGCAGCCTGGGCTAGCAGGGTGGATGTCGTTTGAGTTTCTGTTTATGTTTCATCCGTAGTCGGATGTTGCTCTTATGTATTGTGATATTGTATTCGTGTGGCATTGTATGCCCTCTGTATGTATCCCCGTCTATTATGTAATGTTGATGTAATGATATCCACCTTGCAAAAGCGTTTCAATATGCGGGTCTATCCTTGGTGGGACCTTCGAGTTCCTTTTGGATAGGGTCACATATTGGGCGTGACAGCTCATCATCGGGGGGACGAAGTGGTGGTGCCGCGTCACTCGCCGCGGTTCCCATGTTGCTCACCTTGCCTCCTTAGCCTCTGGTGTGCTGTGGCGGCGGAGTAGGTTCCTCTCCTACTGGCAACCGCTTTTGGTTGTTGGCAGGGGAGGAATCTAATGATGAGGCTGGGGTGTCGTCAGCTGATTCAGATACTTTCCCCCCAATTCCACAAATATCTCCTTTGACCTACACTGATGATTTGAATGAAATAAGGGTGATAGTGAGAGAAACAAACTGAATGTTGTTGAAAGAAAAAGTAAAAAAAAGAAAAAATTGAATTGAGACAATTAGGGAATAAGGATTTGTGAGAAGTTTCTCAAGTTAATTGGGAAACTGATATTGAAAAGGGAGCGAGAAATACTTACCAGGGGTTTAACCCTGAGAATAGTTTCATGAATGGGCATATAGTCATGGAAAAAATGTCAAATAATCCAATCACCCCCGACGTTTGGTCGGAGATAGTGTGGATGATGCATACTATGATTTGGCTTGTTGCAGTGTGAGTACTGTCAATAACACACACAACATTGATAATGATAGTACGGGAGTTAAAAATTTTGGAAATGATGAGGTGGAAGATTGGGCTTCCGATATGTTTGGAATTGGGCCTCGACCCGACCCAATAACTGAAGGAAATATGCCTAGAGGCAATAATAAAGTTGTTATTTATATTTCCTTTAATCATGATAAATGTTTATTATTCATGCTAGAATTGTATTAACCGGAAACTTAGTACATGTGTGAATACATAGACAAAACATAGTGTCCCTAGTATGCCTCTACTTGACTAGCTCGTTAATCAAAGATGGTTATGTTTCCTAACCATGGACATGTGTTTTCATGTGATAAACGGGATCACATCATTAGAAATGATGTGATGGACAAGACCCATTGTTTGCTTAGCATTATGATCGTTACAGTTTTATTGCTACTGCTTTCTTCATGACTTATACATGTTCCTCTGACTATGAGATTATGCAACTCCCGAATACCGGAGGAACACCTTGTGTGCTATCAAACATCACAATGTAAATGGGTGATTATAAACATGCTCTACAGGTGTCTCCGAAGGTGTTTGTTGGGTTGGCATAGATCAAGATTAGGATTTTTCACTCCATGTATCAGAGAGGTATCTCTGGGACCACTCGGTAATGCTCATCAGTATAAGCCTTGCAAGCATTGTGACTAATGAGTTAGTTGCGGGATGAAGCATTACAGAACGAGTAAAGAGACTTGTCGATAACGAGATTGAACTAGGTATGATGATACCGACGATCGAATCTCGGGCAAGTAACATACCGATGACAAAGGGATTGATGTATGTTGTTATGCGGTTTGACCAATAAATATCTTTGTAGAATATGTAGGAACCAATATGAGCATCCAGGTTCCGCTATTGGTTATTGACCGGAGATATGTCTCGGTCATGTCTACATAGTTCTCGAACCCGTAGGGTTCACACGCTTAACGTTCAATGATGATTCATATTATGAGTGATGTGATTTGATGACCGAAGTTTGTTCAGAGTCCCGGATGAGATCACGGACATGCCGAGGAGTCTCGAAATGGTCAAGGGGTAAAGAATGATACATTGGAAGGTTATATTCAGACACCGGAATGGTTCTGGAGTGATTCGGGTATTTTGCGGAGTACCGTGGGGTTACCGGAAACCCCAGGGAAGTTAATGGGCCTTCTTGGGATTTAGTGGAGAGAGGGAAGAAGGGCCATGAGGTGGCTCGCACCTCCCCCCTGCCCAAACCGAATTGTACAAGGGGTGGGGGCGCAACCCCCTCCTTCCTTCTCCTTCTGCCCTCCTTCCTTTCCCTCCGGTGGAAGAAAGAAAAAGGGGGGAGGGGCAAATCCTACTTGGACTAGGAGTCCAAGTAGGACTCCCCCTTGGTGTGCCCCTCCTAGCCGCCGGCCTCCTCCTCTCCCTCCTTTATATACGTGGCCAGGGGGCACTATTGGAAATATACCCTAGAGGCAATAATAAAAGGATTATTATTATATTTCCTTGTTCATGATAATTGTCTTTTATTCATGCTATAATTGTATTATCCGGAAATCGTAATACACGTGTGAATACATAGACCACAATATGTCCCTAGTGAGCCTATAGTTGACTAGCTCGTTGATCAACAGATAGTCATGGTTTCCTGACTATGGACATTGGATGTCATTGATAACGGGATCACATCATTAGGAGAATGATGTGATGGACAAGACCCAATCCTAAGCATAGCACAAGATCGTGTAGTTTGTTTGCTAGAGCTTTTCCAATGTCAAGTATCTTTTCCTTAGACCATGAGATCGTGTAACTCACGGATACCGTAGGAGTGCTTTGGGTGTACCAAATGTCACAACGTAACTGGGTGACTATAAAGGTGCACTACAGGTATCTCCAAAAGTGTCTGTTGGGTTGACATGGATCGAGACTGGGATTTGTCACTCCGTATGATGGAGAGGTATCTCTGGGCCCACTCGGTAATGCATCATCATAATGAGCTCAAAGTGACCAAGTGTCTGGTCACGGGATCATGCATTACGGTACGAGTAAAGTGACTTGCCGGTAACGAGATTGAACGAGGTATTGGGATACCGACGATCGAATCTCGGGCAAGTAACATACCGATTGACAAAGGGAATTGTATACGGGGTTGCTTGAATCCTCGACATCGTGGTTCATCCGATGAGATCATCGAGGATCATGTGGGAGCCAACATGGGTATCCAGATCCCGCTATTGGTTATTGACCGAAGAGCAGTCTCGGTCATGTCTGCTTGTCTCCCGAACCCGTAGGGTCTACACACTTAAGGTTCGGTGATGCTAGGGTTGTAGAGATATGAGTATGCAGCAAACCGAAAGTTGTTCGGAGTCCCGGATGAGATCCCGGACGTCACGAGGAGTTTCGGAATGGTGCGGAGGTATAGAAGTCGAGTTTCGGCCATCGGGAAAGTTTCGGGGGTCGCCGGTATTGTACCGGGACCACCGGAAGGGTCCCCAGGGTCCACTGGGTGGGGCCACCCATCCCGGAGGGCCCCATGGGCTGAAGTGGGAGGGGAACCAGCCCCTGGTGGGCTGGTGTGCCCCCCCTGGGCCCCCCTCTACGCCTAGGGTTGGGAACCCTAGGGGAGGGGGCGCCTCCACTTGCCTTGGGGGGCAAGTTTCCCCCTTGGCCGCCGCCCCCCTAGGAGATCCCATCTCCTAGGGCCGCCCCCCTGGGGTCCCTATATAAAGAGGGGGGGTGGAGGGCAGCCGCACCCTGACACCTGGCGCCTCCCTTCCCCCCTTGCTACACCTCTTCCTCCCGTAGTCGCTTGGCGAAGCCCTGCCGGAACACTGCTGCATCTACCACCACGTCATCGTGCTGCTGGATCTTCATCAACCTATCCTTCCCCCTTGCTGGATCAAGAAGGAGGAGACGTCATGCTGACTATACGTGTGTTGAACGCAGAGGTGCCGTCCGTTCGGTGCTAGGATCTCCGGTGATTTGGATCACGACGAGTACGACTCCCTCAACCCCGTTCTCTTGAACGCTTCCGATCGCGATCTACAAGGGTATGTAGATGCACTCCTCTCTCTCGTTGCTAGATGAACTCGTAGATTGATCTTGGTGAACGTAGGAATTTTTTTATTTTATGCAACGTTCCCCAACAGTGGCATCATGAGCTAGGTCTATGCGTAGTTCTCTATTGCACGAGTAGAACACAAATCTGTTGTGGGCGTAGATGTTGTCAACTTTCTTGCCACTACTAGTCCTATTTTGCTTGAGCGGTATTGTGGGATGAAGCGGCCCGGACCGACCTTACACGTACGCTTACGTGAGACAGGTTCCACCGACTGACATGCACTAGTTGCATAAGGTGGCTAGCGGGTGTCTGTCTCTCCCACTTTAGTTGGAGCGGATTCGATGAAAAGGGTCCTTATGAAGGGTAAATAGAAGTTGACAAATCATGTTGTGGTTATTCGTAGGTAAGAAAACGTTCTTGCTAGAACCCTATTGCAGCCACGTAAAAGATGCAACAACAATTAGAGGACGTCTAACTTGTTTTTGCAGCAATTGCTTTGTGATGTGATATGGCCAAAAGTTGTGATGAATGATGAATGATATATTGTGATGTATGAGATCATGTTCTTGTAATAGGAATCACGACTTGCATGTCGATGAGTATGACAACCGGCAGGAGCCATAGGAGTTGTCTTAATTATTGTATGACCTGCGTGTCAATGATTTAACGCCATGTAATTACTTTACTTTATTGCTAAACCGTTAGCCATAGTAGTAGAAGTAATAGTTGGCGAGCAACTTCATGGAGACACGATGATGGAGATCATGATGATGGAGATCATGGTGTCATGCCGGTGACGAAGATGATCATGGAGCCCCAAAGATGGAGATCAAAGGAGCTATATGATATTGGCCATATCATGTCACTACTATTTAATTGCATGTGATGTTTATTATGTTTATGCATCTTGTTTACTTAGAACGACGGTAGTAAATAAGATGATCCCTCATAATAATTTCAAGAAAGTGTTCCCCCTAACTGTGCGCCGTTGCTAAAGTTCGTCGTTTCGAAGCACCACGTGAAGACAGTTTTACACATGCAAAAACACTTAGGTTAACTTGACGAGCCTAGCATGTACAGACATGGCCTCGGAACACAGAGACCGAAAGGTCGAACATGAGTCGTATGGAAGATACGATCAACATGGAGATGTTCACCGATGATGACTAGTCCGTCTCACGTGATGATCGGACATGGCCTAGTCGACTCGGATCATGTAACACTTAGATGACTAGAGGGATGTCAAATCTGAGTGGGAGTTCATTAAATAATTTGATTAGATGAACTTAATTATCATGAACTTAGTCTAAAATCTTTGCAAAAATGTCTTGTAGATCAAATGGCCAACGCTCATGTCAACATGAACTTCAACGCGTTCCTAGAGAAAACCAAGCTGAAAGATGATGGCAGCAACTATACGGACTGGGTCCGGAACCTGAGGATCATCCTCATAGCTGCCAAGAAAGCATATGTCCTAGAAGGACCGCTAGGTGAAGCACCCATCCCAAAGAACCAAGACGTTATGAACGCTTGGCAGTCACGTGCTGATGATTACTCCCTCGTTCAGTGCGGCATGCTTTTCAGCTTAGAACCGGGGCTCCAAAAGCGTTTTGAGAAACACGGAGCATATGAGATGTTCGAGGAGCTGAAAATGGTTTTCCAAGCTCATGCCGGGGTCGAGAGATATGAAGTCTCCGACAAGTTGTATAGTTGTAAGATGGAGGAAAATAGTTCTATCAGTGAGCACATACTCAAAATGTCTGGGTTGCACAACCGACTGCCCCAGCTGGAAATTAACCTCCCGGACGAGGCGGTCATTGACAGAATCCTTCAGTCGCTCCCACCGAGCTACAAGAGCTTTGTGATGAACTACAATATGCATGGGATGGTGAAAACTATTCCTGAAGTATTTTCAATGCTGAAGTCAGCAGAGGTAGAAATCAAGAAAGAACATCAAGTGTTGATGGTCAATAAAACCACTAAGTTCAAGAAGGGCAAGGGTAAGAAGAACTTCAAGAAGGACGGCAAAGATGTTGCCGCGCCCGGTAAGCCTGTTGCCGGGAAGAAGTCAAAGAATGGACCCATGCCTGAGACTGAGCGCTTTTATTACAAAGGGAAGGATCACTGGAAGCGGAACTGCCCCAAATACTTAGCGGACAAGAAGGCCGGCAACACTAAAGGTATATGTGATATACATGTAATTGATGTGTACCTTACCAGTACTCGTAGTAACTCCTGGGTATTTGATACCGGTGCCGTTGCTCATGTTTGTAACTCACAGCAGGAGCTGCAGAATAAGCGGAGACTGGCGAAGGACAAGGTGACGATGCGCGTCGGGAATGGTTCCAAGGTCGATGTGATCGCCGTCGGCACGTTACCTCTACATTTACCCACGGGATTAGTTTTAAACCTCAATAATTGTTATTTAGTGCCAAGTTTGAGCATGAACATTGTATCTGGATCTCGTTTAATACGAGATGGCTACTCATTTAAATCCGAGAATAATGGTTGTTCTATTTATATGAGAGATATGTTTTATGGTCATGCCCCGATGGTCAATGGTTTATTCTTAATGAATCTCGAACGTAATGTTACACATATTCATAGTGTGAATACCAAAAGATGTAAAGTTGATAACGATAGTCCCACATACTTGTGGCACTGCCAGCTTGGTCACATTGGTGTCAAGCGCATGAAGAAGCTCCATGCTGATGGACTTTTACAGTCTCTCGATTATGAATCATTTGACACATGCGAACCATGCCTCATGGGCAAAATGACCAAGACTCCGTTCTCCGGAACAATGGAGCGAGCAACCAACTTATTGGAAATCATACATACTGATGTGTGTGGTCCAATGAGCGTTGAGGCTCGCGAAGGATATCGTTATGTTCTCACTCTCACTGATGACTTAAGTAGATATGGGTATGCCTACTTGATGAAACACAAGTCTAAGAGCTTTGAAAAGTTCAAGGAATTTCAGAATGAAGTAGAGAATCAACGTGACCGAAAGATAAAATTCTTATGACCAGATCGTGGAGGAGAATATTTAAGTCACGAATTTGGTACGCACTTAAGAAAATGTGGAATCGTTTCACAACTCACGCCGCCTGGAACACCTCAGCGTAATGGTGTGTCTGAACGTCGTAATCGCACTCTATTGGATATGGTGCAATCTATGATGTCTCTTACCGATTTACCGCTATCATTTTGGGGATACTGTCTAGAGACAGCTACATTCACTTTAAATAGGGCTCCGTCTAAATCCCTTGAGACGACACCGTATGAATTATGGTTTGGGAAGAAACCTAAGATGTCATTTCTAAAAGTTTGGGGATGCGATGCTTATGTCAAGAAACTTCAACCTGAAAAGCTCGAACCCAAGTCGGAAAAATGTGTCTTCATAGGATACCCTAAGGAAACCATTGGGTATACCTTCTACCTTAGATCCGAAGGCAAGATCTTTGTTGCAAAGAACGGATCCTTTCTGGAAAAAGAGTTTCTCTCGAAAGGAGTAAGTGGGAGGAAAGTAGAACTCGATGAAGTACTACCTCTTGAACCGGAAAGTAGTGCAGCTCAGGAAAATGTTCCTGTGGTGCCTACACCGACTGGAGAGGAAATTAATGATGATGATCAAGGTACTTCCGATCAAGTTTCTACTGAACTTCGTAGGTCCACTAGGACACGTTCCACACCAGAATGGTATGGCAACCTTGTCCTGGAAATCATGTTGTTAGACAACGGTGAACCTTCGAACTATGAAGAAGCGATGGCGGGTCTAGATTCCAACAAATGGCTTGAATCCATGCAATCCGAGATAGAATCCATGTATGAAAACAAAGTATGGACTTTGACAGACTTTCCCGATGATCAGCGAGCGATAGAAAACAAATGGATCTTTAATAAGAAGACGGACACGGATGGTAATATTACCATCTATAAAGCTCGACTTGTCGCTAAGGGTTATCGGCAAGTTCAAGGGGTTGACTACGATGAGACTTTCTCTCCCGTAGCAAAGCTGAAGTCCGTCCGAATCATGTTAGCAATTGCCGCATACTATGATTATGAGATATGGCAGATGGACGTCAAAACGGCATTCCTTAACGGCTATCTTAAGGAAGAACTGCATATGATGCAGCTGGAAGGTTTTGTCGATCCTAAGAATGCTAACAAGGTATGCAAGCTCCAGCGATCCATTTATGGGCTAGTGCAAGCATCTCGGAGTTGGAACATTCGCTTTGATGAGATGATCAAAGCGTTTGAGTTTATGCAGACTTATGGAGAAGCCTGCGTTTACAAGAAAGTGAGTGGGAGCTCTGTAGCATTTCTCATATTATATGTAGATGACATACTTTTGATGGGAAATGATATAGAACTTTTGGACAACATTAAGGCCTACTTGAATAAGTGTTTTTCAAGGAAGGACCTTGGAGAAGCTGCTTACATATTAGGCATCAAGATCTATAGGGATAGATCGAGACGCCTCATAGGTCTTTCACAAAGCACATACCTTGATAAGATATTGAAGACGTTCAATATGGATCAGTCCAAGAAAGGGTTCTTGCCTGTGTTGCAAGGTGTGAGATTGAGCTTAGCTCAATGCCCGACCACGGCAGAAGATAAAGAAGAGATGAGTGTCATCCCCTATGCATCATCCATAGGATCTATTATGTATGCCATGATGTGTACCAGACCTGATGTAAACCTTGCCGTAAGTTTGGTAGGAAGGTACCAAAGTAATCCCGGCAAGGAACACTGGACAGCGGTCAAGAATATCCTGAAGTACCTGAAAAGGACAAAGGACATGTTTCTCGTCTATGGAGGTGACGAAGAGCTCGTCGTAAAGGGTTACGTCGATGCTAGCTTCGACACGGATCTGAATGACTCTAAGTCACAAACCGGATATGTGTATATGTTGAATCGTGGAGCAGTAAGCTGGTGCAGTTGCAAGCAGAGCGTTGTGGCGGGATCTACATGTGAAGCAGAGTACATGGCAGCCTCAGAGGCAGCGCATGAAGCAATATGGATGAAGGAGTTGATCACCGACCTAGGAGTCATACCCAATGCGTCGGGGCCGATCACTCTCTTCTGTGACAACACTGGGGCTATTGCCCTTGCCAAGGAGCCCAGGTTTCACAAGAAGACCAGGCACATCAAGCGTCACTTCAACTCCATCCGTGAAAATGTTCAAGATGGAGACATAGGTATTTGCAAAGTATATACGGATCTGAATGTCGCAGATCCGTTGACTAAACCTCTTCCGCAAGCAAAACATGATCAACACCAGAACTCTATGGGTGTTCGATTCATCACAATGTAACTAGATTATTGACTCTAGTGCAATTGGGAGACTGTTGGAAATATGCCCTAGAGGCAATAATAAAAGGATTATTATTATATTTCCTTGTTCATGATAATTTTCTTTTATTCATGCTATAATTGTATTTTTCGGAAATTGTAATACACGTGTGAATACATAGACCACAATATGTCCCTAGTTAGCCTCTAGTTGACTAGCTCGTTGATCAACAGATAGTCATGGTTTCCTGACTATGGACATTGGATGTCATTGATAACGGGATCACATCATTAGGAGAATGATGTGATGGACAAGACCCAATCCTAAGCATAGCACAAGATTGTGTAGTTCGTTTGCTAGAGCTTTTCCAATGTCAAGTATCTTTTCCTTAGACCATGAGATCGTGTAACTCCCGGATACCGTAGGAGTGCTTTGGGTGTACCAAACGTCACAACATAACAGGGTGACTATAAAGGTGCACTACAGGTACCTCCGAAAATGTCTGTTGGGTTAACACGGATCGAGACTGGGATTTGTCACTCCGTATGACACAGAGGTATCTCTGGGCCCACTCGGTAATGCATCATCATAATGAGCTCAAAGTGACCAAGTGTCTGGTCACGGGATCATGCATTATGGTACGAGTAAAGTGACTTGCCGGTAACGAGATTGAACGAGGTATTGGGATACCGATGATCGAATCTCGGGCAAGTAACATACCGATTGACAAAGGGAATTGTATACGGGGTTGCTTGAATCCTCGACATCGTGGTTCGTCCGATGAGATCATCGAGGAGCATGTGGGAGCCAACATGGGTATCCAGATCCCGCTATTGGTTATTGACCGAAGAGCAGTCTCGGTCATGTCTGCTTGTCTCCCGAACCCGTAGGGTTTACACACTTAAGGTTTGGTGATGCTAGGGTTGTAGAGATATGAGTATGCAGCAAACCAAAAGTTGTTCGGAGTCCCGGATGAGATCTCGGACGTCACGAGGAGTTCCGTAATGGTCCGGAGATAAAGAATTATATATGGGAAGTCGAGTTTCGGCCATCGGGAAAGTTTCGAGGGTCACCGGTATTGTACCGGGACCACCGGAACGGTCCCGGGGGTCCATCGGGTGGGGCCGCCCATCTCGGAGGGCCCCATGGGCTGAAGTGGGAGGGGAACCAGCCCCTGGTGGGCTGGTGTGCCCCCCCTGGGCCCCCCTCTGCGCCTAGGGTTGGGAACCCTAGGGGAGGGGGCGCCTCCACTTGCCTTGGGGGGCAAGTTTCCCCCTTGGCCGCCCCCCTAGGAGATCCCATCTCCAAGGGCCGGCGCCCCCCTGGGGTCCCTATATAAAGAGGGGGGTGGAGGGCAGCCGCACCCTGACACCTGGCGCCTCCCTTCCCCCCTTGCTACACCTCTTCCTCCCGTAGTCGCTTGGCAAAGCCCTGCCGGAACCCTGCTGCATCTACCACCATGCCGTCGTGCTGCTGGATCTTCATCAACCTCTCCTTCCCCCTTGCTGGATCAAGAAGGAGGAGACGTCACCCTGACCGTACATGTGTTGAATGCGGAGGTGCCGTCCGTTCTGCGCTAGGATCTCCGGTGATTTGGATCACGACGAGTACGACTCCCTCAACCCCGTTCTCTTGAACGCTTCCGCTCGCGATCTACAAGGGTATGTAGATGCACTCCTCTCTCTCGTTGCTAGATGAACTCATAGATTGATCTTGGTGAACGTAGGAATTTTTTTATTTTATGCAACGTTCCCCAACAGGCACCCCAAGGCACAATAGACAATCTCTTAGCCGTGTGCGGTGCCCCCCTCCATAGTTTAACACCTCAGTCATATCGTCGTAGTGCTTAGGCGAAGCCCTGCGCTGGTAACTTCATCATCACCGTTGCCACACCGTCGTGCTGATGGAACTCTCCTCATCCTAAACTAGATCAAGAGCACAAGGGACGTCATCATGCTGAACGTGTGGTGAACACGGAGGTGTCGTACGTTAGGTACTTGGATCAGTTGGATTGTGAAGACGTTTGACTACATCAACCGCGTTACTAAACGCTTCCGCTTTTGGTCTACGAGGGTACATGGACACACTCTCCCATCTCGTTGCTATACATCTCCTAGATAGATCTTGCGTGATCGTAGGAATTTTTTTGAATTACTACGTTTCCCAACAGTGGCATCCGAGCCAGGTCTATGCTTAGATGATATGCACGAGTAAAACACAAAGAGTTGTGGGCGATAATTGTCATACGGCTTACCACCAACATATTACTTTGATTCGGCGGTATTGTTGGATGAAGCGGCCCGGACCGACATTACATGACCGCATTCATGAGACTGGTTCTACCGACGTGCTTTGCACATAGGTGGATGGTGGGTGTCTATTTCTCCAACTTTAGTTGAATCGAGTTTGACTACGGCCAGTCCTTGTTGAAGGTTAAAACATCACACTTGATGAAAAATCATTGTGGTTTTGATGCGTAGGTAAGAACAGCTCTTGCTAGAAGCCCGTAGCAGCCACATAAAACTTGCAACAACAAAGTATAGGATGTCTAACTTGTTTTTGCCGGGCTTGTTGTGATGTGATATGGTCAAGACATGATGAGATATAAATTGTTGTATGAGATGATCATGTTTTGTAACAGAGTTATCGGCAACTGGTAGGAGCCATATGGTTGTCGCTTTATTGTACGAAATGCAATTGCCATGTAATTGCTTTACTTTATCACTAAGCGGTAGCGATAGTCGTAGAAGCAATAGTTGGCGAGACGACAACGATGCTACGATGGAGATCAAGGTGTCAAGCCGATGACGATGGAGATCATGATGATGCTTCGGTGATGGAGATCATGAGCACAAGATGATGATGGCCATATCATGTCACATATTTTGGTTGAATGTGATGTTTATCTTTTATGCATCTTATTTTTCTTAGTACGATGGTAGCATTATAAGATGATCCCTTACTAAATTTCAAGGTATAAGTGTTCTCCCTGAGTATGCACCGTTGCTACAATTTGTCGTGCCGAGACACCATGTGATGATCGGGTGTGATAAGCTCTACGTTCACATGCAACGGGTGCAAGCTAGTTTTGCACGCGCAGAATACTTAGGTTAAACTTGACGAGCCTAGGATATGCAGATATGGCCCCGGAACACTAAGACCAAAAGGTCGAACATGAATCATATAGTAGATATGATCAACATAGAGATGTTCACCATTGAAAACTACTCCATCTCACATGATGATCGGACATGTTTAGTTGATATGGATCACGTGATCATTTAGATGACTAGAGGGATGTCTATCTAAGTGGTAGTTCTTTAGTAATATGATTAATTGAACTTTAATTTATCATGAACTTAGTCCTGATAGTTTTTTGCATATCTATGTTGTTGTAGATCAATGGCCCATGCTACCGTTCCCTTGAATTTTAATTTGTTCCTAGAGAAAGCTAAGTTGAAAGATGATGGTAGAAATTACACGGACTGGGTCCGTAACTTGAGGATTATCCTCATTGCTGCACAAAAGAATTACGACCTAGAAGCACCACTAGGTGCAAGGCCTGCTGCAGGAGCAACTGCGAATGTTATGAACGTGTGGCAGACTAAAGTTGATGACTACTCGATAGTTCAGTGTGCGATGCTTTGCAGCTTAGAATCGGGACTTCAAAGACGTTTTGGATGTCATGGAGCATATGAGATGTTCCAAGAGTTGAACTTAATATTTCAAGCAAATGCCCGAGTTGAGAGATATGAAGTCTCCAACAAGTTCTATAGCTGCAAAATGGAGGAGAATAGTTCTGTCAGTGAACACATACTCAGAATGCCTGGGTAGCATAACCACTTGACTCAGTTGGGAGTTAATCTTCCTAATGATAGTGTCATTGACAGAGTTCTTCAATCACTGCCACCAAGCTATAAAGGCTTCGTGATGAACTATAATATGCAAGGGATGACGAAAATGATTGTCGAGCTCTTTGCAATGCTAAAGGCTGCGGAGGTAGAAATCAAGAAGGAGCATCAAGTGTTGATGGTTAACAAGACCACTAGTTTCAAGAAAAAGGGCAAAGGGAAGAAGCGGAACTTCAAGAAGAATAGCAAGCAATAGTACAAAAAAAATACACTCCCGTGATGATACGTGTTTGTCACAGTAGGTCGCGTTTTTTGTCATGCATGTACATCCATGACGATTTTATGACAGAATCAAGATAGTCATACATGTGCTGTCATAGAAGTGTTCCATGACATTACCAAAATTATCATCACGGAAGTGTCCACTTCCATGACGATAAATCGCGCGTCACAGAAGTGCTTTCGTCAAGGGTGACCGACACGTGGCATCCACTGTAACAGAACGCCGTTAAGCTATCGGGTCGGGTTTTGGATCCGATAACCCGTTAACAGCCCCGACCAATGGGGATTTTCCACGTGTAAAATCATCATTGGCTGGAGGAAACACGTGTCGGCTCATCGTTGGGACAGATGTCATCCACTCATTGGACAGAAGGCGCCTATGATACGTTGACACATGGCACGGCCCAACAGAGGCCCATTCCTGTGAAAAGGCCGGCCCGTTTGACTTGGTCAAAAGGTGGCGGGCCGGCCCATGGAAAGCCTATTAATGGCCTGTTCGCATATAGCCCATTTACAGCCCACTAACCCAAGGCCCGTTACGCCCTATCCGAATTAGGCCCAATAGCGTCATCTGGGCCATCCAATATGATTGCAGCCCATTTTCACTTTTGGCCCATGTATGGCCCATGACGTCTTTCGGCCCATATGAGGCCCTTTGTAACTATTGGCCCATTAACGGCCCGTGGTGAACTGGCCCGTAATGAACAATGTATCACTTTAAACCCATAAATTGCCCGTGGTGAAACTGGCCCGTAATGAACAGTGTATCACTTTATACCCATTAACGGCCCGTTATTCCATTAGGCCGTTTCCAGCCCAAGTTATCTTTCGGCCTTCTGAGGGCCCATTTGTTGTTGGGCTCATTTGCAACATTCGGTTACTTACGACCCGTTACTGTCATTTTCTGCTTGTGGGCCAAATTCAGCCCGTGGTTACGGTCGGCCCGTTTGTGGTCCATTAATACATTGGGCCGTTTTCATAGCGTCATCAAATATGACCTATTAACGATGGCCCGTTATGGTCGGCCCATGAACGGACGATTCCAACTCTAGCCCATTTGCGGCCATAATGCGGTCTGTTTGGCCCATGTTTGGCCAATCGATCATACGGCCCGTATAAGGCCCATTGATGATACGGCCCACAGAAGGCCCATTGTTTCTACGGCCCATAGAAGGCCCATTGTTTCTATGGCCCGTAGAAGGCCCACTGTTTCTACGGCCAGTAGGAGGCCCAGTGTCACTACAGTAAATATTAGCCCATGGTTATTGTGGCCTAGTTTTAAAAAATAGGTTATTGCAGCCACTAGCTAACCGCGGAAAAAGAACAGCAATGACTACAAGCAAACAAATAAACAAGACCTCAAGGAAATAAATAAGCAAGCAACTAACGCTAGGCCATCACGGCTATTACACATATTACATCCACTGGGCAACAAAGTTCGCCATCAGTGCAAATATAGGGAACAAAGCAGCATATCATATACACTGGTTGTCAAAGTTGGCGACCAGCGCAAATAAACGCCGCAGCAAAACAAATCCAGAACTGAAACCACTTCAGAAGATCTCAAGAAACAATATCCTGGGTACCCATAATGCTGGCAAGATGCTTAGCAAGCTTATTAACTTTCTCTTGTTTGGCGCTTAAATCCTCCAGCGCTTGCTGTTGCACCAGAAAATATGCATCTGAATTCTGCAGGGACTTCCTCAGTCCTTCAGCTTCCTGTCGCAGCACATCTGATCGATGTCTTTCAACTTGAAGTTGAGACTCAAGAAGACGAACTGATTCAGGCAGCGAGTTCGAAGAGCTTGTGCCAGCAGTAGTGGCCAGTAACTCGAACACTACATCAAGACAGGACTTTTGGGTTCCCTCACTGTCGTCAAGATAGTTTTTATCAGCTTTCTTGGAGACCAACAGGGATGTCTCACTATCTTGAACCTTATCTGCATTACTTCCTTTACCATTGGATAACGCGGTACTGTTCTCCAATATTTTGTCCGCATTCTAAAAGAGAAACAAGCAGACACATCACATGTTTACCATGTTGTATATGAAACTCATTTTGGTAAATGAGTTCAGTAGTAAAGTGGACAGGATAACAGCATGAAACAAACATATATCTATGTACCATGGTCACTTTATGGTCTATATCATTCTAGTTTTTGTTGCCAAATCAAGATAGAGACACAGTTCAAATAATATTTGTTCAAGACAAAGCAGAATAGACAGAATATAAGTGTGGGTAACTATAGAGCAATAACAACACTTGTAATGTGCATGACATGAGAACATAACTGTTTATTCAATTGAAACTGAAATCAACATAGAGCAGGTTACAACAGCAAACCAGTTAAAGAAACAGGTTTAAAACATACCTGTTGCGCCATTGGAGTTTCAATTCCATCCTTCAAATTTGAAAATAGTTGGTATGAGTAAATACAGTAATGCAAGAGCAAAGGAGTATGAACCATAGCTACAGAACCTGACCTGAGAACAAATCTTCTTCTCCTTTAAGCGTTGAGTTGGGATTCGGAGTGGTGGTCCTCGTGCTTTGGGCACTGCAGTTCCCTTACTAACTGCTCGTGTTTGGGTGCTCTGTGGTGGAGACGGTGCTGTGTCAACTGGAACTGGGTTACTATCTGCCGGGGTTGGGGTTAGAAGGGGTGTAGCTGGTTCTCTGTCCAACTGGGTAGGGGTACAATCTGCGAGAGTCTGGGTTATGTGTGGTGGATCTGGTCCTTGGGCAAGTACAACCGTGGTTCTATCTGCATCAACTGGTAGCACTATCTTTTCTGAAGACCGTGTTGTTACTCCCTTAGATACTGCCATCACGCTCTCCAATTCAAATGGCTGATAAACAAGAAAAGTAATTGAAAGTATAGACATTGTATGATAGACAGGTGCAATGGATAGTGGGGAATAAAAGAGGGCATGAAATAATTCATATTTATGTTGTCTAACCAAACAGGATAGCATGACACAATTTCACATATATGATGGCTAACTAAACAGGATAGCATGACACAATTTCACATTATGATGGCTAACTAAAAAAGATGGAAAGACATAGTTCAAAATATGAGACTATGTAAACAGGATGACATGACATAACTATATAATGTGTTTATTAAATAGGTTGGCATGCCATAATTCACATACATTCACGGATAGAATGCCATAATTCAAAATATGATGACTGTAAACACTAAACAGGATGAGATGATATAACTATATGATGTCTTTATTAAATGGGTTGCCATGCCATAATTCAGATAGATGATGTGTATGTACTATGTAAACATGATGGCATGATATAATTCAAATATATGATTTATATAGTAAGCAAGTAAGCAGATGGCAATCCATATATGATGTAAAAACTAAGCAATGCAAGACAACATGCATGACATGGGTAATATAACCCTGCCAAGTTTGAGCATAGACCTCAGGGGGGAAATAGGACTGGTCATCAGTCTCTGAATCCTCCTCTGAGGAGCTCTCTGTAACCAGCAAGATGTCTGCTTCAGCAGGTAGCATTGTCTGCTCTGAATACCTTGTTTTCACTCCAGATACTTCCATCACCGCTTCAAATGGCTGATGCACAGGAAGAGTAGTTGAATATACAAACGTTGTCGACAAATGGAACACGTAATACAAAAAAATGATAGCATGATATAATTCACATACATGATGATTGGCTAAACAGCATGGCATTGCATAATTCACATATATAATGCCTTTGCAACAAGATAGCATT
This sequence comes from Triticum aestivum, assembly GCF_018294505.1. NCBI lineage: Eukaryota > Viridiplantae > Streptophyta > Magnoliopsida > Poales > Poaceae > Triticum > Triticum aestivum. The sequence continues at coordinate 382,413,669 of NC_057807.1, forward strand.
GTATAATTCACATATATAATGTCTTGCAACAAGATGGCAATGCATAATTCACATATATGGTAATTAGACACTGAACAGGTGGCATTCACACAAAGCATGTCTAAACTAATCAAATGACATAGCAATGCGAGACACCATACGCACGATATGAGCAACATAACCCTGCCAAGTTAGAGCATACACCTCGGGGGGGGGAATAGGACTGGTCATCTGTCTCTGAATCCTCCTCTGAGGAGCTATCCGTAACCAGCGAGATATGCGCTTCGTCAGATAGCATAGTCTGCTCTGAAGACCTTGTTTTCACTCCAGAATTTGCCATCACCGTGTCAAATGGCTGATGCACACGAAGAGCAGTTGAATGTACTAACATTGTTGACAAATGTAATATGTAACGAAAAAAAGGATGGCCTGATATAATTTACATATAAGATGACTGGCTAAGCAGGATGGCATTGCAAAATTCACATATATGATGCCTGGCTAAACAAGATGGCGTTGCATAATTCACATAAACGATGAATAAACTAAACAGATGGCATTCGCACAAAGGATGTCTAAACTAAGCAGATGACATATTTGATGTATAAAGTAAGCAATGCAAGACACCATATGCATGATATAACCAACATCAGCATGCCAAGTTAGAGCGAAGACCTCAGGGGGTAAATAGGAGTTGTCTTCTCCTTCTGAATCCCCCTCAGAACAGATATCTTCCTCTCGATTACAATCCGAAATGCGTGGAGGGGGGCTGCCTTTGCGCCTACCATGGAGCGACGTCTGCATGAAATTTTATTGCCACGCAAGGCTCGTCTCTTTTGCTCTACATGTTCAGTTCCATTGTTTACAATAACTGTCATGCATAGGAATAAAACATAGTGAGATTATGTAAGGAGTGCATGCAGAAATCCAGAGTGATGGTAGCAACCTGTGGATAGACCCAAAACCAATAATAGCAGGCAGATAATGGCTTCAGTTAAAAAATACAGATAATGGCTTCTTTACTGTTTGTTTCCCACCCAACATGAAACTCATAGTAGACACCGGAGATTAACCAGATAGTAGATAGATACTATTGATAGCGGCCCCGATATGTACCCCACAACCATTTAAAAACTCAAGTTTGACCATTAGTTTGGAGCTGACTCAGAGTCTAATCGGTGAACAGGACGATAAAGTAGCATGTAATATTAAGCGATGCATAACGTAAGCAGACACGAAAGAGTGCGACCTCTCTTGCGGACCCGTGTAGTCCTCGAGGTCATCTGCTCGGTTGATGATGGTAATGCAGTTTTCATGGCTGCCAGCGGCGGGGAAGAAGATCTGAGGCGGCGAAAGACAGTCTGGAGGCCGGATCCCTGCTGTGCTGGACCCTTCTGTCGTTGGAGCAGCTGAGCTGGGGTGGACGACGGCGCAGCAGGAGCGGGACAAACCACGCAAGGTTTTCTTTGACAACTATCTGTAAGAGAAGTAATTCTGTAAGGGCTCGTTTGAATTCGAGGATTCCAACAATGCAGGGATAGGAAATAGACAGGAATAGGATAGGAATGCACGTGCAAAACAGAGAATTTAAAAACACAGGATTTCTGCCAATCTGGGTGTTTGATTCACAACAATTGGAAGATCACAGGATGCAAAGAAGCATGGTGAGATTAAGTCAAACCACAAGAAAATGTACGGTTATAATGCTATTATGCTACTATCTCTTAGTCTTGTGCTTCATGAATAGGAATTTGAAAAGGAGGACAAGTGAAAATTAAAATTCCTACGTTTTTTCTTTCAAGGAGACACTAAAGGAACAAATCCGTGTGCTCAGTGGACAATATATATATAACATGTAGAGTAAAAAAGAGATGCAACAAGTGTACAACCTCTTTGGCGAAGCCATGTCGATCTCAGCGTGATTGGGTTGGCCGGTGAGGATGCTCCGGCTGACTTTGCTGTCAGAGGAGGGGAAGAAGATCTTAGGCGTCTGGAGATGGAGCCCAAGGTACTGCTCCGCTGTGATGGAGGGTTTCGTCGTTGGAGCGGCTCCGGTGAGTTGTACGACCCCGAGGCTGAAGCAGGACAAGAGAGACAACGAACAACATTAACCTGAGTGGAATTCTAATAGCATCTCCAATACATGACGTAAAATACATAACCACAAAGTGCTAGATGTAAAATACATCAGCCGCTCATCTCTGAACTTAACTGTCGAAACTGAACTTAACTGTCGAAACTGAACTTAACTGTCAAAACTAAATTTTGTTGTCGAAACTGAATTTTGTTGTCGAAACTAAACGCACTAGCAAGGTGAGGCTACACATCGGTCGACGGACTTTTTCATCTATGGTCAGTCGATTTTGCAGCCGTTGGATACGAAATCAAGGGCCTGCAGTTCATCTTCAACCTCCACCCCCCTGAGCCACCAGCCACCACCGGCCAAACAGCAGCCCCCCGCCGCCCGCGGCCGGCGGTGCGCCGCCCCACCCGCCTCGAAAACACTCCCCACCACCAGTCTGCCGCCTCCCCAGCCATCCCTCTAGGCCCCCCCGTGCCGAGCTTTTCCTCCGGCGATCCCCACGCCACCGCCGCGCCGATGCCCTGCCACCGCCGGTGACCACCGCCCCCATCCTGAACCCAATATAGATAGTGGGGTACCTCTCCGGTGAGCCCCCCTCCCCGCTGCGGCTGGTTCTTCCTTCACCCCGGCGAGCCCTCCCCCTGAAAATTGACTGACCCAAAAGTCGATTCAGTCGATTGAAGTGTAGCTAAATCAGAGTAGCATCGCAAGCAAGAGCAAGAGCGAGAGCAGCAGCGCGAGCAAGAGAAATAGCAAGAGCAGACCAGGCAGGGGACCGAGAGCAAGAGCAGAGCAGCAGTGTGAGCGAGAGCTAAAGCAGCAGCAGCTCCTACTAATGTGGACGTCGCCGCCGAGGGAGCGACACCGTGGAGGAAGTGGCCGGCGACGCCGCCGTGGATGGAGCCGCACCGTGTCGGCTCGGGACCGAGCGCCAGCAGCACCATGAGATCGAAACAAGAAGAAAATGCGGCGATTACTGTACAACCTCTTTGGTGGTGCCGATTAGGCCGCATCTTCATCCGAGGAAATGGTGATGATGATGCTCTTTCGGTGGTGCAGGTGAAGACGGCGGTGTGGGAATGGAGGTGGCGCGAAAGACGAGGGGAACATCGGGGCAGCTCCTTGGAGGTGGAGGACGGGGTGGCTGAACCGGCGAGACGATGAGATCGATGACGGATCCTCATCTGGTACGATGGATGAGGGACGTCGAGGTGTTTCTGTGGACAACGTCGTCGGGGAAGAGGCTCCGGCTGGGTGGCGGGCGGAGCAGGGTGTGGGGTTTCATCGTGGGTTTTCGCGGCCTCGGTGTACGAATGGGTGGGCGGATGGGATGGTAGTGGGGAACCATGGCTTAGAGACGCGCTTGTCCGAAATGTGGGGTAAGTTACAAAAGTACCCCCACCGATTTGAGGCGGTTCTTTCGGTTCAGGGGTACCACGGGCATTTCGTGTGTCGGGATTTCACAGGAGGTGGGAGTTTTTGCGCGCGTTGTAATTTCGGAATAGCAAGGCGCGGGTTGAGATGGAGGGAGTTGTCGGAGCACAACGAGACAAAGATATATCTTAAATATTTCGGGCTAACAAGGCGCGGGTTGAAATTTCCGGACTAGCCTAACGTGTACTGTACCAAATCAATGCGCACTACAAATGTCATTCAAAACTTTGAATTCATGTTATGTTCAATTAAAATATTTCGCTACGTGTATAATGCATGCAACCTACTACTCAAATGAACGTTTTAGTGCATTCCAAACGTATATACTACCGCTTCAATATGAACTAAATTTGAATTCGTTTCTCTATTTGAATAAGATCTACAGTAATGATTGTTGTGAAGTCAAAGCATTTGAATTCGTTTCTCTGTTTTAATAAGATCTACAATCATCATTATTGTCAAGTTAAACCATCGTTTGTGTATTATCTTCACAGCACACCACATGATTAGTCTCGAGTTACATATGAACTATGTGTACTATATGAACTCGAACTAGATTTTTTGAATCCACTTTATTTTGATTTCAAATCACATTACATTTCTAGCTCTAGCTAGATCTTCATAATCTAAACCATGTCTCATATGTATAATGTGTTTATCACATTATGTATGGTGCCCCGCCCCCTACGCCTACAAGTATTTAGATGTGAGTTGCAAACACCACACATTACCACAAATTCAAATAAAATGTGAGAATGTTCGATATATAGTATTGTTTAGATTGTTCGATATTTAGTTGTAAGCTGCAAACGCCACACATTATCACAAATTCAAATAAAATGTGAGATTGTTTGATGTATAGTATGGTTTAGATTGTTCGGCATTTAGCTGTGAGTTGCAAACGCCATGCATTATCACATTATGGTATAACATGTGCACAGCACGTGTATCACCGCTATATTCATGCATGCAATGTTTAAAACACTATGATCTCCTATTCAAATATATGAATCCGCTTTCATATCAAATTATGATCTTTGTTAGTCTCTTACACCCACACAATCCTCTAACCTTTGTAGCTACCACTAACTTTCTCTCGTGCATGCACACGCCCTCCTCGCCCTCCCCTCCCTCGGCATTCTATCCACCGGGCACATTCATTTTTTTAGGTCGTTCTCCCAGAGTCTCCACAACTCCTTTCCGACACACACCGATCTATAAACCTCTCCAGCGATGCCTGCCTACAACATACACACACACCTTCAATCTCCTCCTTTATGTGTCCTTGCCTCGTGTCTCTCATACGGTCAGACACACGTGTAAACTCTCGCCCCTCTTTTCATCGATCTCACAACCGCACACTCCTCCCCCTATCTAGCTGGTAGTTGGGCCTCTCGCACCACCTCCTAGCTCCATTATCTCTGTCTATCTGTCTCGCCTGGCCTTATTTGCCTCTAACAAATGGACATACACCGACCGATCTCTCGCTATACATATAGCTAGCTAGGTCCTTATAACTTGTTTTTACCCACACGTCGATTGATCTACCTCATTAGTTGTGTCTCTCCCTTCCTCCGACAAACAACAAGTGATCTACCGATCTAGTTAGGTTTGCTTACCAAACACATGGTTCCCCTTCATCATCCATGGATGCGTCCCGATTGATCTATCACGCACAGGCACACACGGAAACACATCCCCACTCTTATTGATAACATTGCAGTTCCACCCTCAGTTTGTCTAGTAGGCCTCTCCCACCATCTCCGAGAAGCAACTCCATCACCCATCCAGCACTCTAACCCTCTCCCTCCCTCTCCCTCCCTCTCTCTCATCTCTCTCTCTGTCCCATCATATTTCCCGTCATTCAGTTATGTATGGATGTCGACCGATCTCCCTCAAGACATAGCTGAGTCTCTCCTTCTCAACACATATACGAGTCGTTCTACCTCTATAGTTAGGCCTCTGCCTACCCCTCCCCCACCCCCTCCCCCCCCACACACACCGATACATCGAGCGCTCTAGTCATGTCTCCCTGCCACACACAAACTTGACATGTGCCCTCTAACGTTCCGGTAGGCCAGTCGCCCTATATCTTTGACTTGCAAACACACACAATTTTTATGGCTCTCTTCATCGATCTCGCACCCACCCACTTGATCCTCTCTTTGACTCTATCGATAGCTATGACCCCTCCCTCTCTTCTCGTGGATTGCCCGACCCTCTATGTATGATATGGATAGGCCTCCATTTCACACACATTGCATGCAAAATTTTGTTTGAGATGTCATCGACACATATTCCCACAAATAATTCATGAAATCAACCACCCACCCCACCCCCACCCAAAACAAAAAACACTCACGAACGCGGTTTGTATCTCTCACACACACCCACGTAGGTGGGGGACATGCACGAAGAGAAGAGGTGCATGCACGGCGCACATACTCCCGTCTCTTTCCCAACCACACCCGCGCGGGTACACGGTGGAGCTCGATTCTGTACGGAAAAGGCAGCCCACGTGGTAATTTGGCACATGTACTAGTTGTCCACTTGGTGGAGGGAGGATCGTCTACCACGGGTGAACAAACAAATTGCGACTTGACGTGTTATGTTAAAAAAAGAGGCAAACCATGTGGGGCCTACCTTAGAGGAAAGGCTCTATACACTGGAGTACTTTTAATGTGTCCTGTCAACTCGCAGAACAAGGAGAAGCTTGCTTAGTACGCCATCTCCCCCGCCCACGGGCACGGTGGCTCGTAGGATGAGGTGAAGCTTGCTCCGCCTTACGCCCGCTCCCTCACCCATGCGCGCGGTGGCTCGCAGGACGAGGAGAAAAATTTACTACTCCCTCCGTTTACTCCTCGTCCCTACTACCTTGGTTATAGAGATTATATCATATTGTTTGAAATATATATGTCCTTTAGTAGATTTCAATATGAACTACTAGTAAATACTCCAAACACTGATGTATATAGACGTATTTTAGAGTGTAGATTCACTCATTTTGCTCCGTATGTAGCACTCTCCCTCGCCCCTCGACCCTCGCCCATGTGGTGGACGTGCAGCAATTCATTCGGTCTCATATAGCCAGAACGATATATATTGCACTACCATTATTGCTCGACTTCCCGAAGAGGCGAAGAGCCAATTTCAAGGTTAATATTTTGGAGATGCCAAGCGCAGGGTTATAGGAGAATGAGTAGTAGGTGCCGCGTCATTTATAAATAAAGTTTTTTTTTCTTCAGTGGCATGTGATGGGGAACGTAGTAATTTCAAAATTTTCCTACGCACATGCAAGATCATGGTGATGCATAGCAACGAGAGGGGAGAGTGTTGTCCACGTACCCTCGTAGACCGAAAGCGGAAGCGTTAGCACAACGCGGTTGATGTAGTCGTACGTTTTCACGATCCAACCGATCAAGTACCAAACGTACGGCACCTCCGAGTTCAGCACACGTTCAGCCCGATGACGTCCCTCGAACTTCGATCCAGCCGAGCTTTGAGGGAGAGTTCCGTCAGCACGACGGCGTGGTGATGATGATGATGTTCCACCGATGCAGGGCTTCACCTAAGCACCACTACAATATTATCGAGGTGGATTATGATGGATGGGGCACCGCACACGGCTAAGAGATCCAAGGGATCAATTGTTGTGTCTCCAAGGGGTGCCCCCCTCCCCGTATATAAAGGAGTGGAGGAGGGGGAGGGCCGGCCCTCTCTCTATGGCGTGCCCTAGGGGAATCCTACTCCCACCGGGAGTAGGATTCCCCCTTTTCTAGTATAACTAGGAGCCCTTCCAAGTAGAAGGAGTAGGAGAGAAGGGAAGGGAAGGGAGAAGGAGAAGGGAGAAGGAGAAGGACGGAAGGGGGCGCCCCCCTCCCTAGTCATTAGGACTAGTCCATGGGGAGGGGTGCGGCCACCCTTTGGGGCCTTTCTCTCCTTTCCCGTATGGCCCATTAAGGCCCAATACGAATTCCCGTAACACTCCGGTACTCCGAAAAATACCCGAATCACTCGGAACCTTTCCAAAGTCCGAATATAGTCGTCCAATATATCGATCTTTACGTCTCGACCATTTCGAGACTCTTCGTCATGTCTCCGATCTCATCCGGGACTCCGAACTCCTTCGGTACATCAAAACTCATAAACTCATAATAAGAATGTCATCGAAACCTTAAGCATGCGGACCCTACGGGTTCGAGAACTATGTAGACATGACCGACACATGTTTCCGGTCAATAACCAATAGCGGAACCTGGATGCTCATATTGGCTCCCACATATTCTACGAAGATCTTTATCGGTCAAACCGCATAACAACATATGTTATTCCCTTTGTCATCGGTATGTTACTTGCCCAAGATTCGATCGTTGGTATCCCAATACCTTGTTCAATCTCGTTACCGGCAAGTCTCTTTACTTGTTATGTAATGCATCATCCCGCAACTAACTCATTAGTCACATTGCTTGCAAGGCTTATAGTGAGGTGCATTACCGAGAGGGCCCAGACATACCTCTCTGACAATCGGAGTGACAAATCCTAATGTCAAAATACGCCAACCCAACATGTACCTTCGGAGACACCTGTAGAGCTCCTTTATAATCACCCAGTTACATTGTGACGTTTGGTAGCACACAAAGTGTTCCTCCGGTAAATGGGAGTTGCATAATCTCATAGTTGTAGGAACATGTATAAGTCATGAAGAAAGCAATAGCAACATACTAAACGATCAAGTGCTAAGCTAATGGAATGGGTCAAGACAATCACATTATTCTCCTAATGATGTGATCCCGTTAATCAAATGACAACTCATGTCTATGGTTAGGAAACTTAACCATCCTTGATTAACGAGCTAGTCAAGTAGAGGCATACTAGTGACACTATGTTTGTCTATGTATTCACACATGTATTATGTTTCCGGTTAATACAATTCTAGCATGAATAATAAACATTTATCATGAAATAAGGAAATAAATAATAACTTTATTATTGCCTCTAGGGCATATTTCCTTTAGTCTCCCACTTGCACTAGAGTCAATAATCTAGTTCACATTGCCATGTGATTTAACACCAATATTCACATATGTATGTGATTAATACCCATAGTTCACATTGTCATGTGGTCAACACCCAAAAGATTTACTAAAGTCAATAATCTAGTTCACATCGCTATGTGATTAACACCCAAAGAGTACTAAGGTATGATCATGTTTTGCTTGTGAGAGAAGTTTAGTCTACGGGCCTGTCACATTCAGAGCCGTATGTATTTTGCAAATATTCTATGTCTACAATGCTCTGCACGGAGCTACTCTAGCTAATTGCTCCCATTTTCATTTTGTATCCAGATTAAGACTTAGAGTCATCTGGATCAGTGCCAAAACATGTATCGACGTAACCCTTTACGACGAACCTTTTGTCACCTCCATAATCGAGAAACATATCCTTATTCCACTAAGGATAATTTTGACCGCTGGCCAGTGATCTACTCCTAGATCAAAATTGTACTCCCTTGCCAAAATCAGTGTAGGTATACAATAGATCTGGTACATGGCATACTTTATAGAACCTATGGCCAAGGCATAGGGAATGACTTTCATTCTCTTTCTATCTTCTGCCGTGGTCGGGCTTTGAGTCTTACTCAATTTCACACCTTGTAACACAGCAAGAACTCTTTCTTTGACTGTTCCATTTTGAACTACTTCAAAATCTTGTCAAGGTATGCATTCATTGAAAAACTTATCAAGCGTCTTGATCTATCTCTATAGATCTTGATGCTCAATATGTAAGCAGCTTCACCGAGGTCTTTCTTTGAAAAACTCCTTTCAAACACTCATTTATGCTTTGCAGAATAATTCTACATTATTTCCGATCAACAATATGTCATTCACATATACTTATCAGAAATGATGTAGTGCTCCCACTCACTTTCTTGTAAATACAGGCTTCGCCGCAAGTTTGTATTAAAACTATATGCTTTGATCAACTTATCAAAGCGTATATTCCAACTCCGAGATGCTTGCACCAGTCCATAGATGGATCGCTTGAGCTTGCATATTTTGTTAGCACCTTTAGGATTGACAAAACCTTATGGTTGTATCATATACAACTCTTATTTAATAAATCCATTAAGGATTGAAGTTTTGTTTATCCATTTGCTAGATTTCATAAAATGCGGCAATTTGCTAACATGATTCGGACAGACTTTTAAGCATCGATACGAGTGAGAAAATCTCATTGTATTCAACACCTTGAACTTGTCGAAAACTTTTTGCGACAATTCGAGCTTTGTAGATAGTAACACTACTATCAATGTCCGTCTTCCTCTTGAAGATCCATTTATTTTCTATGGATTGCCGATCATCGGGCAAGTCCACGAAAGTCCACACTTTGTTCTCATACATGGATCCTGTCTCAGATTTCATGGTCTCCAGCCATTTCGCGGAATCTGGGCTCATCATCGCTTCCTCATAGTTCGTAGGTTCATCATGGTCTAGTAACATGACTTCCAGAACAGGATTACCGTACCACTCTGGTGCGGGCCGTACTCTGGAAGACCTACGAGGTTCTGTAATAGCTTGATCTGAAGTTTCATGATCATCATCATTAGCTTCCTCACTAATTGGTGTAGGAATCACTGGAACTGATTTCAGCGATGAACTATTTTCCAATTCAGGAGAAGGTACTATTACCTTATCAAGTTCTACTTTTCTCCCACTCACTTCTTTCGAGAGAAACTCCTTCTCTAGAAAGGATCCATCTTAGCAACGAATATCTTGCTTTCGGATCTGTGATAGAAGGTGTACCCAATAGTTTACTTTGGGTATTCCATGAAGACGCACTTCTCCGATTTGGGTTCAAGCTTATCAGGTTGAAACTTTTTCACATAAGCATCGCAGTCCCAAACTTTAAGAAACGACAACTTTGGTTTCTTGCCAAACCACAGTTCATAAGGCGTCGTCTCAAACGAATTTTGATGGTGCCCTATTTAAAGTGAATGCAACTGTCTCTAATGCATAACCCCAAAACGATAGTGGTAAATCGGTAAGATACATCATAGATTGCACCATATCCAATAAAGTGTGGTTATGACGTTCGGACACACCATTACGCTGTGGTGTTCCATGTGGCGTGAGCCGTGAAACTATTCCACATTGTTTTATATGAAGGCCAAACTCGTAACTCAAATATTCTCCTCCACGATCAGATCGTAGAAACTTTATTTTCTTGTTATGATGATTCTCCACTTCACTCTGAAATTCTTTGAACTTTTCAAATGTTTCAGACTTGTGTTTCATTAAGTAGATATACCCATATCTGCTCAAATCATCTATGAAGGTCAAAAAATAACGATACTTGCCACGAGCATCAACACTCATTGGATCGCATACATCGGTATGTATTATTTCCAATAAGTCAGTAGCTCGCTCCATTGTTTCGGAGAACGAAGTTTTAGTCATCTTGCCCATAAGGCATGGTTCGCAAGCATCAAGTGATTCCAAGATCCCATCAGCATGGAGTTTCTTCATGCGCTTTACAGCAATATGACCTAAATGGCAGTGCCACAAATAAGTTGCACTATCATTATTAACTTTGCATCTTTTGGCTTCAATATCATAAATATGTGTATCACTACGAGATCCAACAAACCATTTTCGTTGGTGTGTATGACCATAGAAGGTTTTATTTATGTAAACAGAACAACAATTATTCTCTGACTTTAAATGAATAATCGTATTGCAATAAACATGATCAAATCATATTCATGCTCAACGCAAACGCCAAATAACATTTATTTAGGTTTAACACTAATCCCGAAAGTATAGGGAGTGTGCGATGATGATCATATCAATCTTGGAACCACTTCCAACACACATCGTCACTTCATCCTCAACTAGTCTTTGTTCATTCTGTAACTCCTGTTTCTAGTTACTAATTTCTAGCAACCGAATAAGTATCAAATACTCAGGAGCTACTATAAACACTAGTACGGTACACATATATAACCTGTATATCAAATATACCCTTGTTCACCCTGCCATCCTTCTCATCCACCAAATATTCAGGGTATTTCCGTTTCCAGTGACCATTTCCTTTGCAGTGTAAGCACTCAGTTTCAGGCTTTGGTTCAGCTTTGGGCTTCTTCGTGGGAGTGACAACTTGCTTGTCATTCTACTTGAAGTTTCCCTTCTTTCCCTTTGCCCTTTTCTTGAAACTAGTGATCTTGTCAGCCATCAACACTTGATGCTCTTTCTTGATTTCTACCCTCGTCAATTTCAACATCACGAAGAGCTCAGGAATCGTTTTCGTCATCCCTTGGATACTATAGTTCATCACAAAGTTCTACTAACTTGGTGATGGTGACTAGAGAACTCTGTCAATCACTATCTTATCTGGAAGATTAACTCCCACTTGATTCAAGCGATTGTAGTACCCAGACAATCTGAGCACATGCTCACTAGTTGAGCGATTCTCCTCCATCTTTTAGCCATAGAACTTGTTGGAGACTTCATATCTCTCAACTCGGGTATTTGCTTGAAATATTAACTTCAATTCCTGGAACATCTCATATGGTCCATGACGTTCAAAATGTCTTTGAAGTCCCAATTCTGAGCCGTTAAGCATGGTTCACTAAACTATCAAGTAGTCATCATATTGAGCTAGCCAAACGTTCATAACGTCTGCATCTGCTCAAGCAATAGGTCTATTACCTAGCGGTGCATTAAGGACATAATTCTTCTGTGCAGCAATGAGGATAAACCTCAGTGAATCCAATCCGCATCATTGCTACTAACATCTTTCAATACAATTTTCTCTAGGAACATATCAAAATAAACATATGAAAGCAACAACGCAAGCTATTGATCTACAACATAATTTGCAAAATACTACCAGGACTAAGTTCATGATAAATTTAAGTTCAATTAATCATATTACTTAAGAACTCCCACTTAGGCAGACATCTCTCTAGTCATCGAAGTGATCACGTGATCCAAATCAACTAAACCATATCCGATCATCACGTGAGATGGAGTAGTTTTCAATGGTGAACATCACTATGTTGATCATATCTACTATATGATTCACGCTCGACCTTTCGGTCTTCGTGTTCCGAGGCCATATCTGTATATGCTAGGCTCGTCAAGTTTAACCTGAGTATTCCGCGTGTGCAACTATTTTCCACCCGTTGTATTTGAACGTAGAGCCTATCACACCCGATCATCACGTGGTGTCTCAGCACGAAGAACTTTCGCAACGGTGCATACTCAGGGAGAACACTTCTTGATAATTAGTGAGAGATCATCTTATAATGCTACCGTCAATCAAAGCAAAATAAGATGCATAAAGGATAAACATCACATGCAATCAATATAAGTGATATGATATGGCCATCATAATCTTGTGCTTGTGATCTCCATCTCCGAAGCACGTTGTGATCACCATCATCACCGACGCGACACCTTGATCTCCATCGTAGCATTGTTGTCATTATGCCATCTATTGCTTCTACAACTATCGCTACCGCTTAGTGATAAAGTAAAGCAATTACAGGGTGTTTGCATTTCATACGATAAAGCGACAACCATATGGCTCCTGCCAGTTGCCGATAACTCAGTTACAAAACATGATCATCTCATACAATAAAATATAGCATCACGTCTTGACCATATCACATCACAACATGCCCTGCAAAAACAAGTTAGACGTCGTCTACTTTGTTGTTGCAAATTTTACGTGGCTGCTACGGGCTGAGCAAGAACCATTCTTACCTACGCATAAAAACCACAACGATAGTTCATCAAGTTAGTGTTGTTTTAACCTTCGCAAGGACCGGACGTAGCCACACTCGGTTCAACTAAAGTTGGAGAAACAGACACCCGCTAGTCACCTGTGTGCAAAGCACGGCGGTAAAACCAGTCTCGCGTAAGCGTACGCGTAATGTCGGTCCGGGCCGCTTCATTCAACAATACCGCCGAACCAAAGTATGACATGCTGGTAAGCAGTATGACTTGTATCGCCCACAACTCACTTGTGTTCTACTAGTGCATATAACATCTACGCATAAAACCAGGCTCGGATGCCACTGTTGGGGAACATAGTAATTTCAAAATTTTCCTACGCACACGCAAGATCATGGTGATGCATAGCAACGAGAGGGGAGAGTGTTGTCCACGTACCCTAGTAGATCGAAAGTGGAAGCGTTAGCACAACGCGGTTGATGTAGTCGTATGTCTTCACGATCCAACCGATCAAGTACCAAACGTACGGCACCTCCGAGTTCAGCACACGTTCAGCCCGATGACGTCCCTCGAACTCTGATCCAGCCGAGCTTTGAGGGAGAGTTCCGTCAGCATGATGGCGTGGTGACGATGATGATGTTCTACTGACACAGGGCTTCGTCTAAGAACCGCTACGATATTATCGAGGTGGATTATGGTGGAGGGGGGCACCGCACACAGCTAAGAGATCCAAGGGATCAATTGTTGTGTCTCCAAGGGGTGCCCCCCTCCCCGTATATAAAGGAGTGGAGGAAGGGGAGGGCCGGCCCTCTCTCTATGGCGTGCCCTAGGGGAATCCTACTCCCACCGGGAGTAGGATTCCCTCTTTCCTAGTAGAACTAGGAGCCCTTTCAAGTAGAAGGGGTAGGAGAGAAGGAAAGGGAAGGGAGAAGGAGAAGGAAGGAAGTGGGCGCCCCTCTCCCTAGTCCAATTCAGACTAGTCCATGGGGAGGGGTGCGACCACCCTTTGGGGCCTTTCTCTCCTTTCCCGTATGGCCCATTAAGGCCCAATACGAATTCCCATAACTCTCCGGTACTTCGAAAAATAGCCGAATCACTCGGAACCTTTCCGAAGTCTGAATATAGTCGTCCAATATATCGATCTTTATGTCCTGAACATTTCGAGACTCCTCATCATGTCCCCGGTCTCATACGGGACTCCAAACTCCTTTGGTACATCAAAACTCATAAACTCATAATAAAACTGTCATCGAAACCTTAAGCGTGCGGACCCTACGGGTTCGATAACTATGTAGACATGACCGAAACACGTTTCCGGTCAATAACCAATAGCGGAACCTGGATGCTCCTATTGGCTCCCACATATTCTACGAAGATCTTTATCGGTTAAACCACATAACAACATACGTTGTTCCCTTTGTCATCGGTATGTTACTTGCCTAAGATTCGATCGTCGATATCCCAATACCTAGTTCAATCTCGTTACCGGCAAGTCTCTTTACTCGTTATGTAATGCGTCATCCCGCAACTAACTCATTAGTCACATTGTTTGCAAGGCTTATAGTGATGTGCATTACCGAGAGGGCCCAGAGATACCTATCCGACAATCGAAGTGACAAATCCTAATCTCAAAATACGTCAACCCAACATGTACCTTCGGAGAAACCTGTAGAGCTCCTTTATAATTACCCAGTTACATTGTGACGTTTGGTAGCACACAAAGTGTTCCTCCGGTAAACGGGAGTTGCATAATCTCATAGTTGTAGGAACATGTATAAGTCATGAAAAAAGCAATAGCAACATACTAAACGATCAAGTGCTAAGCTAACGGAATGGGTCAAGACAATCACATCATTCTCCTAATGATGTGATCCCGTTAATCAAATGACAACTCATGTCTATGGTTAAGAAACTTAACCATCTTTGATTAACGAGCTAGTCAAGTAGAGGCATACTAGTGACACTATGTTTGTCTGTGTATTCACACATGTATTATGTTTCCGGTTAATACAATTCTAGCATGAATAATAAACATTTATCATGAAATAAGGAAATAAATAATAACTTTATTATTGCCTCTAGGGCATATTTCCTTCAGCACGTACGCAATGTGATAGGTTCATATGGAGAGAAAAGGAAACCGCTCCACTATAGTCAGGACGGGCTAGCCTACACGGTTGCTTGCTGGGGTTGCTCTCTTCACACTCTCGCGCACAAAACGACTGTGGCCACATCTCTAACATCCCGCCGGATCACGCCCGCTTGGGGAAGGGGTGGATGCTTAGTGCAGATGCGGTGGCCGTCACCGATGGCGAAAACCCACTGTCGGCACGTCCCAATCAGGGGTCCCCGTCGTTCTCTCTCACAAAGCTGGTGAGGTTGCCTTTGTCCCTTTCTCACTACCGCGATGTGGGCAGTTGCCGCCTCCCGCCGCCCTCCTCAAGGTTGAGCTACGTCCCTCAGGTACAACTCCCTTTACAGCCGGCTTGCACCACTGCTCCAGCTGCCCACATCACTCCCTGTGGATATTTCTCTACTTCTTTGCCCTGCACATACCTCTACTGGCTTCTACGTACTGTATTTGTGATGAGTTTATGTCTCATCAACTAGTCCCAGTAATCTTATTCTAATCACGCTTCTTCAATTTCTTTGCCACAGGTGCTCATCTCAATTTTGGTGAAACTGCACAAAATGATCCGATGGTAAAAAGGTTGCAAACTTCATTTATTAGGAAGCTCGAACGTTGCCAGCAAATTGAAGCCTGGTCAGGGTTCACGGTTCAAGGGCTAAGGACTGCATGGATCTTTTTTCTTTAGCTGCCTCTGTTCCAAAATAAGTGTCAACTTTAGTAGTAGTACAACTTTGTACTAAAGTTTGCACAAAGTTGAGACACTTATTTTGGAATTGAGGGAGTACATATTTGCTATGATCTGTCAATCATTGAGATGCAATAGCATGCATGTTAGTCTCCTTTGTATTTGATGAAATGTTGCAACGGGCAACCTTGGACGCAAGATACATGTAACAGAAGCTGGAAGCTTCATAGCATTGTACAAATTTATCTCGCTGATAAATTACAGTATGTACTATACTAGTACTTCCTCCATTCCTAAATATAAGTCTTTGTAGAGATTTCACCATGAACCACATGTGGATGTATATAGATGCATTTTAAGTGTAGATTCATTCATTTTGTTCCGTATGTAGTTCACCTAGTGGAATCTCTACAAAGACTTATCTACTAGTAATAGCTAGCCCCTACTACTAGGAATTCTCTATCCTCTCCTTGAGCCACATCATCAAAATTGATGTAGCCGTTAGATGAAGTAAATCAGTCCATAATAGTCGTCTGATCTAGATGTTGAGAGGCTCCACACTAAGCCACATGCAAGCATGCAGAAATACCGTGGCACATGCATGTGAGTGGGTTTTAAATCACATCAACATGTCTGCATGCAAGCATGCACCGGTAGCATGCATGTAAGTGAGATTTTAAGTCCCATTAACATGTCAAAAAGAAAAATATAATCCCATTATGCAGTAGGACTTGGCTGACATTTTTTCCTTACCTAGGATGATCTAAATGATGATGGGAGTTCATTTAGTTTGGCTACCACATTTGTCATGCGGTTATAGAGTTTTGTTTAGTTCTATGAAATCGATAATTTTGCGCAGAGAGATATACCGCTGTTCCGCAGCAACGCGCAGGGACTCATCTAGTATTATTTAGGAACGGAGGGAGTACTATGTAAAGAGTTAGGTGTCGCATGGTGATAGTGTGAGGTGGGCCACGTAATCACTGAGCCTGCGTGTTTTCACTGCTCTTGCACGCCTCCATTGTAAGAATGGAGAAAATTGTAATCTAGTAGTAGTAGTAGTACCTCCTTTCGCCGAAAGCGTGGGACATCCAGCAGTCCTACCACCTCAGTAATAAAGACCAATGAGCCGTCAAATCACATAGACCCAGCAGTAAGTTGGATGGATGAAGCAACCATCACTCTTGCGCCAGTGAGAGGTCGCGTCCTCTCTACCCGGGCATGAATGCGGCACCGATTCTTTGGAGCGGCACTGACCATTTCGGGCGGGAAGCGCGCGCGGGCGATGGAGGGGCTTTGGGTGGGCCAGGCTGGTCAGGAGCGGGCATGGCAGTTGTCCGCTTGTCCCTACCGGACACGCCTGGAAACAAGAGGATGTACCGACTCTCGCGGCTAAAATCGTACAATACACACCATCTCTCTGTAGGAGTAGGTCGATCTGTCGCTCTCTCTAACACACACATGCTGTTAAAACACACACACACACACACGCACACACACATGCACCTTGGTCCCGTTGCACCTTCTAACATGACTTATTACACCTAGACGGAGGGAGTAGTAAGTCTACTAGATACGGTGGCACACTGACTTAAGTCGAATACAAGTGCCCAAAATTTGTGTGCATGTTATAATAAGGATTCACTTAAAATAGTATGTGAGCGAACAGAGGGATCAATTGGACAGTGTTCCCGAGTAGTAGCGAGATGTGTGAGGTAAAATACACCGCTGGCGCTTTTAATTTTTCTTATTAATTTGTTTGTTTCACCCTCTGACTGGTGGGACCTAACGTACTACGTGGAGAGAGGTAAGGTGACTAAGGCTGCATTATTTCTGCACCACTGTGGATAGTCTTACCACCAAAGCCACATGACACGATTATGATTGAAATCCCAACGACTCCCACGCACACAAAAAAAACACGACATGCTTGTCACATGAATGCAGGAATGTATAAAAGGTTATTTTCCTCTTGTTGAACATAACGGGAGGGTTGTGTAGCTGGTTAGCCTGTTCGCTCATCAAAACTTGAGGTCTCGGGTTCGATAACTACACTTGAGCATAATTTGTGCCAGGAGGATTCTTTGACTGGTCAAAATGTTTTCTAGGGTTTGCATGCTTCACACTCTCTCTCAAGTATATATATACACGCTGGAGCCTCAACGCTTGTAGTTGCTCTCTTCACACTCTCTCGTCCTCTCCCGCTGGAGCCTCAGCGCTTGTAGTTGCTCTCTTCACACTCTCTCGCCCTCTCCAGATCTAAACAAGACTTCGTTGGCCTCTCTCTCCCCTCACTGCTGCTCAAAGAGCCGTCAGGATCCGTCCGTCGGGAAGGGAAGGAGGCTTAACGCTGTCCCCGTCGGCGAGGGAGGGAATCCACTACCGGCGCAGCTGTTCACTTTCCACCCAGCGGCGGGGCCTCCGATCCCTTCTTCTTCGCCGTCGTCCCGTCGCCACCGAACCACGCCCCAAGAACCTTAAGGTATAATTTACTTACTCCACATGCATTGCTCTAGCTGCATGTATACCATGAATCTAGGACGTGGTTCAAAGAGGAAAGGAGTGGGAAAATTTGTATATAGCATGAATCAAGGACGTGGTTCAAAGAGGAAATGAAGGGGAAAAGTAGTATAGCATGAATCTAGGACGTGGTTCAAAGAGGAAAGGAATGGGGGAAAGTAGTGGGGAAAGTTGTATCACAGAAATCTAGGATGTGGTTCAAAGAGGAAAGGAAGGGGCGAAAGTACTAGTTCAAAAAGGAAAGGAAGGGACAAGGCTATAGAGTTTGAGCAGGACTAGATTTGCTGCGCTCACATAGGAAAAGGTGTCTAAAGATAACAAAACTGGGACCAACACAAATATGCTCCTTGGTTGTTTGTTTTTTGTTGCAACAGACTGTGCATGACCACAATACATCGGTAGATGCACATGGTGCTGGTGCGTCCACTGTCCCGTGCAACTCATTAGCTGTTGTTAATCCAAGGCCCTTGTCGGTGTCAAAACCGGCGAATCTCGGGTAGGGGGTCCCGAACTGTGCGTCTAGGCGGATGGTAACAGGAGACAAGGGACACAATGTTTTACCCAGGTTCGGGCCCTCTTGATGGAGGTAAAACCCTACGTCCTGCTTGATTGATATTGATATTGTGGATGTTTACAAGAGTGGATCTACCACGAGATCAAGGAGGCTAAACCCTAGAATCTAGCCTATGGTATGATTGTAATGGTTGTTGTTGTGTCCTACAGACTAGAGCCATCCGGTTTATATAGACACCGGAGAGGGCTAGGGTTACATAGAGTCTGTTACAATGGTAGGAGATCTACGTATCCGTATCGCCAAGCTTGCCTTCCACGCCAAGGAAAGTCCCATCCGAACACGGGACGAAGTCTTCAATCTTGTATCTTCATAGTCTTGGAGTCCGGTCGATGATGATAGTCCGGCCGATGATAGTTCGGCTGATGATGGTAGTCCGGCTATTCGGACACCCCCTAATCCAGGACTCCCTCAGTAGCCCCTGAACCAGGCTTCAATGACGATAAGTCCAGCGTGTATATTGCTTGGCATTGCAAGGCGGGTTCCTCCTCCGAATGATAGAAGATTGTGAACACCAGGATAGTGTCCGGCTCTGCAAAATAAATTCCACATTCCACCGTAGAGAGAATAATATATACACAAGTTCAATCTGCTGACGTTTTTTTTTTTGCGGCATGACGTCACGCCACTACCAAGCCATTACTTGAATCGTTTTTTACTCTACCACCTCAGCGCATTTAGCGAAGCGGTTTCCTTGGCACGTCTTGTCGAAGCAGAGATCGTGTTCCCCCTTAATCCGGGATTCTCATCAATACGGACGTGGGTAACCCAACTACGCCCGTCGCCACGCCCCCTCTATCGAAGGCGAGTCCCAAACGGTCACGGAGACGTCTCTTGGTATTCTCCCTCTTTATAACGGGACCAAGGCTCATTTCTTTTCTTCAATCCTCCATCGAATCCTCTCCCCGCTCCAAGTTCCAGCACCTAGAGCTCCAGATTCGAGCGCTTCGGAATTTCAACGATGTCCGGTTCCGACCTCCAGGGCTGGTGGATGTGACGGAGGAGGACGTGCTAAAGCTGCGGGAGGCCAAGTACCTGGCTTATGAGATTTCGCACAGGTTGCCTGCCGAAGGGCAGGCCATCCCCACCCCCGAGCCCGGCGAGTATGTCATTTTTGTATCCCACCTCCGTCGGGGTTTAGGCTTCCTGATGGATCCTTTTGTGAGAGGGCTCATGTTTTACTATGGGTTGGAATTCCACGATTTGGCTCCGGAGTCCATCCTCCATATTTCCGCATTTATTGTTGTCTGCGAAGCCTTCCTCCGCGTCACCCCTCACTTTGGCCTGTGGCTGAAGACCTTCAATGTGGCGCCGAAGATGATCGGGGGGCGTCAAGCGGAGTGCGGCGGGGCAGCCATAAGTAGGAGGGCCGATGCCCCATGGCCCGCTGGCTCCTTCCAAGAGGAGCTCGGCCCGTGGCAGCAAGAGTGGTTCTATATTACCGTTCCGAGGGGCCGCAGACAAAAGCCGCCGCCCTTATTCTGCCCGGGACCTCCACGACGGTTGATGTCGTGGGTCAACCAAGGGCTCAACTGGGGGCCGTCAAAGGATGTGCCCCTACTGCAGGGCCGGATTCGAGATCTCCAAACGAGGGAGGTTGATATGGTGGTGGTAATGCAGGTTATGCTGATTAGGCGTCTCCCGCCCTGCAAACGCCGCCCTCTCCAGCTATGGGAGTTCAATCCGGAGGGCCCACGGATTCTTCAACACTTCATGGGTATGACACCCCTGGAGATGTACAAATTATTCTTCGGATCACAAGAGGCGCGTCCGGAATTGACCGAGGATGCTGGCCTAAGCTGCAATCGCCTGGATACTCAAGTAAGTAGTTCCAAGTCCGGACATACCGTTTGTTTGCCTTTCGATGATTCGCCTTATGACCAACTTCCTTCTAAACAGGAGTGGATAGCGGAAGCAAAATTGATATGGTGTCCGGCCCCCCTCCCCGAGACCGCGCCGGATTCCGTGCTGGTCCGGATGCTTGAGGTTGCGCCTCCAAAGGAAAGCGAAAGGGAAAGCAGGAAAGCTACTGCCTCGCCTAAGGAGGCTCTTGAAAGAGGGGGGATCGAGAATCCCTCCCTCCAAGGGGAGAAGAGGACT
Source organism: Triticum aestivum (assembly GCF_018294505.1). NCBI lineage: Eukaryota > Viridiplantae > Streptophyta > Magnoliopsida > Poales > Poaceae > Triticum > Triticum aestivum. Next base: position 382,434,909 of record NC_057807.1, read on the forward strand.
GCCTCCGGGGACCCGGGGAAAAAAGCCCCTAAGCGGGGGAGGAAACCTTCGCCAGAGGGTCCTGTGTCCGGGGAGGCCCCGGCCGCACAATCTCCCTTAAAGAATCAGCCCTCCAACGAGCCGTAAGTAGAAAGAAAGGAGTTTTATCATAAGGGACATCCCTATTTGTGCTTCTGAGGATAACTAAAGTTTTTACCTTGTAGTTCGGATGTCCGTCCTTCGCAAATGAGCTCGTCTTCAGGAGTTTGCTGGCGGGGTTTGAGGTACATAAAAATGACACAACTTTTAACAGTTTTGCATATAGAATGCGCCCTGTATAGATAGTAGCCCCTGAGACTCGGTAGGTTGTCGAAATCGACAGCGTGCCGAGGATCAAAATCGCAGGTTTAAATTCCCGTCGTGCCGATGCAGGTGGCGGGTCGTCCGGGGGCCAGCCGGAATGATGGAGTTGCTGAACTAAAGCGGCAACTCGCTGTTGCGGATGCGGACATCACGCTGGTCAACAGGTGACTTGATGAGTCGCAAGGTAAGTGTTTCTGTGCGGTCACTTGGTAAGGGAGCCGAAGCCAGCTCCTTACAACATGTGTGTGAAATGCAGATAGTGCCGCTGCTGTGGAGAGCCTTCGGGCCGAACTTTCTCAAGCCAAGGAGCAGGCCAGAAGGAGTAATGCGGCGGCCTCGAGGGCGGACGAGGAGTTAGCGGCCGAAAGGGTTGCACACTTTCGGAGCAGGGAAGAGATGGCCGAAATGGCCTTGAAGTTAAAAGATGCTACCGACCGCAATGAGGCTCTTGGGAAGGAGCGCCTAGCGGGGCAAGAAGACCTGGGGAAGGCCATCGCCGAAGCCAAGGATGCCTTCTCTGCAATGCGGGCTATAAAGGAAGAGCTGCGCCAGGCCGAAGATATTGTAGCTGGCAAGCCTTTTCTGCTGCGCCGAAGGTTTACGGATCCAAAGTATGCTCAACTGGGCCAACTGTGGGGTCCAGAGGACCCTTATATGGACTTAGCAGCGAGTGCGGCGGATGCCGTTGTGCATTTTCGAAGCCAGAAGGATCACAAGACGGAAGAGTTGTTTTGGTCTCAATTCCATAGTTCGGAGCGTTCACTTCTGCTGACCGACCGTTTGGCCGAGTGGGCTGAGCTAAATAGGTTGTCCGGGCTTTCTATGACGGATATAGTGACCCATGTCCGGCCGGATAGGCCCGAGCCGAAGAGTTACTTTGGCTTATTGCAGCAATTTCTTGGGGCGGTGCCGCATATCAAGGCGATGAGGCGGTCGGCTTGCATAGAGGGTGCGCGGATGGCACTCGCCCGTGTGAAGACACATTGGACAGAGATGGATGCCACCGCTATTGCGACCCCGGGTTCGGATGATAACCGGTTACCCGCCGAGCACTATTTTGGCGAAGTGCTGCGTGGTGCTCGTGTAATAGAGTCGCAGTGCTCAAAAAATGTTATGTTCGAATGAACGTTTTTATGATGTAAAACAATATTTATGATGTAAGCGCCTTTTATACTTGTGCGTTCAAGTAATAGAATATCTCCTATGCGGCCGTTCATGTATACGTGTGTATAACCTGAAAGATGGCAGTCGTCGGCTTCAGCCCCCACGCACAGGGTGCGGGGGTGTTCGCAAAAAGTAGCGCGTTTTCACACTTAATCCGACGTCTCGGTCCTGTAAAGGAGGTGGTAGCGTAGCAAACGAGGCAACCGGACTATAATGCTTTATCACTTTCACTTAGCCATGGAGTTCGAGGGTGCGGCTACGACATAGCCCCTGGGGGCACCGCGCTCTCCGAATTTGGGGCGCGTATGTGCCTGACCGGGAAACGGCCCTTCGTCAAAGCGGAGGAATTCTAAACATTCCCATGGTCGATCGAGTGGTTGACCAGTCTCTCACTGTATCATGACAGTCAGTTTTCGGCTTTCTCTACTGAGGTGCTCGCCCAGCCGAACTGGGGCACAATCGCAGTAGCTCTCCTGGTGCCGCGTTAGCCGATGATACGGAATGTAAGGCAGCAAAGCACAGAAGCCAGGCAAACCCAACATTTGACCAAAGACATGATTCGGAGCTGATGCATATAAGGCCTAACTCGAGACGCCGAACACTCCCGAAGGTGTTCGGTCTTTACAATAGCGGGCAAAACAATGCCCTAAGCCCCTTGTGTCCAGGTACGGGCAGGTTCTTCTGGCGCGGCCGATGCCAAAACGCCAGTCTCCACTCTGGTTATAATGAGAAACCAGGGGATTATAGCAACAAGAGATAGTAAGAAAGGTTTACGTAGGGTCTTAGTCTGAAAAGAGTCCTTGCAACGGGTCCCTACTGCACGTCTGCGCCTGTGTCTCCGTTGTGCCGTATCCTGGACGGGTGTGCACGCTGTTCATCTGTAAAAAGAGAGGAAGAAAAGAAATCGTGCGAGAAAGTGCATAAAAAATTGAAATATAGATTAATAAAGCTGAGCCTATGCTAGCTCATTATGGCTTATATGTACAAACCCTTGTGAAGAGGTGTGCGGCTAGGTAGCCCCTAGCTTATTTATTCCAGACTCGTCCAGCCGTGTCCGGGGTCTCAGGCGACCTTTTAATGAAATGATGCCACGTGAACCGGGCATTTTAAGCGTAAGAGACACGTAATGTGGTATTGCATTGAAGCGGACGAAAGCTTCCCGTCCCAGTGATGCTTGATAGCTACTTTTAAATGGGGTGACATGAAAGGTTAGCTTTTCTCGTCGGAAGTTGTCAGGTGACCCGAACACAACTTCTAGTAATAATGAACCTGTGCACCTGGCGTAAGGGCCTGGCGCCACTCCTTTGAAGGAAGTGCGGCTATGCCGAATTGTAGTGGGGTTTATCCCGACTTGCGGATTGTGTCCGGATATAGCAGGTTTAAGTCACTGCCACTGTCCATCAAAACCTGCGTGAATTGCAGTCCGTCTATTATGGGATCCAATATCAGGGCAGTCTATCCTGCGTTCCGGATACTTCTGGACTAATCCAGATGGTCGAAAGTGATTGGTTTTGACATCCAATCTCAGTGTTCCGCTGGGGTGGACCGTGCGACACTTGTCTTAGCGAGTGCCTTGTTGGTTTTCCGTACTATCACATGAAGTGAGTTTACTGTTTTGACTTCTTGTGGGAAAGTCTTTTGACTTCTGGTGCTCTGTTGGTGGGGTTCGTCATCGTCCTCGCTTGGCGCATCGAGCCCCTTGTGTCCGGCGTTGAGTCTGCCGGACTGTTTAAAAACCCAACAATTTCGGTTGGTATGGTTTGCAGGCCTTCCGGAGGTACTGTGGATTTGACATATCCGATCTAGAATTTTGTTTAAATTTGATAGCTCATCGCTGTTGTCCTTAAGAGGCAGTGTTTTATTGTTTGGCCGCGAGCTTTTGAATCCGGCGTTGACCGCCGTGCCCTTTGGGCTTTTTTCTTTATTCCGGCGTTGATCTTTCCTGCGCCGTGATTTTCCGTTTCCATCTCTGATCTCGGATGTACTCGGGTCGCTGGTGCTGCATCTTGCTAACCAGCTGTCTTCTCCTGTGAAAAAGCGCGTCATGAGGCTTGTTAGCGTGGCCATTGTTCTTGGCTTCTCTTGGATGAGGTGTCTGGCGAGCCATTCGTCTCGGACGTTGTGTTTAAAAGCTGCTAAGGCTTCCGCGTCCGGACAGTCGACTATTTGGTTCTTTTTGGTAAGGAACCTGTTCCAGAATTTGCGCGCTGACTCTCCGGGCTGTTGGGTTATATGACTCAGATCGTCTGCATCCGGAGGGCGGACATAAGTCCCTTGAAAATTTGCTCTAAACGCGTCCTCAAGCTCTTCCCAACTTCCAACAGTGTTTTCTGGGAGGCTTTTGAGCCAATGCCGAGCTGGCCCTTTGAGCTTGAGGGGTAGGTATTTTATGGCGTGGAGATCATCTCCTCTAGCCATGTGTATATGTAGTATGTAATCTTCTATCCAGACTCCGGGGTCTGTTGTGCCGTCGTATGCCTCTATGTTTATGGGTTTGAACCCTGCTGGAAATTCATGATCCAGCACCTCATCGGTAAAACATAGCGGGTGTGCGGCGCCCCTGTATTTGGGTGTGCCGCTGTCTTCGAACGCTTGTCGTGTTGTGTTACTTCCTGGGGCCCTCTTTTTTGGCCCGTAGATGGACCTAGTTCGGCAATCCGTTTTCCCAGGATCATAAGTCGGCTTGTGTGCGGCGCTGCTTGTCGCTTTTGGCCTGTCATTTGGCCGTCTATCCGGCCAGGCGGCCTCTTTATTTTTTGACTGTGAGGGCTCTATGGCTTCCTCGTCAAATTCTGGCAGCAGCTTGCACTTCGGGTAGCTCTTTGTTTGATGGCCATGGCCATATTTGTCTGCGGTCTTGAGTACTTTGCTCCACTTCATTCTGAGTATGTCTTCCGCTGTTTTGAGCTTCCGTTTTTCCTTCTTCAAACTTCTTGCAGTGGCGACGAGTCTTTTGTGAAGGTTCTTATGCTCCGGTGGTGTGTCCGGACTGTTGATTGCTCCATGAAGGGGTTGATTATCCGGTTCGTCCTGTTCGGATGGTTGCTTGGTTGTATGTTTGTCGTTCGCTGGTTTGCCCTGCTCTATCGCTGGGTCATTAGGAATGCTGCTTTGATCGAGGCGGGACTTAGGGCGGCGTCTACGTCGCCATTTTGGTTGTTTATCGGCGGGATTATCCTCTGCCGCGTCCCATTGTTCCTCGTTATAGCTTCCCTTTGGGGTGTCCACCATATATATGTCATGTGACGAGGTGGCCTTCCAGTGCCCTGTAGGCGCTGGTTCTTGATCGTCTCCGGCATCGTCGTCCATACCATTGATGTCTTCGGAGTCGTAGTTTAGCACGTCGTTTAGATCGTCGACGGTGGCTGCGAAGTGGGTGGTGGGTGGGCTTTGAATTTCTTCATTGTCCGCGTCCCGACCATCCTGGCCGTAGTTCGGCCAGGGCTCTCCGGATAGCGAGAGATGCTTCAGCGAATTTAAGATATCACCAAAGGGTGAGTGCTGAAAGATGTCCGCAGCGGTGAATTCCATGATCGGCGCCCAATCGGATTCGACTGGCAGGGGCGCAGGAGGTTCGGAGTCCGGCAGAGAGTCCGGCACCTCAGAGTCATGGGCCTTATGCGGGACAAGGTAAGTGTTCGGCTCCATCGCCGCAGAAGTTGCAGCTCCCGAGGCGGTGTCCAGCCATCCGTCCTCGATCTGAGCAATCGGCTTCAGACTATGGGTCGGAGAGGATTCGTGTGCGGCCTCCAAGGTGCTGTCCGGCGGCAGAGTTAGGTCATGCCCATCGTGACAGCATGGCACGCTCGGCTGTGGCTCAGATCCATCGAAGATCAAGTCCCCGCGGATATCAGCCGTGAAGTTTAGGCTTCCAAACCCGACCTAACGGCCAGGGGCGTAGCTTTCGATCTGCTCCAGATGGCCAAGTGAGTTGCCCCGCAGTGCGAATCCGCCGAATATGAAGATCTGTCCGGGGAGAAAAGTCTCACCCAGGACTGCGTCATTGTCGATTGAAGAGGCCATCCAGCCTATCGGTGACGACACAGAGGAACTCTCAATGAAAGCACCAATGTCGGTGTCAAAACCAGCGGATCTCGGGTAGGGGGTCCCGAACTGTGCATCTAGGCGGATGGTAACAGGAGAAAAGGGACACGATGTTTTACCCAGGTTCGGGCCCTCTTGATGGAGGTAAAACCCTACGTCCTGCTTGATTGATATTGATATTGTGGATGTTTGCAAGAGTGGATCTACCACGAGATCAAGGAGGCTAAACCCTAGAAGCTAGCCTATGGTATGATTGTAATGGTTGTTGTTGTGTCCTACGGACTAGAGCCATCCGGTTTATATAGACACCGGAGAGGGCTAGGGTTACATAGAGTCGGTTACAATGGTAGGAGATCTACGTATCCGTATCGCCAAGCTTGCCTTCCACGCCAAGGAAAGTCCCATCCGGACACGGGACGAAGTCTTCAATCTTGTATCTTCATAGTCTTGGAGTCCGGTCGATGATGATAGTCCGGCCGATGATAGTTCGGCTGATGATGGTAGTCCAGCTATCCGGACACCCCCTAATCCAGGACTCCCTCAGCCCTGTTTGGTTAAAAACTCCCTAGTCCCTACCTGCTTGGTTCCAGGGACTAAACATGGACTAGAGGTTATTAAATGACATGCTAAAAGACCATGTTACCCCTAGTAATGAACTAATAGAGACAAGGTGCGATGCGTGGCAGGGGCAACTGTTGGAAAAAGTCCCAAAAAGACTCCCTCGGGGTCTTCTTTCTTTAGTCCCAAATGCCCACTTTTAGTCCTTAAAAGTCCCTCCTGTTTGGTTTAGTTGGGACTGACACGGAGTTTTTTTAGTCCCTACACCAAAATGTCCCTGTAAACAAACACCCTCTAATAATGCCGCTGGAAAATTGATGCAATGCCACAGTTAAAAGCAAATTACATGTTTAACGAATTTTATTGTTAATATAATCTCTATGTTAATATTAATCAATGGCATATTTGAGAAATGCTACTGCCTTGCTTACTTTCCCATTTAGATAAGGTAGATGCTTCTTTTTGTTGGCTTCTATGTCATCCACCGTTATTGACCACTAATTGTTTCCTTTGCACCTCTGCGTAAACAGGGTTATCTACTTCACCTCGTTACCATTGTGACCTTTTGTTGCACTGCACAAAACACTTTTGTGTTAAGAGTGTTTTGTGCAGTTCAACCAAAATGTCACACCAACAATGTTGCTTGATTGCTTGATCTTAGTGGAACTGCACAAGAGGAGATCTTACTTCCTATCCGTTAAGGCAAATTTGGTTCAGATCTTCTTGTGAGTTGTTTGAATTCCGCATCATGAGAGGTCAGTACTAGCCTTCTTTCACATGATTCTGCAGTGTGCTTTCATATGTTGTGCTACTTGTACGATAATGTTGCTTGATTTTAGTGAACTGCACAAATGGAGACAAGACTTCCAATCTGTATGTGCACCGTAATATCCCATTGAGGTAAGATAAGGATATTTCACAACTACTGGCCTGTATTTTGCCACTTTCATCAGAAAATTAAGTTTAGTACTATACTTGTGCTCCCTAATTGACATGCCGAATCTTACATTGAAGGTGAAGCTTGTCTGTTATTGAACCAAGTGATGAAGGGGAAGAACAAGCGGAAGAAAAACAAAAATCAACTCCCGGTGCGGTAATGAAGCACTGGAACTATGATGACACAAGTAATGATATAGTTTTGCATATTAATTTATTGCTATGGCTGGAACGAGCAATTGTTTTGCCACTGATTTGATGCCACACTTAATGTAATACGTAATTATCTCTACTTGTGCAAACATGGATCTTCTTTGAAAATACCATATATTTTAGTGGAACTGCACAAGAAGATGTTGGAAACATTAAACTAATTGAGGAGTATATAGTAAGCATGGCCACCACCGTAGATAGCAACAGATGGTTCCGGAGAAGTGCTTCATCTGTATGCTCTGTACAATAAGCCTCCTGACAAAGGTTGGTACTCGCCCACTGATTTCATCCATATGATTGAGCTTTGTCATCTCTATTGGTGTTGTGCTACTGTTTAGATACTGTCATGAAAAAGTGGTATTGTCCTTGAGAAGTGCTTCATCTGTGCTGTTTTAAATATTTCCTTTCCTTTTTTTCGAGCAAACAGGGATGCTAGCATTTAGTAGTCCTCTTGTCTTTGCACAATAGGATCATCTTCCTCTGAAGAAGAATATGGAGTACGTGAAGTGACTAGTTCCGATTATGCCAGGATGAAGAAGCCCTGTCTATCTTCTCATCAGAAGGAGCAGTTGAAGGATGGTTACATTACTCCCCACAAGATCAAACTAACTTCAGCTCAGAAGGACTGAAAAATCTCCATTTTTTTGCTGTGATGCGCGAGTACAATGTTCTAGGGTTCTTTCTGGTGAGTTCCATTTTTCTAAAAGTGTGCTCTACATGGACCATGTATGTGCCTGTTGAAACTGTCAATTCATAGTACAGTTTGCTTTATACTAATCACTTTTTTGTATTTGTACAAATAGGGGTGCTCAGCTTGATTTCAATGGGAACTGCACAAAATGTTCATGAATACATTGAATCATTCATTTCCACCACAAGAAAGGAGGTGCCGATAAGGTCAAGGCGTTGCAACATATAATGGCGAAATCATACAAGCTACACGCGAATTTGGTTGATTTTGGTGGAACTGCACAAAAAGAATAGCTAGTTTATTTAGCATGAGGTGCCATGTAAATGTCCAAACTGATGGCAAACCCTGCCCATTCCATAATCGTAGGCATTTGATATTTTGGAATGGGAAAACCTTGTCAAATTTTGCTCATTGATTTTAGCAAGACATGCGTTTGATATTTTCGAATGGGACGCCCTTTGCTGTCAGCAGCGTCGATCAATTTTTTCTTTATTCTTTTGTTGTGAAGTAAATATTGCCTCTGACATGTGAGTCGCTGAGATGCATAATCATCGATTGTTTTGAATGTTCTCTATGAATTGCCAGGCATGTGTGTTTGATTACAATGTACAGAAACGCTAAAAAGCTGCTCAAACTCTTTGTACTCCTTCTGTTCCTTTTTACTTCGCACATTGTGAAAGTGCATACTTTTTTGTATAAGATTGGTCAAAGTAGAGATACTTTAACTGCAGACAAAACTTGTATGCAGACTAGAAAGGACCGGAGGGAGTACATGTGAAACTGCTGCAAACGAGGTGATCACCCTGGGAATAATGCTAGTACGTATTGTTTTGCATGTTCGTCCAATGCCAGTGATACAGGAATTCAACTAATCAAAATAAATTCATTCATACACAGTCAGATTTCATATAAACATGCCGGATTTCATTACATTTCATACATTCCTCAACTAAAAAGGGGTGCACTGGAGGTATAATTAATTAACCGAAGCTACCCACCTGTGTCCCGCTGAGCCGAACAGAAGCTTCAGTGACTTAACTGCGGGTGCAGTTGCGTAACTGACATGTGGCTTGTTGGGCCCACATGTCAGTCAGCCAACTGCACCAGCAGTTAAGTAGAAGCAGTGTTCTTCTCCAGCACAGCTCTCTGACTCCACATCACCGCTAAGAAGCTAACCGGCCGTCAATGGTCAACCCGCCTAACTTGGACCCGAGCGGCGGTAACCTACCGTGTTCTACTCTTCCTCATTTTCTGTGTGGCACGGCCTCGTTGGCAGCGGGGTGGGGCCTCGGCGGAGCCGGCGACGTCATCAGCCTCGTTGCCGGCGGGCGGCGCCTCAGCGGAGCGGTGGAAATCCTCCCCCATGTTGCCGGTAGGGTGGGGCCTCGGCTGAGCCGGCGATGTCCTCTGCCTCGTTGTTGGCGGGGCGGGGCCTCGGCGGGGTCGGCGGTGTCCTCTGCCTCATTGTTGGCACCGCGGGGCCTCGGCGGAGCAGGGCCTCGTCGACACTAGTGGAGCGGGGACTCGTCGGAGCCGGCGTTGTCCTCTGCCTCGTCCTCGGTCTCGCCAAACAGCGCCTCGCCCGCTTCATCGCCCTCTTTGCTAGCCTCTTTGTAGGCGGCCGCAGCCTCCGCCACCCGCATGCGGTACCGCCAGCGCTTGAGGCGGCCCTTGCAGGCGGAGCGGTATGAGTCGAGCAGCGCCTCCTGCTCCGCCCGCTCCGCGGCGATCTGCTCCTCCGCCTGAAGGTGCTCCTGAAGGAGATGGTAGTTGTAGGCGGCGTCGGCCTGCGCCTCCCGGAACTGCTCCTCACGCATCTGCCTCACCCTGTCCATATATTGGGCACGGGCCTCGCCGATGGTCATGGTGCAATGCACCAGCGAGGATGGCGCGGAGGAGGGGGTTGGCGCCGGATCGTCGACTACCATGTTCTCCATTGGGACGTCATCGTCCTCCGGCTTCCTGCCGGCCAGCCGGTCGGCAGCAATGGCTGCCATCTCCTTGTGGTCCATCGTCCGCCCGTCCCCAAGAGCGCTGGAGCGCGAGGAAGCCATAGTGGGCAGTAGTGGTGTGGACAGGAGAAAGGGAACGGATGCGGATGACTGCGGCTATGGCCGGCGCAACAGTTTATATAACAATGGTGGGCGGGCGGAGGGACGGACGTGTGGCGCCGGAGTAGCCGCCTCGGCAACCGCGTATCATTAATGTGGGCGGCAGATGGATGGACGGACGACACTTTTGTTGTTTGAAGGCGGAGCAATCGCCTGCACCAGGAAGCGGGGCGGGCGGTGCTGACTGTTTCGGGCGGAAAGCGCGCACGGGCGAGGAGATGACTTTACTTGGAGAGGATGATAATGGGGACCCACCAGGTCCATAGCCTCACATACGCAAGTGCATCCTTATTATATATATATATATATAACTATAATTTATTTTGCTTCCTCCTAGTTTCCTGACATCACGGTCCCACACCATTGTCAACCTATGTACTCCCTCCTTTCCGGTTTATAGGGCTTATCTCAAAATTTTAGTTTTTCCATTTTATAAGGCTCAATTTGGTTGTTTTCCATCACATGTTCAGATTCCAAGGTGCATTAAATCATTGCATGCAAGTATTAAGAGAAAATTGACCAATGCATGTATTTTATGCATGCATGCATTGCAATTAATGCATTGATAAACATAATTTTTGAGGATAACAAGAGCATTAATTAGGTGCGTTTGCAAAACTACAAAAAGTATTCCACCACTTGCCATCTACCTTGATTGGTGAGCTTTTTGAATTGAGCACTATAAACCGGAAAGGAGGGAGTAGTCAATAAACGAGAGAATTGCACAAGAAGCGGCCAACAGCTGGGACCAAGCAGCTCGAGCAGTATTTGTGTTTTTGAGGTGTGAGCACTACAGAGTTTTTCGATGTTTAGCCCAGATATTAATTTTTCTCCTCTGAACAACAACGAAAACATTGCTGCAGGTATTAACTGGGCGGGCTGTGGCCCGTCTAGCCCAGGCCAGATATCCAGCCCAGATATTATTTTTTTTTCAAGCTAAAAATGGCTAGCCCAGCTATACTTTTTTTAGGAATACCCAGGCAAGGTCAAGTTGTTATTCTCCACCCCGCTGGGCTGCGGATCTTTCCTAGGAGGGATGCATTAGGCTTAACAAGAAAATGGGCTTTAAAAAATAATAAATGGGATGTAATTATAAAAACTGGGCAGTAACAATAAAAAAAATGCACCAAACACGTGATTACTTTATAAGATATTATTTTTGGATATTGAAAATTTTAATTTCATTAATTGTTGCGAGCTCAATGTTTCGTTGGATTTTTACGTAATATAAATTTATATTGAAATTGTATTTAATCTGACTAGAAATTTCAGGATAAAAATATTTCGGATCCCATCAAAATGTGGGAAATTTTATTGAATTCTGTTTTGAACGGTTGGTTGAAATGGGCTGTACTTTTAACAAACTGTAAATGGGTTGTAGTAAATTCCATTAGAATTCAAAAATTGGCTACACATTCTTACAAATCTCAAATGGGCTATAAGTTCTCTGCCACACACTTCTGGCCTTACTAAGTTGATGCGTCCCCTAAAAAACAGAGTTGATGTGTATGCAAGGCTTTGTCAACTTATAGTCAACACACGGTTCTAGCAGCAGTGGCCGTTGGATGTCCATCCAACGGATGCCATGCTTATTCTTCAATCTCGGATATTCTAGCTTCACCCGCCAAAAAAATGATTCCTCCCCCTGACATCTGAGGCGCACCGTTTTGGAAGCTGACCTGTGGGCCTACTAAGTTGACGTACCAAGGGCTTTGTCAACTTAGTCAATATAAATGATTCTAGCTGCAGTGACCGTACGATGTCCATCCAACGGCCGTCGTGCTTCTTCAACCTCTGGTCTTCTTGCTCCAGCCGCCCAAAGCAGCGCCGGTCGTGCCGCCTGCTCCTGCCTCCCGTGGCCGGTTGTGCTGCCGCGGAGGCCTCACCGCCCCCTACTACTCCCACCGCTGGCCAGGCCATCCCTCCACTCACCCACACCCCCTGTTATTCTGCGGTGATGGCAACGCAACCGAACCAGTGAACCCTCGTACTCCTCTCCACGTGTGCATCCACTGCCGCGTCTTCCCCGGCTCTGCGTCGTTCCCTTCCTAGGCCTCGCCGTCATCCACGGCCGTGGTGCTCTCGGCGCGGCATGGTCAATGTGGTCAAGGAACGACTTCCATCAGACGTGGACTGTACGTGGAGAGGCTGATAGCTGGGTCCACGGCAGCCGCAAGGAAGTGCCTCCTTATTACGCGCAACATAATTATTCCTCCACCTGACAGCGGCGACCCACCGGACGGGCCACCGTATTTCGCGAAAAAAATGATTCGCCCCCTGACTGCTGGGACCCACGAGCTACATCTTCACACGCAAGGAAGTGCGTCCGAAAAAACGATTCGCCCCCTGACTGCTGGGACCCACCAGCTACATCTTCGCACGCAAGGAAGTGCGTCCGAAAAAAAAACGATTCGCCCCCCGACTGCTGGGACCCACCAGCTACACCTTCGCATGCAAGAAAGTGCGTCCGGGCAAAAAATAAATAAACGATTCGCCCCCCTGACTGTTGGGACCCAGCACTACACCTTCGCACGCAGGGAAGTGCGTCTGGGCAAAAAAAAGATTCGCCCCCTAACTGCTGGGACCCACCAGCTACATCTTCGCAGGCAAGGAAGTGCCTGACAGTCGACAGTCGGGATCCACCTAGTCGAAGCATACGTAACGTTGACATTCTGGTCGCGAATGTGTACGTACATACTGGTCGATGTAGAGGCGCGCACGTGTCGTAGTAGAGGCGGGCACGTGTCATAGTAGAGGTGCGCATGTAGCATGTACATGTACATACAGCGGCGAGTGTGCAAGAAAGAAAATACGGCCATGTACATACATATGGGCAGGTTCTCGAATGCCTACTCGCGCATACGTACGGCCAGGGCTCGTGTACATGGCTGGGTCAGAACGGAGAAACAGCGTCGTCGTCGTGTTCATGGGGAGGCAACAGAATGCGTCGTGTTCATGGGGAGGCAACAAAATGCGTCGTGTTCATGGGGAGGCAACGGAATGCGTCGTGTTCATCGGGAGGCAACGGAACGCGTGGGAGCCAACCGACTAGGTCGGAACAGAATGCGTGGTTGTGTTCATCGGGAGGGCTTGGACGGAACAGGCGATGTAAACGAGGCCCGGCATACCGCAGAACGGAGGAAACGGCCTTGTTTTCGACCGGCCATGTTCGAAACGGGATCCTGTTCATCGAGAGGGGTCTGGTGTACCGCAAAATGGAGGAAACGGACCTCCTACGGTCGAAACGGGGGTCCTGTTGATCGGGAGGGGTGTGGCGTACCACAAAACGGAGGAAACGGACCTCCTACGGTCGAAACGGGGGTCCTGTTGATCAGGAGGGGTGTGGCGTACCGCAAAACGGACGAAACGGACTTGTGTTGGAGCGCTACGGTCGAAACGGGGGTCCTATTCATCGAGAGGGGTGTGGCATACCACCAAACGGGACTCCACGGGATACTGTTCATCTCCACCGTCGACCTCCTCCAGCCTCCACGGGCTCCTGTTCATCCAGCCTCGACCTCGCGCTACTCCACCGGCTACTGTTCAACCACCCCTCCACGGGCACCCCTCCACCGTCTACTGTTGATCCACCCCTCACACCACGGGGTCCTATTCAACCACCCCTCCACGGGCACCCCTCCACCGTCTACTGTTCATCCAGCCCTCCACACCACGGGGTCCTGTTCATCCAGAGGCAATGCCACCGCTCACTGTTCATCCAAACCCCCCTCTCCCCGCAACACTCACTGTTCATCCCAGAGGCAGCATCGATCGGCTTCAGTTAGCAGCAGTAGCGAAGGAATCGCTCGATCGGGTTCAGTTAACAGCCATCGATCGATCGCTCGGGTTCAGTAACGCGTAGCCTGCAGTGCAATCGCTCGGGTTCAGTTAGAGCCCAATGCCTCGCTCGGGTTCAGTTAGAGCCAACGCCTCGCACACACGCGCGTACATGTACGAGAGAAACGCGCATCGCTCGGCCCCCGACCTCCCACCGTAACCGGGAACTCCCCGAAATTTTCCTCGCCCTCGTTTCTACCATGGATTTTTCCGTCATGGACGACCCAAAGAATGTCATGCAGCTGCGTCTCCGGCCCGCCCAGGACAAAACGCCCATTTTCTGTCATGATTTTTTGTCATAGAAGTAGGAGCCCACCACATCTATGATGATACTGGGTTTTGTCACAATTATCGTCATAGAAGTGTCATATGTATGATAGAAAAAAATTTCGTTTGGCCCAAAATGTCATGGATGTGTCTTTTTTTTGTAGTGCAAGTTGCTACTCTCGGGAAGAAGCCCAAGTCTGGACCTAAGCCTGAAACTGAGTGCTTCTACTTCAAAGGGACTGGTCACTGGAAGCGGAACTGCCCCAAGTATTTGGCGGATAAGAAGGATGGCAAAGTGAAAGGTATATTTGATATACATGTTATTGATGTGTACCTTAATAATGCTCATAGTAGTGCCTAGGTATTTGATACTGGTTCTGTTTCTCATATTTGCAACTCGAAATAGGGGCTATGGATTAAAGAAAGATTGGCTAAGGACGAGGTGCCGATGCACTTTGGAAATGGTTCCAAGGTCGATGTGATTGCAGTCGGCATGCTACCTCTACATCTACCTTTGGGATTAGTTTTAGACCTGAATAATTGTTATTTGGTGCCAACATTGAGCACGAACATTATATCTGGATCTTGTTTGATGTGAGACAGTTATTCATTTAAATGAGAGAATAATGGTTGTTCTATTTATATGAGTAATATATTTTATGGTCATGCACCCTTGTTGAGTGGTCTATTTTTGTTGAATCTCGATTGTGGTGATACACATGTTCATAATATTGAAGCCAAAAGATGCAAACTTGATAATGATAGTGCAACTTATTTGTGGCACTGCCGTTTAGGTCATATTTGTGTAAAGCTCATGAAGAAACTACATGCTGATGGGCTTTTGGAATCACTTGATTATGAATCACTTGGTGCTTGCGAACCATGCTTCATGGGCAAGATGACTAAAACTTCGTTCTCTGGAACAATGGAACGAGATACTGACTTATTGGAAATAATACATACCGATGTATGGGGTCCAATAAGTGTTGAGGCTCGTGGTAGGTATCATTATTTTCTGACCATCACAGATGATTTGAGCAGATATGGGTATATCTACTTAATGAAACATAAGTCTGAAATGCTTGAAAAGTTCAGAGAATTTCATAGTGAAGTGGAAAATCATCGTAAAGAGAAAATAAAGTTTCTACGATCTGATCGTGGAGGCGAATATTTGAGCTACGAGTTTGGTCTTCATTTGAAACAATGTGGAATAGTTTCGCTACTCGCGCCACCTGGAACACCACAACGTAATGGTGTGTCGAACGTCGTAACTGTACTTTATTGGATATGGTGCGATCTATGATGTCTCTTACTGATTTACCTCTAGAGTTTTGGCGTTATGCTTTAGAGACGGTTGCATTCACGTTAAATAGGGCACCATCGAAATCCGTTGAGACGACATCATATGAATTGTTGTTTGGCAAGAAACCCAACTTGTCGTTTCTTAAAGTTTGGGGCTGCGATGCTTATGTGAAAAATCTTCAACCTGATAAGCTCAAATCCAAATCGGAGAAGTGCGTCTTCATAGGATACCCAAAGGAAACTGTTGGGTACACCTTATGTCACAGATCCAAAGGCAAGATATTCGTTGCTAAGAATGGATCCATTCTAGAGAAGGAGTTTCTCTCGGAAGAAGTGAGTGGGAGGAAAGTAGAACTTGATGAGGTAATTGTACCTTCTCCCGAATTGGAAAGTAGTTCATCAGAGAAATTAGTTCCAGTGATTCCTACACCAATTAGTGAGCAAGCTAATGATGATGATCATGAAACTTCAGATCAAGTTACTACCGAAACTCGTAGGTCATCCAGAGTACGGTCCGCACCAGAGTGGTATGGTAATCCTATTCTGGAAGTCATGTTACTAGACCATGATGAACCTACCAACTATGAGGAAGCGATGATGAGCCCAGATTCCGTGAAATGGCTTGAGGCCATGAAATCTGAGATGGGATCTATGTATGAAAACAAAGTGTGGACTTTGGTGGACTTGCCCGATGATCGGCAAGCCATAGAAAATAAGTAGATCTTCAAGAAGAAGACTGATGCTGACTGAATGTTACTGTCTACAAAACTCGACTTGACACGAAAGGTTTTCGACAAGTTCAAGGAGTTGACTACGATGAGACCTTCTCAGCCGTAGCGATGCTTAAGTCTGTCCGAATCATGTTAGCAATTGCTACATTTTATGATTATGAAATTTGGCAAATGGATGTCAAAACTGCATTCCTTAATAGATTTTTTAAAGAAGAGTTGTATATGATGCAACCAGAAGGTTTTGTCGACCCAACGGGTTCTAACAAAGTGTGCAAGCTCCAGCGATCCATTTATGGACTGGTGCAAGCCTCTCGGAGTTGGAATATATGCTTTGATAATGTGATCAAAGCATATGGTTTTATACACACTTTTGGAGAAGCCTATATTTACAGGAAAGTGAGTGGGAGCTTTGTAGCATTTATGATATTATATGTGGATGACATATTGTTGATTGGAAATAATACATAATTTCTGGATAGCATAAAGGATACTTGAATAAGAATTTTTCAATGAAAGACCTCGGTGAAGCTACTTACATATTGGGCATCAAGATCTATAGAGATAGATCAAGACACTTAATTGGGCTTTCACAAAGCACATACCTTGATAAAGTTTTGAAGAAGTTCAAAATGGACCAGTCAAAGAAAGGGTTCTTGCCCGTGTTACAAGGTGTGAAGTTGAGTCATATTCAATGCCCGACCACTGTAGAAGATAGAGAGAAAATGAAAGTCATTCCCTATGCCTCAGCCATAGGTTCTATCATGTATGCAATGCTATGTACCAGACCTGATGTGTGCCTTGCTATAAGTATAGCAGGGAGGTACCAAAGTAATCCAGGAGTGGAGCACTGGACAGCGGTCAAGAACATCTTGAAATATCTGAAAAGGACTAAGGATATGTTTCTCGTTTATGGAGGTGACAAAGAGCTTGTCATAAATGGTTACGTTGATGCAAGCTATGACACTAATCCGGATGACTCTAATTCGCAATCCGGATATGTATTTATATTGAATGGTGGAGCTGTAAGTTGGTGCAGTTCCAAGCAGTGCGTCATGGCGGGATCTACGTGTGAGCGGAGTACATAGCTACTTCAGAAGCAGCAAATGAAGGAGTCTGGATGAAGGAGTTCATATCTGATCTAGGTGTAATTCCTAGTGCATTGGGTCCAATGAAAATCTTTTGTGACAGTACTAGAGCAATTGACTTGGCAAAGGAATCCAGATTTCACAAGAGAACCAAACACATCAAGAGATGCTTCAATTCCATCAGCCATCATGTCACGGAGGGAGACATAGAGATTTGCAAGATACATACGTATCTGAATGTTGCAGACCCGTTGACTAAGCCTCTTCCACGAGCAAAACATGATCAGCACCAAGACTCCATGGGTGTTAGAATCATTACTTTGTAATCTAGATTATTGACTCTAGTGCAAGTGGGAGACTGAAGGAAATATGCCCTAGAGGCAATAATAAAGTTGTTATTTATATTTCCTTATATCATGATAAATGTTTATTATTCATTCTAGAATTGTATTAACCGAAAACTTAGTACATGTGTGAATACATAGACAAAACATAGTGTCCCTAGTATGCTTCTACTTGACTATCTCGTTAATCAAAGATGGTTATGTTTCCTAACCATAGACAAGTGTTGTCATTTGATAAACGGGATCACATCATTAGAGAATGATGTGATGGACAAGACCCATGTGTTAGCTTAGTATTATGATCGTTACAGTTTTATTGTTATTGCTTTCTTCATGACTTATACATGTTCCTTTGACTATGAGATTATGCAACTCCTGAATACCGGAGGAACACCTTGTGTGCTATCAAATGTCACAACGTAACCGGGTGATTATAAAGATGCTCTACAGGTGTCTCCGAAGGTGTTTGTTGGGTTGCATAGATCAAGATTAGGATTTGTCACTCCGTGTATCGGAGAGGTATCTCTGGGCCCTCTCGGTAATGCTCATCACTATAATCCTTGCAAGCAATGTGACTAATGAGTTAGTTGCGGGATGGAGCATTACAGAACGAGTAAAGAGACTTGCCGGTAACAAGATTGAACTAGGTATGATGATACCGACGATCGAATCTCGGGCAAGTAACATACCGATGGCAAAGGGAATGACATATGTTGTTATGTGATTTGACCGACAAAGATCTTCGTAAAATATGTAGGAACCCATATGAGCATCCAGGTTCCGCTATTGGTTATTGACCGGAGATATGTCTCGGTCATGTCTACATAGTTCTCGAACCTGTAGGGTCCGCACGCTTAACGTTCGATGACGATTTGTATTATGAGTTATGTGATTTGATGACCTAAGTTTGTTTGGAGTCCCAGATGAGATCACAGACATGTCAAGGAGTCTTGAAATGGTCGAGAGGTAAAGATTGATATATTGGAAGGTTATATTGGGACACCAGAATGGTTCCGGAGTGATTCGGGTATTTTTCGGCGTACCGAGGGGTTACCGGAACCCCCGAGGAAGTTAATGGGCCTTATTGGGATTTAGTGGAGAGAGGGAAGAAGGGACACGAGGTGGCGCGTGCCTCCCCCCTGCCCAAACCGAATTGGACAAGGGATGGGGGCGCGGCCCCCTTCTTCCATTCCCTCCGGTGGAAGAAAGGAAAGGGGGGGGGGGGCGAATCCTACTTGGACTAGGAGTCCAAGTAGGACTCCCCCCTTGGTGCGCCCCTCCTGGCCACCGGCCTCCTCCTCTTCCTCCTTTATATACGTGGCCAGGGGGCACCCCAAAGCACAACAGACAATCTCTTAGCCGTGTGTGGTGACCCTTCCACAGTTTAACACCTCGGTCATATCGTCATAGTGCTTAGGCGAAGCCCTGCGCCGGTAACTTCATCATTACCGTCACCACGCTGTCGTGCTGACAGAACTCTCCCTCGTTCTCAACTGGATCAAGAGCATGAGGTACGTCATCATGCTGAACATGTGCTGAACATGGAGATCCGGTACATTCGGTACTTGGATCAGTTGGATCGTGAAGACGTTCGACTACATCAACCGCGTTACTAAACGCTTCCTCTATCGGTCTACGAGGGTACGTGGACACACTCTCCCGTCTCATTGCTATGCATCTCCTAGATAGACCTTGCGTGATCGTAGAATTTCTTTTGAATTGCTAGGTTTCCCAACAATAACAACATAGGGGTGTGGGGTGAATGCCCTGTCGAGGGCCTTCACTAACTTAAACCCTATCTTTTTCCCTTTTCTAGGGGTGGGTACGGGACTTGATATTCTAGGGTTTCCTAACCCGTCGTCACCAATACAGAGAGAGGAGATGGAGAGATTTGGAGGCAGATACGGGAGAGGGGGAAGGTTCAATTGGGGGTAGAGAAGGATGACAATACAAGAAGAAGGAAGTGATGGGAGACGGTTTCAGAAATTTCCACCAGAGAGATGATAGGAGAGAGTGGAACCAAGATGCAGGTGGGAGCAGAGGTCGTGATTCTCAAGATTACATACAATGGAGAGATATGCAGACGAAAGAAGCTGATGAAGGTGCTAATCAAGACAAGGAGAAAGAAAAACAGGTAAATGCTTTGGGTAGGGAGGTCAGAGAAAAGTGTTGTCGATGACCTCAGACTAGCAAGTGCCTTTGATCTTATTCAACAACAACAGTTGTTGGCTAACTTGC